>NC_135808.1:110682263-110988899 GCF_964213995.1 Mustelus asterias
CTTTTGCCTTTTGAGCAGGAGAGGACTTTGAGGATTATGAGGGCATCAGTCCCTCTATGGCTCTTGATGCAGAATTTGGACAGGACCCTAACCCTAACTCTAAACCTAACCCTAACCCTAACCCAACCCCCCCCCCAAAAAAAAAGTGAGGCTCTGAATACCATTTTTCAATTTACCTAAGAGAGATTGGCATTGGAAAAGCAGCAGGAACACCAATGAGCATTTCAAGATAATAAAAAAAAAGCTTCTGGTAGCCAGATTTGATTATTAGCCCTGTAAAGCCACACGTTACTGGACCAAATTTCTGGACTTCGCCAACAAAGCAAATGGTCAGGAAGTGTCACAAATAATGAACGTGCCTTCCCCTTTTATGGTACTGACCACACACTGGGGTTAATGACAGGGCAGATTGACAGGCAGAGCTCCGCCCTCACCACCTATCCGGTATTGCAGCAGACCATGGGGGATTCCACTGCCTGTCTTTGACAGATTGCCATATTGCATCTCGATATTAGAGCAAGTGAAAAGACTCTCGAGGATGAAGGGAGTGAAGACTCATGTAAGAGGTTAGCCTAAAGTCAAAAATATGTGGTCAAACAAAAGAAAATTCAAAAATGTAGCAAGAACGACTGTTGGCCAGAGAGCTCCCTCCTTTAATTTTGCCACTAGTACAGGTAAGCACTGCTTTGATTACGAAAGGATGGCATCTCACAGTTTTGGCAATTTATAATACCTTTCTCGCACTCTTCACAGAGCAGATTATTTTACATGGAGAGAGATGGGCTATAAACAGAAAGTAAAGGAATCTTTTGAGGGATATACAGTAAAATACACAGCTAAATAAAGCATCACTAAAATGTTGAAGTCAACAAAAGACATAGCTTTGGTGAAGAAGACTGGAGGGTGGGATCATTAATGCACCATGTGTTTGCACCGTGCCACAGGCCAGTCTCGGGGAGCTATTTTCCAAAGACAGCCTCCTTTTCTTAAACTCTTTCATGGGATGTGGGCTTCACTGGCATGGCCAGCACTTGTTTCTAATTGCCCTTGAACTGATCGGTTTGCCTTTTCAAAGGACAGTTGAGACCACATGATTGAAATCACATGTAGGCCACACCAGGTAAGGATGGCAGAATTCATCCCGGAAAGAAATTCACACTCGTAAGCAGATGGGTTTTTACAGCAATCGATGATAGTTGTCATGGTCACTGTTGCTGAGACTAGCTTTATATTCCAGGTTTATTAATTAATTTTTAATTCCAGCCAGCTACCATGATGGGATTTGAACCCAGAGCATTAGCCTGGGCCTCTGGGATTAATAGCCCAGTGATTTGACCACTTCACCACCACCTCACCCATTGGTCACCTCTGCACTGGCCAGCCAATTAAGGATGGCTGTTGGGCTCCCCAGTTGCATGTGGGAGACCTAGACAGTGGGTGTCCTCTGAGAATAAATAATTATTTACAGTGGTCACAGGCCACAGCCCCCTCAAATTGGAGGGGAGACTCCCCCACTTGCTCTGTGTGGTTGTGGGGGGTATCTTTTTATGCCCCCCTTCTTTGGGGGACAGCCTCCGGCTCCCATTGCAGCCCCCAGACTGCCACAGGGAGACTGCTTCCATGCAGCTGGCAGTTTGCCCGTGTGAAGTGAAACCCACCGTACACTAGATAAATGCCAGGATAGCTGGAAAATTGCCTCTAATCGGGGCATTAATGATTTAAATTGGCTATTCACTTCCATGGTATGGGGAGGCCAATCTACTATCCTGCCCGCCCAAGGAAACCTCCCCACTGGCAGGAATACCATTGCAGCTGCTGCTGCACACCCCCAACACCCTCCCCCACTTCCTCCCCTCCCCCTCCCCGCCCCCATTTTCCTGCCTCCAGTCTGCAGCACAGGGCTGGGAAAATTCTGCCCATAAAGTTTTTTTATTAGTGTCACAAGTAGGTTTACATTAACACTGCAAAGAAATTACTGTGAAAATTCCCTAATCACCACACTTCAGCACCGGTTCAGGTACACCGAGGGAGAATTTAGCACGGCCAATGCACCTAACCAGCACATCTCTCGGACTGTGGGTGGAAACCGGAGCACCCAGAGGAAACCCACGCAGACACGGGGAGAATGTGCAAACTCCACACAGACAGTGACCCAAGCTGGGAATCGAACCCAGGTCGCTGATGCTGTGAGGCAGCAGTGCTAACCACTGTGCCACCTAAGCCCCTGCAATGAATAGCATAGTCAGGAGACAGCAAATGGAATAGTTACGAGTCTGAGGTATTGCCTGACACAGAAACTGGAGAAGAATAGTCAGCAAGGGTGGGACAAGATCTTGGACAGGCTTGAGAACAAGAGCAAGGACCTCGAAGCTAATGTGCCCCATAGACTTGGACACAAAGGAGTTTCAAGTGTTTGGAATCTAGTGTATTCAACATGAAGACAAAACATCAGTACCCAAAGGCAAACACAAGTTGTAGATACGGGATACTTTTTTTCCTACAATCCACCTGCGTGCCATTTTATGAAGTTTGCCTCAGTTTGCAGGGATTCACTCATTCTTAATCACGAGAAAAGGGCTCGAGAAAAAAGAGGCATCTGAGACGGTGAAAATGACACATCATCTTCCTAGGGTTGCATTGCTGAAGACACATCCCTTATGGGACCAGGAATAAAATTACAAAATGAATAAATGCAGAAGCCGTCCTGTTTCCTGCTAATGTTGCACGATTACCTATTAACTGCCAAAACAAATGGCAGAAATGAGGAAAGTGACACCAAATAAAAAATGTCACAGGTGATCGATTTATCGCATCTAATGTCCTGGCTGCATGGCTTGAACAGGCTGGTTGACAACACAATACTAATATTATATTATAGCCTTCATGGCGTTCAGTGCGAGATGATGTATAACTGTCACTTCAAGTGCCATTCACTGTAGGGGCTTGGGCGGGCAAGCATGGAAAATGGACTGGTTAGGATTAATGATTCTGAAAATGATGGGAAGATTGAAATTCCATCATTCCCCCGCTGCATGCAGATTGAAGTATACCTCAAAGCAATCTCGACTTTAAAACAACAGGGCAATGACAGTTCCATTTATGCTTCTTTTTTTTTCAAACACACAAAAAATTGCCGACAGACTTGTTTTTATTTTATTTCGTCTTTAGACCTAATCAGCTCTCTGGCGGTGGGAGAAGTTCCAGGAGGCAATGATGCTAATCACATGCAAATGTAATGCAAATTACCAGCACCCTGAGCCAAATGGTTAAAGTTTTTTTATGAAGCAAATTAAGAGGGACTTGCTGAGTGAAATGGTTGGTTTAACAGTGACTACATCGACTGCCAGCTGTGAATTCCAGTTTACATAGAAATGGGTAGTTTGCAAAAATTGTGTATAATTTTTTTTTATTGTCAAAGATGTTCGCTGGAGTCTGCTCGGAAAAAAAGATTTGCTACATTTCCCTTATTTTATTTGCTTAAGCATATTATGGATGGTTAGCGGGCTTATCTTTAATGTAGGTTTTGTCTGCTATGTTTTAAGATGTTTAACGACAAAAGTAATAGATAATGGTGGCGAGTGTTTATTATTTTTTAAATGAAATTACCAATCAGTTGGTGCCACATCAAAAGTCACAATAAATTATAGTCATGTGAGTCTCGGGACTTTGACAAGGGATACAGTCTAGTTGAAAATATATTAATAGAGATATATAAATCGGGACACAAACTCTGCAGCAATGTGCTGTGAACTGTATATCATCTTTTGTGGTGGTGTCAGTATTAGAATCCTATCAGAATCGACTCAGACTCAGGATATTTTTTTCTGAGATGCTTTTCCAGAATTTTCCATCTCTTTTCCTAACTTTATTTTCCCTATAAGCCAGTTGCTACCACTCAACACTGGCTCAGCCCATATTTAGATGTACTGAGCACTCCCCTGCTAGCCTTTTCTTGCATTTATACTTAAGTATTTTCTAACTTTCTCATGTAATAGCCCAACACATTATTTCGAAAGCACATTCTTCCAACTCTCCCAGGGTTGCAGTTATCAGATGGTAGCATGGTGGCACAGTGGTTAGCATTGCTGCCTCACAGCGCCAGGGGCCAGGGACTGGGTTCAATTCTTGGCTTGCGTCACTGTCCATGTGGAGTTTGCACATTCTCCCCGTGTCTGCATGGGTTTCCTCCGGGTGCTCCTGTTTCCTCCCACAGTCCAAAGATGTGCAGCTTAGGTGAATTGGCCATGCTAAATTCTCCCTCAGTGTATCTGAACAGGCGCCAGAGTGTGGCGACAAGGGGATTTTCACATTGCAGTGTGAATGTAAGCCTACTTGTGACTAATAAATAAACTCCACTTCTATCAACAAGCGTTATTGAACATCCGAATAGTCTCTTGAATCTTGTCCTATGTTGTCTTCTCAATCCTTTGTCCAGACCCAGAGAGATTTTGGGGTGATTATTAACTGTTACTTGCCTGTTTCTGGTCTAACTCTAGTTCTGGTTCTACGAATGCTGTCTGGCAGATAAAATTCAGGTGGACACCTTTGCCACCCAAGGCTTGCCTGACCAAATTTCCAAGCAGGCCTTTAAATGGGCATCTAGCACTTCCACCTATACCAGAAGGAAGGCTGCTTCAATAAACAGATTAGGGTTCGACAGGACCCCAATTACCATTTTGATGCTAAATGGGTGGTGGATCATTCACCATGCACCACCTAAGTCAATTGCATCAGGCGCAGAATGGCCTAACCAGCAGTTCATTAAGGGACTGCTGGAGACTACTCCCAAAACAGTCTGGAAATTTCCTTTTGGGGAAGGTGGGGGGTGGGGGGTAGGGGGGTGGGGGGTGGGGGGTAGGGGGGTGGGGGGTGGGGGGTAGGGGGGGTGGGGGGTAGGGGGGTAGGGGGTTGGGGGTAGAGGGAGTGGGGGTAGGGGGTGGGGGGGTAGGGGGTGTGGGGGTAGCGGGGTGGGGGGTAGCGGGGTGGGGTGTAGGGGGTGTGGGGAGTGGGGGGTGGGGGATCGGGGGTAGGGGTGTGGGGGGGTGAGGGGTAGGGGGGTGGGCGGTAGGGGGGGTGTGGGTAGGGGGGTGGGGTATAGAAGGGGTGGGGGGTAGGGGGGTGGGGAGTAGGGGGTGGGGGGTCGGGGGGGTGGGGGTAGGGGGGGGTGTGGGGGTGGGGGGGGTGGGAGGAGGTGGGGAGTGAGGGGGTGGGGGTTGAGGGGTAGGGGGGTAGGGATGGTGGGGGGTGGGGGGTAGGGGGGTGGGGGTTAGGGGGGGTGGGAGGGTGGGGGGTAGGGGAGTGGGGGGGGGTGGGATGGGGGGTGGGTGGGGTGGGGTAGGGGGGTGGGGTGGGTGGGGGGTGGGAGGTGGGGGGTGGGGGTGGAAACTTTGTAATACCTGGAGAGTAGAATTGCTACTTGAAGTCCCACAAACGTACAATGATTCACTGATGGACTGTTCTCACTTGTTCAGAAGGTTATGTATCTGTTTTGTGTCAAAATAAAAGATTTGCTTTCATTCATTACTGCAGAATGTTCCAAAGCACTCAGTGATGCACTATCAATAAGGCGAAAGACTACCGATATGCCAATATAAGTGTAGGCTTTTATTCACAACAGAATCAGGAGCAGATCCCAACAATTAACCGACCTGGACTGAACAAGGGGGAGGAGACAGCCACCTTTATACTAGGTGCTGAGGGGAGGAACCAAACTGGAAGGGGATGTGTCCAGGTATGACAAACACACACAACGGTGGTCCATATAGGACAAAAGCACAACTGAGGTCCACCACACTCAGCCATTGCAGTTGGGCTGAGGAATTGCATAGTGTTTCATTCCTCTTGGTTTTGAGGCAGCAACAAGATGATGTTAGTTTCTCCTCCCAGAATACCAACCCATGTCGTTTGAGGTGATGAGGCTTCTTATTGAACTGTTAGGTTGTTCACCTCGATTTGGTTCATCATCATCATGAACCGGACCCACAAATCTTCGAGAAGCAATCTTGCATTTACTCCAGGCTTGCACCCAGAAGGAATGTCCAGCGCTGAACTCCATTGAGTCTGTCAGATTACAGGGAAGTCCCATCATTTAGAGACCCACGTTTATGTGGGTTCACCTTTATGGGGCACCAGGCAACAAAACAAGCCTGAACCATCAGGATATGCCTTTTCTCACAGGTCATATTGCTTGTTGCTTTGTCACCAAGCTGCTGAGAGGGAATTCTGAGGAAGTTCCTAGCATGATGTCTCCACCCCTGACCACTCAATCTGCATTGGGTGCCTTTGCATAGAGCAGATGGAGATTGATTCCTTTACAAAACACGCATTTACAGACAGCACAGAGCAGGGCCCAGTGTAATCGGATACCTATCTGTATTCCAGCCTTTCCACCACATTGCCATTGGAATTATGGCAGGAGTTTGCCAGGGGAAACTTAGAATTCCAGCCATGGTCACATTCCTTCTGTTGTGATGGCCTTGTAAGGGGCAATTGGAGGTTCTACCCCAATATCCCTTTTTTGGAATTTTAGATCCCTCGAAATAGTCATTTTTCACCTGGTTGTGCTTATATTTCACTTTCCTCCTGACTCTCGCTAAACATAGCCATTGAGCAGAGAGATTTGCCTGCATCATTGGGCTCTTGTTGTTAGAGGACATTTAGTGTATTATTGTTCTTAGTCATTTTTCCATTAACAATTCTGCTGGGCTGTTGCTTGTTTGTTAACAGTATAGCCTGATTCATTAGGAAACGTAAATGCAGGTTTTGTTGATTTCTCTGTTACACCCCTTAATCGACTGGCCAATCAGGTCTATTTCTCCTAATTGTTCTGATTGTTTGAAATTTGGAAATCCTGCAGTTGTCCTAGGAGGCGGCACGGTGGCACAATAGTTAGCACTGCTGCCTCACAGCGCCAGGGACCCGGGGCACTGGTTGTGTGGAGTTTGCACATTCTCCCCGTGTCTGCGTGGGTTTCCTCCGGGTGCTCCGGTTTCCTCCCACAGTCCAAAGATTTGCGGGTTAGGTTGATTTGCCATGCTGAAATGTCCCTTGGTATCAGGGGAATTAGCAGGTTAAATACGTTGGATTACGGGGATATGGCCTGGGTGGGATTGTTATTGCTGCCGGCTTGATGGGCCAAATGGCCTCCTTCTGCACTGTAGGGATTCTATGGTTCTATGATGGGATTCTATGATATAGTACTTCATCAAAGTAATTCTATGAGTTTGCGTTCCTATTGCAGAGCTTGGCCCAACAGAAACACATGTCAAGAACTGGGGCGAGTCTGATAGTGCAGCAATTGCAGATGCATAGCATCCTAGCCATTAAAATTTAAATCCCATCTTCTACAGCCCAAATTCCCAATATGTGCTCCCATTTTCTGAAGGCAATGATATCAATTTATAACATTATCCCCACAGATTGCCACTGCCTGAGATTAATAATCAATTTATTTCCTATTATAACAATCAGGAAATATATTTACCCTTTCATTTCAAATAGGCCAGTTGCAATTTCATTTCAAGGCCACATTAAGAAAACATTGAGTAGAATCTTCTGAAGAGGTAATAATTCTTGTCGCTGTGACCAACGGTGGACCCTAACCCTGCTCCAGTCAGTTGTGGGAACCTTGAGTGGCATTTTAGAGTGGTGGCCTATGGATTGACATTACTACTGTTAATATTAATTAGCCAATTGAAGAATGCATTCCAGCATTGCTTTCGAATCACTAGGCCGGCGGCTTGACAGCCTCAGCAGCGCCATCCTTGGAGGTGGGCACTGCTGATACTGCAGAATGAAGGAAAGAGCACTGGAAAAGAAGATACATTTCTTTAAGTTTTGTGCAGGGACCAGGCAGGCAGGTGCCAGTGATGGACGGTGGGGAGTCAATGGAAACCACAATCACAGGAGCATAAAGCAAGCAATCAATCCACTATCACCGTTTTCTACATGGTAGAGAAAACAAAAAAAATCACCCCAGTCTCTCTGGATGGGGAGAGTTATTTCCTTAAAATTAAAAGTGAAAAATGGAGAAAAGAGGTTAAGAGAACTTTCTATACAGAGAGTTGTTGGAACGTGGGATGCTTTTACAAGGAAGTGGTCGAGATAGAGGCCATTGCAGCCTCTTTATACAGGAAAATTGGAGAAGTATTTGAAGCAAGGGCAACACAAGGTTACAGGAAAAGCGTACGACAGTGAAATTAGTAATCGATTGCACTAGTAAAGAGGTGGAATATGATGGACCAAATGGCCTCCTCTATACCATAAACCTTTTTGGTTATTTTGTGGTGGTCTCACTTTGTTTTGCTTTCGCTCAGAATCAACTAGCAGCATGACAGGTTCCCGTGCACCAAACTTAAAGGGTTTTGCTAGTTTTACTATTTGCAGTTCTCTGCCTTTCTTCCAGTCATTCTCAGAAAAGATCATTCCTATTTCTCCAGAGCACATTTTGAAATGTCACTGACCACTACTTTTCCTTGCTTGCTTCTCAGCAGTGTCGCTTTGACTGACTGTTTGCCTTTCCAACTGACCATAAATGGTTGGATGCATAAGGAATCTCCCACATCTACCATGGTTTCTCTGTTGCTGCAGAATCTACCCTCTCTACTTAGTTCTGCTTGGAAGTACAACTTGGGTGACGTGCTTTCCTGGTCTGCTGGTATCCCCCCTACATTTTCAGCAGGGGATTAATTACTCCCCATGTTGCTGACTGATTATTCCTTGCTGCTCGTCACTAGTTTCACTCTGACTCAGTAACTGTACTTATCAGGAGTGAATTTTGGGTCTAACTGTTAGCTCTCTCAGTCTTTTATTTTGTAGTCCTCGCAATGGAACCACAAATCATTTCAGCATGCAGAGTACCAGAGCTAGATTTTTCATCTAGAATCATAGAATCCCTACAGTGCAGAAGGAAGCCATTCAGCCTATCAATCTTCACCGACCACAATCCTCACCCAGACCTTATTCCCGTAACTCCACATATTAACCCTGCTAATCCCTTGGACACTAGGATCAATTTAGCATGGCCAATCAACCTAACCTGCACATCTTTGGACTGTGAGAGGAAACCGGAGCACCCAGAGGAAACCCACGCAGACACGGGGAGATATGTGCAAACTCCAGAACTGACTCAAGGCTGGAATTGAACCTGGGTCCCTGGTGCTGTGAGGCAGCAATCCTAACCACTGTGCCACAGTGCAATCCTAGAATCCATCTCTAGATGGTACAGAGCTGTAAAAAGCTGTCTATTCACCCCATTTTCTTCCAGATTTTAAAAAAATTTTAAAACGTCAAAAACAAAGACAATTACATATTTGCCAAATATGTAATTTTATAAGATTTTATAATTTCTCTGCTTATTCTCAGACTGTTAAAAAAGAAGCACAAAACACCCTCAGCTTCTGTTTCAATTGGAATTTTATTTTTGCCTTCCTTAACCAAACCAGTCAGTAGAGATAGGCGAGGTGATGAACGAATACTTTTCTTCAGTGTTCACCAAGGAGAGGGGCCATGTTTTTGAGGAAGAGAAGGTGTTACAGGCTAATAGGCTGGAGGAAATAGATGTTCGGAGGGAGGTTGTTCTGGCAGTTTTGAATAAACTGAAGGTCGATAAGTCCCCTGGGCCTGATGAAATGTATCCTAGGATTCTTTGGGAGGCAAGGGATGAGATTGCAGAGCCTTTGGCTTTGATCTTTGGGTCCTCGCTGTCCACGGGGATAGTGCCAGAGGACTGGAGAATGGCGAATGTTGTTCCTCTGTTTAAGAAAGGGAATAGAAATGACTCTGGTAATTATAGACCGGTTAGTCTTACTTCGGTGGTTGGTAAATTGATGGAAAAGGTCCTTAGGGATGGGATTTACGACCATTTAAAAAGATGCGGATTAATCCGGGATAGTCAGCACGGATTCGTGAAGGGCAAGTCGTGCCTCACAAATTTGATTGAATTTTTTGAGGAGGTAACTAAGTGTGTTGATGAAGGTAGGGCAGTTGATGTCATACACATGGATTTTAGTAAGGCGTTTGATAAGGTCCCCCATGGTCGGCGTATGATGAAAGTGAGGAGGTGTGGGATAGAGGGAAAGTTGGCCGATTGGATAGGTAACTGGCTGTCTGATCGAAGACAGAGGGTGGTAGTGGATGGAGAATTTTCAGATTGGAGGCAGGTTGCTAGCGGAGTGCCACAGGGATCAGTGCTTGGTCCTCTGCTCTTTGTGATTTTTATTAATGACTTAGAGGAGGGGGCTGAAGGGTGGATCAGTAAATTTGCTGATGACACCAAGATTGGTGGAGTAGTGGATGAGGTGGAGGGCTGTTGTAGGCTGCAAAGAGACATAGATAGGATGCAAAGCTGGGCTGAAAAATGGCAAATGGAGTTTAACCCTGATAAATGTGAGGTGATTCATTTTGGTAGGACTAATTTAAATGTGGATTACATGGTCACAAAGGTAGGGTTCTGAAGACTGTGGAGGAACAGAGAGATCTTGGGGTCCATATCCACAGATCTCTAAAGGTTGCCACTCAAGTGGATAGAGCTGTGAAGAAGGTCTATGGTGTGTTAGCTTTTATTAACAGGGGGTTGGAGTTTAAGAGCCGTGGGGTTATGCTGCAACTGTACAGGACCTTGGTGAGACCACATTTGGAATATTGTGTGCAGTTCTGGTCACCTCACTATAAGAAGGATGTGGAAGCGCTGGAAAGAGTGCAGAGGAGATTTACCAGGATGCTGCCTGGTTTGGAGGGTAGGTCTTATGAGGAAAGGTTGAGGGAGCTAGGGCTGTTCTCTCTGGAGCGGAGGAGGCTGAGGGGAGACTTAATGGAGGTTTATAAAATGATGAAGGGGATAGATAGAGTGAATGTTCAAAGACTATTTCCTCGGGTGGATGGAGCTATTACAAGGGGGCATAACTATAGGGTTCGTGGTGGGAGATATAGGAAGGATATGAGAGGTAGGTTCTTTACGCAGAGAGTGGTTGGGGTGTGGAATGGACTGCCTGCAGTGATAGTGGAGTCAGACACTTTAGGAACATTTAAGCGGTTATTGGATAGGCACATGGAGCACACCAGGATGATGGGGAGTGGGATAGCTTGATCTTGGTTTCAGATAAAGCTCGGCACAACATCGTGGGCCGAAGGGCCTGTTCTGTGCTGTATTGTTCTATGTTCTATAAACCAATGGAATTCTAAATCTTTTGAATGGATTTAGTTATATTGACTTTTGTTTGATTCAGAAGGAGCATTTTCATCTTTGGGTCAAAAGACTTGAACACATAATTGAGGCTGTCACTTCAGTACGATACTGAGGGTGATTGAGCTGCATTGTTGGAGTCAACGAGGGAGATTTAATGGAGCCCACAAGAGTGGGATGTAAAGTTTTAATTTCCTGATTTGATTTGATTTATTATTATCACATGTATTAGTATACAGTGAAAAGTATTGTTTCTTGTGCGCTATACAGACAAAGCATACCGTTCATAGAGAAGGAAAGGAGACAGTGCAGAATGTAGTGTTACAGTCATAGCCAGGGTGTAGAGAAAGATCAACTTAGTGCGAGGCAGGTCCATTCAAAAGTCTGATGGCAGCAGGGAAGAAGCTGTTCTTGAGTCAGTTGGTACGTAACCTCAGACTTTTGTATCATTTTCCCAACGGAAAAAGGTGCAAGAGAGTACGTCCGGGGTGCGTGGGGTCGTTAATTATGCTGGCTGCTTTGCCGAGGCAGCGGGAAGTGTAGATAGTGTGGATCGGAAGCTGGTTTGCATAATGGATTGGGCTACATTCACGACTTTTAGTAGTTTCTTGCGATCTTGGGCAGAGCAAGAGCCATACCAAGCTGTGATACAACCAGAAAGAATGCTTTCTCTGGTGCATATGTAAAAGTTGGTGAGAGCCGTAGCTGATATGGCAAATTTCCTCAGTCTTCTGAGAAGTAGAGATGTTAGTGGGCTTTCTTAACTATAGTGTCAGCATGGGGGGACCAGGACAGGTTGTTGGTGATCTGGACCCATTCCATTTCATCCCCATTGATGAAGACAGGGGCATGTTCTCCACTACACTTCCCGAGGTCGATGACAATCTCCTTCGCTTTGTTGACATTGAGGGAGAGATTATTGTTGCCGCATCAGTTCACCAGATTCTCTATCTCATTCCAATACTCTGTCTCATCATTGTTTGAGAACCTACCCACTACAGTGGTGTCATCAGCAAAGATGCAGAGATAAAGTTGGCGGCATGTTTGTGACCTGTCGCGCATTATGGCCACCTGTGGAGGCTTCATGACTCCTATGAATTCTCTTTAGTGTAAAGCAGTTTTTAATAAAGTCCCACCATTGTGATAAAGTCACTGGTGCTTTGGAATCTTGTGGCACCCAATTCACGATCATTTACAGGTGACGAGAACCAGTAAGCTTTGTGCAATTGTGTGTAAACTTTTTCTTGTTTAATTCTACATGCACAGGAGGGGAGCAGGAGAATGGCAGCTTGCAAGGAGGCTCAGGCCCAGAAAGGGTGAATTGGTGCTGAGAGGGGTTTTGGAGTGGGGTCAAATGCATGGAGGAGTGGAAAAGGGGTCCATTGGAGGACAAAGGGTGAGGTCAGGAGCAAGGAGGAAAGGACCTGGCGTTCTGGGTGTGGTTGGGAGGAGGAGTGGGGGAACAGTCAGTCGAGGTAAGAAATGAGGGTCCTAATGGGTGGTGTCTGTTCTGTGTGTCCATCCCAGGGTGTTGGCTGACAGAGTCCTTACAAAGCTTTGAGTTTATCTGCAACATTCCAATTATTGGCACTGTAAGTGATGTTTTACAATGCATAGAAGGGATGGCTGAGCTTATAAGTTCAGTCATGTCCTACAGAATGGTGAGTAGACGCTGAACATAAATATTCAATGAAGAGTGAACAAAAAAACACAACATTGTTTCTTCCACAATGAAGGGAATATCCCCAACTCCCCTCCCCTCAACAAATAATAACGATGCATGTAGTGGCTGGAATTTTACTGTCCCGTCCACCAGGGGAATCAGAGCAGGCGAGGGGCAGACAATGGAAAGGTCCATTGTCCTTGGGCAGAATTTTATGGTTTCGGGACAAGGGAGACCATAAAATCCCACCCAGTAGATCTTCTGGTCTCCGGATTTTTGGAGACCGGATGTACGACCAGGATGAGTGTCAGAATCCTGTGAAAGTCCTGACTCATAGGCCTCTGTGAGAATTTCTCCGGATGTTTGAACTTCTAAGAGGTGGTTCTCCTGTTCCCCAAGACTCTCCACGAATGTTTCCGACATTGTGCTAGTGTCTGAGACTTTAGACAGTTCTGTGGGACTTACCTGAATAGTTACCTAGGAAACTTTAAACTGAAATTTCTCAGTCTAGCTCTTGGGTAACTTGATAACCGACTTTCCCAGTAACTCATACTGGTGACCCCCTCCCCCACCCTCAGCCCCACCAGCACCACCACACCTACCACCCTTGATCCCCCGGCTACCTCCCTCAACCACCCCTGACCCAACTTGGTTTGTGCTCGATCTAAATACAACCCCACCCATCTGCCACCCTACCCACTTACCTCACCCATCTACCCACCCCACCTCCCTACCCCCTTGACTTATTCATCCACCCACCCATTCAATATCATTCACACGAAATATTTAAATTTACCGTACAGCAGCTAGTGTTGTGCAAAGGGGTCATGTCTTGACATCACACCACATCCTCCCCCCCACCTGATGCTGTAGCACTGCAATGGAGCTCTCCGATGAATGCTGTACTCCACATTCCTGGGGAAGCCAGGTCCTGGCAAGAAATGTGAAGCAGCGTCTAAGCATGAAAAAGTACCAGCAAAGGCTAACCTGACGATGATTGCTGTTTCATGGAGATCTCGGCTATTCATATCGTAAAACCAAGTCAAGTGAAATATTGTCAAGTGAAATTTGAATTTTAAAAACACACGTGCCAAACCTATGCTCTCAATCAAGTCTTATGGCCAGGATTTCAGGCTCCCCTGCCATCAGATTTTTAGGTGGGTGGGAGTGCAAAATTGAAGGAACGGGATTCCTTCCAGATTCCCACCCACTCCCAGCATACAGTGATTTTACACTGGGGTGGGTAAGGCCTCAGACCAGAAGTCCACTCTTGCCCCAGTTGAGGCCTGTAAGTCAATTATTGGCCACTTAAGAGCTGTTTCCCCCCCAGCCTCAATTTTATAAAATTCTAACAGGGTTAGACAGGGTAGATTCAGAAAGAATGTTCTCAATGGTGGGGAAGTCCAGAAATAGGGGTCATAGTTTGAGGATAAGGGGTAAACCTTTTAGAACTGAGGTGAGGAGAAATTTCTTCACCCAGAGGGTGATGAATGTGTGGAATTCACTACTACCGAATGTAGTTGAGGCCAAAGCCTCATCCGATTTCAAGAAGAAATTAGAGTTGAACGTTAACATGCAGTTCTTGGGGCTAAAGGGATTAAGGGATATGAGAGGAAGGGGGGATCAGGATGTTGAATTCGATGATCAGCCATGATCAAGATGAATGGTGGAGCAGGCTCGAAGGGGCAAATGGCCTACTCCTGCTTCTAGTTTCTATGTTTAGGGGAAGTCTGAAAATTAATGGACTTCGATTTTGGATGAGAAGGGTTGGCGGCAGTGGGGGGAGGGGCTCCTCCTTCAGAAGCCCTCTTTCTGAAGCTGGACACACTCCTTTAAGGTCCAGTGGCCTCTGAACCTCCTCCTTCGCAGCCTCTCCCTGAAACCTCAAACTCCCCCATTACACCTACCCAGATCTTCCCTACTCTCTCTGCCCTGGGACTCCTTCAACTTACCTTGGCCTTTGGTGGCCGGGCTTAGTCTCAGGCATTCTCATGCAATACCTCTTCTGTCCACTGCAGCTATCATCGCTGCAGGGACTGGAGAGCTGCCAGCCAATCAGATTGACTGGAAGAACATCCTGCCAAGTGAGGGGGTGTAAGTCCCACCTGCAGCCACTTACCACCAAATTGAACCTGTAACTGCTTCAGGGCACTCAGAGTTGGGATGTGTTCTCTGCCAATTTGTCAGGTGGTGGGAAGCGAGACCCCCACCCTCTGAAAAATTCAGGCCAATAACAAGTATAAATAATAAACCAGCAGTAAATTAAATCAGGACCCTGCTTAATGTGGGACAGGATTTTCTGTACTCACCCGCAGCAAGTTTTGAGGCCTGCCATTGGCTGGCAATGGGATCTCCCAGTCCCGCTATAGTCAATGGGGTTTCTCATTGTTCACATCCTCCACTGCCAGGGTTGCTGTTGGCAGGACCAAAAGATCCCACCAGCGGGAATGGCTGAAAAATTTCAGTCCTAGCATCAATGTGGCAGTTATAACTTTCTGAAGGTTCACTTCAGATGTGACAACTTCAGAACCTCAGAATTAGAATGGGGCCTTACACCATCAAGTGAATGGTGATTTCAATCAAAGTAAGCAATATCCTACAATGTCCAACATTAGTGTCTGATACTTCCACATATTTATAATTTGGAACACAAACAATTTTAATCGCTATTAAAAAGCTGCAACTCTCTCCCAGGGGTGCAGCATTCTATCATTTTTTTTCTGCGCATGCGCAGTTGGAGGCGCGCGATTGGAGCTGCAGGGTTTCGGATGTGTTAAGCCCCGCCCACATGCTTCTCCAGCACGATTTGGAATCGCTGCTATTTTTTCAGGCAGAGTTAGAATGGGGGCGCCTGAGAACGGGTCTAAAAGTCGGATCTGAATCACTCCCAGTTTCAAGTCCGCCCAGCACTTAGAATCAAAATGGTAAAATAGGGCCCAGTATCTGAAAGTTTGTTAATCAATACAAAACTCTGTATGGAATTCAAGAACAACACTCGTACACCACTTCCTTTCATTCCTAACCATTGAACACTATTTTTAGACAATGTCGTTGCAGGCTACTCTGTGTGGATGGCTTTAAATGCCGAGTTGAGTATTTATTGGTGATCTATGAACTAAATAATACTTAGTAAAACAGTGTCTCAGCATCACTATTATTATAATACGTTTTCAGTTGCTAATCTTGGTCAGGTTCATATTAATGCTGCACTTTAAATTTCTACATCTGCTTCAGTACCCCATGCATTCCTGCCACTATATGTTTTCCTCATGTCTCTGTAACTATTCATTAAAAATGCACTTGATAATGAAGATAATAGATTTTTGGAAACAGTGAATCAGTAGAAACATGCAACTAATTGAAAACTCTTAGAAATTTCAGATGTACTTACCTTCAGCACAATTTTAATCTGACTAATTACATTTCAAAATGTATTGCTCTGTGAAATGTTAAGTTCTGTGGATCATTGTGTTGTGTTAATGTTGAACAAGAATGGGTCGACATATCCTCCCATTGACATTGATCTACAAATTCGCCCAACTCTTTCACATAAACACATAAACATCTTACCTATGTTCACACATTAATCACTCACTTACAGTCCTGGCACCCACATGCCCACTTGTGCTCAGCTCACACAGACATGCACCTGGATCCTGATAAGATTTTGTTTCTGTAGAATCTCTGTGGCTAGGTCACACATTTGTTCCCCCCCTTCCCCCCTCCCCCCCCCCCCCCCCCCCCCCCCACTCCCGTATTCCCTTGATGATTTTCCTGCAATTTTTTGCCAATGTGCTGATGAGAGTGAGAACATATGTGGAAACAATGAGGTGATGATAATTTACTAAATAGTAAAAGAAATACAATAGTTACACCTGGTTGACATCAGCGTTTCTCATGAATTTGTAAGTGCTGCATCCAGGGTGGAATCATGCAGTGGAAATTACTGGTTTGGTAATGGTTGGTTAGATCCCCATGGAGGATTTACATTTTCTGTCTATTCTGTTTCATGCACCCTTTAACCATTTCTGTCCTTTGCACAAGTTATCGCAGTGGGATCACACTGTCAGCTTCACAACTAGGTGCACTAAAAACTTCACCAACTCCAACCCTGCAACCCAGTTTTCAGCCACTTTGAAGCTTTCTTTTGCTTCAAACTTGCTACAACTTCAATGACGGTTGAATTATCTTCAATGACAGTAATATAAAAATGGGAAAGTGAGAATAGGAAGAGGTAAAGTATTTTTTATAGAATCCCTACAGTGCAGAAGGAGGACAACAATCCCATCCAGGCCCTAACCCCGTAATCCCACGTATTTACCCTGCTAATCCCCCTGACACATGGGTCAATTTCGCATGGCCAATCAACCCAATGTGCACATCTTCGGACTGTGGGAGGAAACAGGAGCCCCCAGAGGAAACCCATGCAGACACGGGGAGAATGTGCAAACTCCACAGAGACAGTCACCCGAGGCCAGAATTGAACCCGGGTCTCTGGCGCTGTGAGACAGCAGCACTAACAATTCTGCCACCGTGCCGCCCCAACTTTTGTTTCGAGATTGTACTTTTAGTGCTCAATTTATTTTAATGCATTAATATTAATATAGTAAAGCTACTGTTAACACCTATCTGGCACTATTATAGTGATACTTGTGTTTATTTCATTGCAAAAATGTGCAAGCTGATCAGCCCAGCAGGACTGGAAGTTCCCATCACCCATTCACAGTTTATACATCAATATTCAGTCTTAAAATCACTGTAGCCTGTTCATAATATATTCATAGCATACCGCAATAAGTTTCACCCCTCTATTTCTTCTACATTTTCCTGTACATTTCCAATAATGTTTTGAATTTTAGCAATAAATTCCTGGCTTTTAAAATGACTTGCTGTCTTTTTGCTTACTCCTTATGTGAATATTGACAGTCAGCCTGTCTGAATTACTTGGACACGACGACATAATGGTTAGCACAGCTGCCTCACAGCACCAGGGACCTGGTTCAATTCTGGCCTCGAGTGACTGTTTGTGTGGAGTTTACACGTTCTCTCCATGTCTGCGTGGGTTTCCTCTGGGTGCTCTGGTTTCCTCCCAGAGTCCAAAGATGTGCAGTTAGAGTTGATTGGCAATGCTAAACTGCCCCTTAGTGTCAGGGGGACTAGCATGGTAAATATGTGGGGTTACGGAGATAGGGCCTGGGTGGGATTGTTGTCGCTGCAGGTTCGATGGACCAAATGGTCTCCTTCTGCACTGTAGGGATTCTATATTTTTTTAAAATCTCAAAATCGGGGATACGGCATTCATGATATTTTGTTCTGCATCTCTTTTGAAAGATATTTTCTATTTAATTACACATCAAGGTTGATTTTGGTATCATTGGCCTCCCTTCCCCAGATATTGTGATCGGAAATATTACAATTGATTATCAATAGGGACAAACACCACTTAAGTGCATGCTATTTGTTCCTATGGCAACAGCTTCACAAACTACGATGGGACTCCATCTGTGCACGTCTGCTACTGTGTACACAAGAATATGCTGTAGTTACAATGAAACCCTGCTGAGTTCAGTGACGACTAATGGGAATATTTTGACCATCTTTCTCCCTTAGGATGTTACTCAGGGATATTGCTTTTGTTTTGCACAAAACAACATTATTTTGTCATTTGGCATCTTTCATGGATTAGTATCAGGATTGAGTTGAATGTCAAGAACTCTGCTCATGTATATATTTCTCTCTGCTAGATATATGAAGCTAATTGACTCCCTAGGTACCTATAAATGATTTAATAAATGTGCCTATAAATATCGCTTCATGTTGAAAGATTATGGTAGCTCCTGATGTGAGAAAGCTATGCTGGCACTTGATGTCTGTCCCATATCAAGATAGCTGCCACAATATTAATATGGCATTGATGATAACCGAATCTTTCCAGAGTCACATAATTAGAGCATCAATGCCTTGTATTATGTAACAGCTGAACTAACACTTGTGACAGCTAATAGGGTGATAGTGAGAGAGCAGTCAAAAGTCATAAATTGTGGAAATTTCAGTTGATGAAATGAGAAAATGGTTTTAAAGCCTTGAGGGTTGCAGAGTTGCACTTTTTAAACTGCACATGTCAGTGTTCAAAGTATTGCATTTCAACGGTACCATTCAATCCAATGTGCAGGATTCCTGATCCAGATATTTGACGTTCAGATACTAAACTTTTTCTCCAACCGATCTCAGCGACTCCCTTAGGTACACAGCACTGTCATTGCACATTCCCTCTGTTCTTTGACTTCCAGGTCAATTCTGTTTGCCAAGTTTTCCAATCTGCCATCAGTGGTTATGCAGCCAATACATCCCTCTCCTCTGGAACCGCTTCGCAAGCCCCCCTGCATTTTCATTTAATTCCCTGTTTTCACATCCTCCGAAAATAAAAAGTTCCCTTCAACCATTTTAGCCCTGTGCAAGTTTTTTTTTCCAATTCAACAGATAATAAAATGTTGATGGTTCTGGCCCTTATTTTGAGTGGCCTTGAGAAGTCCCTATATGTACAACTGGTTGGGTAGCTGAAGACTCATAAATACCAGACACAGCCCATATGTCTCAAGCTGCAACAAGTCTTATGTAACAGCTGAGCTAACACTTGTGACGGCTAATAGGGTGAAAGTGAGAGAGCAGTCAAAAGTCATAAATTGTGGAAATTTCAGTTGATGAAATGAGAAAATGGTTTTAAAGCCTTGAGGGTTGCAGAGTTGCAAGAGTCTGGGTCTAAAGTAAATCTAAGTGCTCTATTTGAATAGGGAAATTAGGCCTTTGCTTAAAATCTATGTGGCTAAAAATAGAGCTCAACCAATGTAGCAGTGGCCCGATTGCCCAGACAGACTGACCGTGAGCCTCTGCCCTCCTCCCTGGGTTATCATTGCACCCATTTTATCCCCGTAAAACCAATGGAACAATGTTGACTTTGGACCCCATTAACTCACCCCACTCACAGGAAATAATTCAATATGGGTGAGCAGGATGAAGAATCATAGAATCCTACAGTGCAGAAGGAGGCCATTTGGCCCATCTAGTTTGCACTGACCACAAACCCACCCAGGCCCTATCCCCATGTATTTACCCTAGCTAATCCCCCTGACACTATGGGGCAATTTAGCATTGCCAATCCACCTAACCAGCACATCTTTGGACTGTGAGAGGTAACTGGAGCACCCGGAGAAAACCCATGCAGACACGGGGAAAATGTGCAGACTCCATGCAGGCAGTGGCACAAGCCGGGAATCAAACCCGGGTCCCTGGCACTGTGAGGCAGCAGTGCTAACCACTGTGCCACCATGCTGCCAAACTAGATTAATTCTGAAATGTTAAAGATTCAAACACATAAATATAGAGTTTGGTATCTATTAATATGGTTTGATTGAACAGAATGAAAGACATTGCTCAATTCTATTGCTTCAATTGTTAAGTTACAGAATCATGTGCTCTGTCCTCTAGCCAAAAAAAAGTTATTTCTTGCAGGGACATTGTCCATTTGAAGATTTGCCCTTTTAGAAAATATTTATTTTTAAAAATGGCTTCAATTATATTTTGTGCACAGTAACATGGCAAACTATGCAACGTGGGAAAATGAATCACTGATATCTTGGGAAGAAACTATCTTTTGTGCATGAACTAATTTAAAAATAATATTGACATCTTGATAAGTTTTAAATTTATTGGGCCATCAAAATGAAAGAAGAAATCAGATGACAAAGAGGGGGAACAATGTTGACTTTGGGGGAATTCATAATGAGGTGATTGAAGTTAAAGGGAAGTTGGTTTTTTTTTGGTACTTGGAGGGAATTAATGTTTCCTGTCGCAATAAAACAATTCTTTTTGGCTGTTTGATTTTTTGGAGAGTAGGTTGACATTTTGGCGAGAGAAAGAGCCTATATCAGACACATATTTTAAGTTTAAGGTTATTTATTAGTGTCACAAGTAGGCTAACAGTAACAATTGCAATGAAGTTACTGTGAAAATCCCCTAGTCGCCACACTCCCTCTGCCTGTTCGGGTACACTGAGGGAGAATTTAGCATGGCCAATGCAGCTAAGCAGCAAGTCCTTTGGACTGTGGGAGGAAACCGGAGCACCCAGAGGAAACCCCCGCAGGTATGGGGAGAACGTGCAAACTCTGCACTGACAGTGATCCAGCCGGGATTCAAACCCATGTCCCTGGCACGGTGAGGCAGCAGTACTAACCATTAATGGAATCATGCACAAGTGGCACAAAGGTACCTATCACCCTGATTCTTGCACGTGTGTGATATTATTGTGATATGAGTTATATTACTTTATCGTGTGTTTATCAAATAAGCAAAATGTTTTTGTAAGAATCTAACAGGGCGGTGACAATATTTCTCTAATAATCCAGTTTTCTAAAAATCATGAAATTCTGTAATCTTGAGGATCATTTCCAGAAGAAAGTTGTCAGTTCAATCTTGCCCCCCAGGAAGTTACCAAATTCCACAAATAAATGTTATTCAGAGTGCAGTAAATGCTGACTATCTTAAATTATCTAACGGAAGGGGAGTCTTTTGGCTGTGACATTCTCGGCTTTTATACCAACTGCTTATATTCAATACAGAAAGTGTGAAGTGATAACATCTGTTGGCCAGAGGAGAAGATGCTGGAAAATCTCAGCAGGTCTGGCAGCATCTGTCAGGAGAGAAAAGAGCTGACGTTTCGAGTCCAGATGACCCTTTGTCAAAGCTCTGTCAAAGGGTCATCTGGAATCGAAACGTCAGCTATTTTCTCTCCTTACAAAAGCTGCCAGACCTGCTGAGATTTTCCAGCATTTTCTCTTTTGGTTTCAGACTCCAACATCCGCAGTAATTTGCTTTTATCTATTGGCCAGAGACTTTGCTGGGAATCAGCTACAAATTATTTCTTAATAATAATCCGGTTACAGTTGTTAATTCTTCAAGCCTCCCTGCACAACAATGACTTGGAGCAGTAGCCGATGGCCAATGCCAAAAACAAGCCCTCAAACTATAAAAATACCCCCTCCTCCCCCATTATGTGTATTATTTGTCAGCATTCATGAGTTTAACGGAGTTGGGGAGGCGGGGGGGGGGGAGGTCTGAAGATTTGATAAACAGCGAGAGGGAAGTTTCGGGCTGTTTGATTCGCGTCTGGTGGATAACCCACTGTTCTCCACAAAGCTGTGCTTTAAAGACTGTGTTTAAAAAGTAATAATTTAATTAGATTTAAATGGAATAATCTGCCAGTTTGTGGATTACCCCCACCGAGTGAGACCGTGAGGACTGTCACTCCCAAAACAAAAACACTCGAGATTCGCAGGGAGAGGAAAGAAAATGAGTGAGGTTGGACTTATCTTACACCCGGGGAGCATGGGTACTGGACCTGGGTTTGTGTTCCCGAGTCCAGCCACAAGGAGAAGCAAGAAAAGTTGTGCTGTGTTGCAAAATAGTGGGAGAGAAAAAAAGAGGAAAGGAAGATCGGTAATACAATCTGGAGTGCGGATAGGGTTGAGTGCTCCTTTTTATTCAATAAATTTGTCAGGAACTCGGGGGGGGGGAAAAAAGAAACATTATTATGTTGCATCTCAACTTATTTGTTCAGAGTGCATTCCCCGGCTATTTTAATGTTGTCACTCTGTCTTGTGCACTTAAGAAGCCCTTGACAGATCATTCAATTTTCTTCGCCATTTAAATGTTTAAAAAAGAAATCTTTGGCAGGGCAAAGGGGGTAGGAGCAGTTGCAAAATAATAGAACTTTCCCTAATGCAGGCGAGGAGACTCTGGGTGAGGGATAATTCCTGAGAAAGTAGGGGAGGGAGGGGGGTGCAAAATACACACACACAAATGAATTCACATCCAGGTTTCATTTGCTAGTCATTGGCAGCAAATTGCATTCTATTTGGGAGAATGAGTGCAAAGTTTCTCGCAGGTGATAATGGCTGAATTTGCAGCCGTAAATTGAAATTTATGACATTGAAAATGAACATCCGAAAAAAAAATACATTTGTTTTTTTTTAAAAGCAGACAACCTTCAAATACGAGGGCAAGCCGAGGAGAAATAAGGAGTGCTTGATAGGTGCGCATTGTTGGGGCACATTAGCGACAATAATGTTGTCGCTGGCGATGTAAATTGACGTCTCTACATAGTCAATAGACACAGTTGGCTGCTCGCAAGTGGGGAAGTACTTAAGCAGTGTCACTGACAAATGAAATATTTTAGGGACTTAATCAGAATAATGACTTTCATCAGGCGGTGACAAGTATTACTGCTTCATCGCACCTAAAGAGAAATATGATTGCACACATAGATTTTGTGATCAGCGCGCTTGTACCCCAGTGGCCCCTGTGAAAGGCAGGAGAAGGTGGCAGCCGCCGCCTCTGGCTCCCACTCGCCTGATAAATCGCTTCCCAGATAGAAGGCGGACAAATCCCAATCTGCGGCCTGCTGGGTTCATGCAGCTCAGCAGCGGGCTGCCCGCTACTTGCAGTATAAACACTAATAAATCTCAGCACTCCTAACAGCCATCAGTTAGGTATAGCGGGGTGAGAGAGAGAGAGAAAGAAGGGGTGGGTGGATGGATGGAAGAGAAATGAAAGAAAACACAGAAGAGGAAATTGGAGGGTGGAAGGGGGAAACAAGGAAATGGGGCGAATGTGAGAAGGTGTTAAAATAATAAGCAGAGATAGTTAAGGGGAGTGGCAGAGAGCCAATCGTAACAAGAGAACAGGGACAGGACAATCAGTTAAAGTTTATTTATTATTGTCATAAGGAGGCTTACAGTGACACTGCAATGAAGTTGCTGTGAAAATCCCCTACTCTCCACAACCTGTTCGGGTACACTGAGGGAGAACTTAGCATGGCCAATGCACGTAACCAAACGTCTTTCAGACTGTGGGAGGAAACCGGAGCACCCGGAGGGAACCCACCGGGAGAACATGCAGACTCCGCAGTGACAGTGACCCAAACCAGGCGCTGTGAGGCAGCAGTGCTAATCACTGTGCCACCGTGCCGCCCTAGGGGATGGACACAGAGGATGAACAAATGGAAGCAAAAGAGGTACAGAAAATGCAAGGAAGAAAGCAAATAGAGGAAGGGGAAGAGTAAATGATGTGGCAGTTAAGAAATGCGGGCTTCTGAATTAAATGGAAGAACCACACAGTCCTCAATTCAATGATGGAGCGGTGTGAGATGAAAGACTGGGGACTGCACTTGTTACTCCAATCTACCTGGCTGGGGATGAGTCCATTCCAGGTCACTGCACAGAGCTGGGAGCTCAGAGAAACGGCATTTTAGACAGCTGGATCAGGGGTGGAGAAAAAATGGGAATTGCCCATTTAATCCTGTAGAAACCACTTCACCTGCACAGTGACCCTGCAATAACTCTGTCAGCTACAATGGAGGAGGTTGCAGACCACTAAAAGAGTGAGCGGGGGGGGGGGGGGGGGGGTGTAGAGACGAGAGGGCTTTCCAGGAGCAGGAGGGCACAGATTAGCTGTTTAATTTTAAGAATACGAGAAAATACTTTGCAAGAAATGTGTGGAAAATTGGGCATTTTGTTTACAAAAGAGGCTGAGAAAAGGAGAGAAATCAAAATTTTTTTTAAAAATTGGTAAAAGAAGCATAAGCAGGAAAACTGAATAAAGCTGATGGAGAGAGAGTAAAATATGAAGGGATGGAGACTGAAGGATTACGGAGAACAAGCTAGAAACAGTGAGAAACTGAGGGGGAAACAGAGGGAGACTGAGAGCCTGAGTGTGAGAGAGTTAAAGACTGTGTGTAAGTGAATGAGGTATAAAACACACTGCTAAGAGGTTTAAATCTCATATGTTGAAAATTATGGCTCCCATGATGCCAGTGTAATGAAAATCATCTTCAATTACTGGTGGGTTTAAGACATGATTATTTCATGTGCACAATATTAAGGAAATGACAGCGGAAATTCGTCAGAAGAAATTAATACTTAACAGTTTTAACAAAGACTCCCCAGTGAGCCTTTTTCTCACCCGCTGTGACACAGCCATGCATTTGAGCTTACTTGTTAAATTCAAATAACAGTGAGGAGATGTAAGTGAGGGGAAAAAAAAACTGTCATGTTTGAACAGAAGTAAAAATGACAAAAGGAGAACGCTGCTGGAACAAAAGGAGAAATGTACAGGTCAAGGGCAAAGGCGGTCATGTATGAACAGGAGATTTTTAAGACACATTTTAGCCACTGTACTGCTCACTATACCTTTGCTTCTGGGTAGACCAACTATCCCGTTCTCTTACTCTCCCTGTCAGTGCCAAAGGAAATCAGGCTAAGTACATTTTGAAAATATGTTTGATTTTTTAAAGCACTACTAGGGGCTTCTGACTGACACCGATTTCTGTACATTTCAACACTTTGTTTTTCGTTAACCTCTCAGCAGTTTTTAAAATCTCATTAATAAATATTCACTCCTTCTGTGGTCATTAAGGCTGAATGATGGTTACAGCCCAGGGCACAGAACTGGGTGGTCTCTCCTTTTGCCTCTGGGACCCTGGATTTGAACTCACTCCAGACATAA
Organism: Mustelus asterias; assembly: GCF_964213995.1. Classification (NCBI taxonomy): domain Eukaryota; kingdom Metazoa; phylum Chordata; class Chondrichthyes; order Carcharhiniformes; family Triakidae; genus Mustelus; species Mustelus asterias. Next base: position 110,707,667 of record NC_135808.1, read on the forward strand.
GGATATAAGGATCATCTGTTGGCCAGAGAGAGAAATAAAAACAGGGTGAGGGAGGAATTCTGGAGCTTGAGTTCAAATCCACATGGGATACGGACTTACAAAGGAACAGATATGAAATCAGAACTAATAGAACTGCAGCAATTTTCGATTGACTATCTCACAGTGAAAACCACTGTGGGTGCTCAGCTGGTAACCTCACCATTTATTTCAATGGTTGTTCAGAAATGGTGGGCCATCTTGCACTTCAAAGTGAGAAAATGGCAGAGGCACTTAAGAAGCATTTTGTCTCTGTCTTAACAGAGGAAAGTGAGAAAGAGACTGTAAAACCTCCAGGGAAGGATGGAGAAGAACTACTACTGGAAATAATAATCTGAAAGGAAGCTGTATTAAAATGGTCAATGCAACTTAAAAGATCACACAAGCAGATTCAGATGGTATACATCACACAACACTGAAGGAGGCTGGCTAGGAGGCACCAATTGAAACTTTCTGAATATCTTTGGAAATGGGAGCTGTGAGAAAGGAATGAAGAATGACAATTGTTACAACCCTGTTCAGAAAGTTATAGAGCTAGTAATCAGTCCCTGATTGTGGATAAATCTTAAAGGAGGAATGTTTGACTGTCCTAAGGAAATACGGCATGTCCGCTATGACTCACACCAACCTTTACAGATGCACCATAGAAAGCATCCTTTCTGGTTGGATCACAGCTTGGTATGGCTCCTTCTCTGTCCAAGACCACAAGAAATTACAAAGGGTCATGAATGAAGCCCAATCCATCACGCAAACCAGTCTCTCACCCATTGACTCTGTCTACACTTCCCACTGCCTCAGAAAAACAGCCAGCATAATTAAGGACCCCATGCACCCCAGACATACTCTCTTCCACCTTCTTCTGTCGGGAAAAATATACAAAGGTTGAGGTCACATACCAACCGATTCAAGAACAGATTCTTCCCTGCTCCCATCAGACTTTTGAATGGACCTATCTCATATTAAGTTGATCTTTCTCTACACCCTAGCTATGACTATAACACTACATTCTGCACCATTTCCTTTCCTTCTCTGTGTATGCTTTGTATAGCACACAAGAAACAATACTTTTCACTGTACACAAATACATGTGATAATAATATCAAATCTAGTGACTTAGCCAAGGAATCTTGATCATTGCCTGTGTTGGTTTGGAAAATATGCCCTCTAGAGTCTATAGTACAGGCTGAAATTAGGAAACACCCAGACATATGAGGCAGTCAGTGTGGATTTGTAAAGGGCATGTTGTATGAATTTTAATTGAATTTTCTAATGGAATCAGTTTGTAAATATAAAGTGAATAGAGTGGACAACATTTTAAAAGCTGTTTAATAATGTGCCTCATAAGAGATTTGTGTTGAAGAAAGGAATTGTAGTCACATGGTTGGAATATTGGCTCAGGACAGAATGTAGATCGTAATGGTAAATGGATTTTTCAAACTTGAAGCAGGAATCTAGACTTGTTATCTATTTATATAAATGATTTTGACACAGATGAATGCTGTTGAATCTTGTTGATGACATTAAATTAAGGGATGTGGCAAACATGGAGAGGTCATGAGGACGTAGATTGCTTAGCACATATTAGAAAATGCAGTTCAGCATAGAAAAGTTGTAAAGTTTTCTCCACTTTGCTGTTAGCTGTCTGCTAACCCTCACTTTCCACTACCTCACTTTACTGTCAGCTTATGCCATTATATATTCCTATAAAATGCTCATGTAAATTTTGTATATGACAAATACTGTCACACCAGCAGCGACACTGCAGCACCTTCAATTTGCGTCTCCCAACTCTTTGGCCAGTATTAAAGAAAAAATCCCGAAGCTCCAACCCACTAAACTTCTCGGCTTTCCAAATTACTGCAACTTTTGCTATTTAAGTACAAGTAAGATAAAATCAAAGTATATATTCCACGAATTTTAGAACCAAATGAATGACTTTGAAATGGATATTGAATTTCTTTTATATGCCCTGCTTCAATCAGTGACCATTTCTCTAAATCTTGTTGGTCTAAAGTCTTTTGAAGCCACATCTGCAATGCCATAGGTGATTTACTAGAATATATGCCCAGGAAGAAAGGGAACCAATTCATGAATGATGGTTTCAACAGCATGATTGGGCTAAGGGCAAAGGTGACAATATTACATAGGTGGTCTTCATGATAGAGACAATAAAAATCATAGAATCCTTACATTGCAGAAGGAGCCATGCGGCCCATCAAGCCTGCACTGAAAACATTCACACCCAGGTCTTATCTCAATAGCTCCATATATTTACCCTGTTAATCCTCTTGATACTAAGGGGCAACTTATGATGGCCAATCAACCTAACCCGCACATCTTTGGACTGCTGGAGGAAACTGGAACACCCAGAGGAAACTCATGCAAACACGAGGAGAACGTGCAAATTTCACACAGGCAGTCACCCGAGGCCAGAATTGATCCTGGGTCCCTGGCACTGTGAGACAGCCGTGCTAACCACTGTGCCACCATGCCACCCGTTATAGAGCTGGAAGCATAGAAGGGGGAAGGAAGGGGACAGTCTCAGTTACTAGTAGAAGTCTTAGGGCTAGCTTTGCATCCATGGCTAGTATATCATTTGAACTACAGTGAAATGGACTTCTGTTAGTTCCACCTATAGTGAAGCCATCTGTCAGTGCAGGAAAACCAAGTACTACTCCAGCAACAAAACAGGCCAAGGCAATAGTAATGTAACTCATTGATATTTGTAAAGCTGATGCGACCTCAGGGCACCAAGTCATTTGTGGTAATACAGCCTGTATTTCTGTAAAGGAGGGCTTCACGTTTTGGTCTCACAGGAAGGACTCTTCACAGAGGGTACGATCTAGGCCAGATGTGTGGATATGGCTTCAGTAGTGAGTCAGTGAACTCTGGTGGGTAAAAGCAGATAACCATATCTTGTAACAGTGTATATTAATAAGCAGCTTTTTAATTCCAGAAATAAAAAGAGAAAATGTCAAAAATACATGACTGGCCTGGCAGTATCTGTGGAGAGAAAAACAGAGTTAGCTTTTCAGGCCTGTGACTTTTCATTAGTATTCTGTAGCTGTCAGGCAGATGACCCATCTCTGTTATTGTTTTGGGAGAACAGGTCACACTTCCAAACATTGGGAGGATTCACAATGCAGTAGCCCCATTGAGATGTGCAAACAGAGAGGTGTGGCTATCAGGATGTAGGGACAAAGTTCAGCTGCAGTGCCTGTTCAGCTTAGCATCTCTGCAGTGCTATTTGTGATCACCTTCTTCCTTGTTATAGCTGAAAAATGAGGGAAGCTTAAGAAAAGCCTCAGTAGTTTCTGAGGCCCAGTGGGTAATATTAAACTTTTTTTAAAATTAAAAACTTTTGAAAACTTTTCAAAATATTGGGAAATTGTACCTATGGCTCTGAAGGAGAGACACACCAGCCTCCTGAAACCTGCTCTAACTCCCTTCTAACTTTCACTTCTGGAGTCTTTGTGACTTGCCATGGGCAGAGATCCCTGTGTCTTTGAATGGCATTCACTGACCGACAGAAATGATATATTATACTGAGCCACACCCCCCCATTCACCAATATCTACATGTTGCAGGACAAATTAGTGTTGGATGTTGCGGTCCATCTCCCATAGAAGAAAATTTGGATGGCATGTTTTGAGGTCGATGTTTTTCTGGTATGCCTCTCCCTGCTCCATTTTACTCTGTTTTCCACCCAGAAATTGCCTGAATTTTCATTGCATTTTTCTCTGCAAATTGCTAGTTTGTTTTCTGGTTAGTGTGAATATTTTTGCATTTTTGAGATTTGCCAATCATTTCCTTCATTATTCTTGGGTTTTGACCATGATGGCTTCACACTGTATGAAGTGATGAGGTTGTGGATTTATTTGGCCTTCTGAATAAAGTGCATGGCTGGGACAAGGATGATTTTGGGAGCTACTAGCAAACGACTATTATACCTGAGGGCCTAGACATTGCATTGCCCCCAAATTTGGCCATCATCCTGCTGCGGCATGAAATCAGTGGCAGGGTCTCGCAAATCAGTTCCCCAGGGTCTCACTTCATTATTGCTGACGAGAAGGAAGTGCCAGCCATGCCTCATTGGCAGCAGGACAGTTACAGCAGGAACAAATATTGGCTGGCTTGGACGTAGGCTGAGATGGTTACCTGGGGGATGGGGGAGGGAGGGGGGGGGGTGCGGGTGTGGAAGAAGTGGTGAGAGACAACCAGGGTGGTGGATACTGGTAGGCGTGGATGAGCAGTGACTGGCTGTGATCCAGAAATTGAATGTGAAGCTGGATGGAAATCTCCGGTACACTCTGACTCCACAATTAGGTATGACAACATTAAACACTTACCATTCAGGTGGTAGCCTCCAGCAGTTCCTTTAAACGTTGGTGATTTGGCTGCCAAGTGCATGAAAATAGTAGCCATGGCATGTCCCTGTGCATGATGCAGTCGGTACTCTATACTAAGGAATCCAAAATTCAGGCCTATGACCTTACCATTGCAGTGACCTAATGCACGCTCTTCTCATATATGGCGTATCTTGTCTTCATCTTTTGCAACCCAGTTCTCTTTACAGAAATCGTACTCACATTTTGGTGCTGATTCAATCTGCGGGTTTCCAAATCCAATTGGTAATGGCAGTGTTGGCTACAGTTGATACTTCCAAGCATTGTTCATGAAACTGTAAAAGGGAACCTCTCCAAACAGTCCTCCTATCCCTCAATACACTTGATTGCTGAATCTTGAGCGCAGATCTGGGCAGGCTGCCTTTAATCTTCAGTTACACAGTTTAATGCTGCATTGAGTATCACAACTGGAACGCAAAAACCGATGCCAGTTTAATAGTCGCCCACTATGACACATTTACCTCACCCAAAAGTGAAGATACGCAGACAGCTTGTGAGTTTAATAGAAGTACGTTCAATGTGAAATTTTCAATTCACGTTGAATTCCGGGTTCTTAGGAAGGTTCAATGGGATGAAGGGCCCTTTCTGAGCTGTACAACTCTATGACTATGACTCTATGGCTCGCGGGTCTTTTTTGCTATCCAGCTAATATTCCTAAAGCATCCTGATCAAATCCTGATTCATGCTCGAAAGAGCTTTGGGGGTGATGCTAATGTCCCAAACAAATACCTAAAACCATAAGACCATAAGAATTAAGAACAAGAGTAGGCCATTCAGCCCCTCATACCTGCTCCACCATTTAATAAAATCATGGCTGTTTGCTAACCACACATAAGAACTCCTAAGCTTCAAGTTATCTTGATTCACATTGAACTATTTCTGAACAGAGCCATTTTAAATAGAATAGATTCATGGAAGACTAGCAGCCCAAAGCAGAACACCTATGAAGTAGCATAGGCCATTGTCAGAAGCTAAGCTGTATACCTGCACAATCCATAACCTTCCACATTTCTCTACCACCATCCATCTGGAGATCAGCCCAGATTCAGTAGGAGTTATGTAAGGTTGTGTCAGGAACAGGACCAGTCATACCTTGGGTAGAATGAGAACCAATCTAGTGAAGCGACCTTACAGAGCTACCTGGATTCGAAACGCCAAGAGCAATACACTAAAGAGAGAGATCTCTCAGCCAATGGATACAGCAAGCTTTGTCACTCTATCACATGTTGTTGTGCATGGCATATCATCAGTCAATTAACTGAAGAAGGAAGCTCCATGAACATCCCTATCATCAAATATAGTACAGTTATGTATCAGAAAGACAAGGGTAAAATATTTACAATCAGTCTGACAAAACACGATTATGGCAAAGCCAATGGCACACACAATAGTTGAAGGAGAATGTTGGCCACCATTTCTTCAGGAGAATAAGAGGTGGGCAGTAAATGTGGCCTTGCCAGTGTCAACTACATCCTGATCAAAAATTAAACAAGTCAGCTGGAGAGGGTGCAAAATTGCACTGGGTTGCAAGGCTGTTTTGGGTGCAAGGTTTCAGAAGTGACATTAAGGTGGGAATCAGGGCTCCTCACAGTAATCTGTAAGCTACCTGAACACTAAAGATTTGCACACAATTAATTAAAAATCTCAGTCCATTAATGAGTATTCTCTAAGCATGCCTTCATACTGCAGCCGTCCACAATACCTGTCTTCCTGCAAGGAGAGAAGCACTGTTGGATAGTCATTGGGAGATCAGGACTAACTTCAGCTTCTATCCTTGCTGACCCCATTGAGAAATTCCTTAACAGCAGAGGATAGCCTGGGCTGGAAGCCCAGCTGAGCATCTGTTTGTTGTCTCACATCTCCTGTGCTTTAAATGATACCTCACTGAAAGAGTAGAAGTTCCCAAATTAAGTGTCTGCCATTTTGGATGGTACATAGAACAATTGTGTAAAAGAGCGAAGAACTCAATCACCTCTGCCACCTTTAGTGTCAGAATGCATGGAGTGTCATAGTTCATATGAGGTGCCAGAGCATGTCAAGACATAGTGTATGTAGTGTCACAGTACATGTAAGAGACACCACATACGCTGTGAGACTCTGTGCATTATTACTGCATACACTGCAGCACCATGTGTATCGCCACACCACATGCATTGTAACATTACCTGCACGAGGCTACATGCACAATGACTCTACTTAATATGATGACGCATGTAATGTCACAATGTGTAGTGTCACAAACAAGTGTGCTCCCCATGCACGCTAGTTATCATGCATGTATTGCTGAAGTGCCTGTTGTGTTAAAAAATGGAATAAACTGTTTAAATCCTAATCTTACATGGCCTATTCATTAACAGTCACTAGCTAAATAAATAACTGTAATGGCTGGCTGCTCAGCCAACTTGACTACCTGCCTGAAATTCAGAAGTATGTGTACTTGCATTTGGATCTAACACGCATCTTGTAATGGAGCCAAAGTGTTGGCACGGTTCCTTGGAGCTCATTGCTCTGTTAAGCAGTGACAGAACAAACAGTAATTTTGCAGTCATTGAATAGCTCTGGCACTTCTGCACTACTGGAATCTATTTATTTAAGCAGACATCTATGATATCTTGGAATCTTTCCCAAAAGGTTACTTTCAAACACTGCCCAAGTTGAAAATACTGAAGATCATTTTGACTGGGAAATGTTTATAAACCTCATCATGTACAAGTTTGCACGTGTGCATGCATGTGTGTGTGTCAGTGTGCATGTGTACATCTGCATGCATATGTTACCGTGCATCTAAATGCTCGGGTGTCTGTGTATGTGTGTGTGAATGCTTGTGTACAGCATATAATGCCTCTGTGTGTATCTAGATATATGTGCAAGTATTTGTGTATGCTTATGTGTTCACATGTATGTATGTGTACAAGAGTATGCACATGTATATGTGTATGCACATGTGTGTACATGTTTGATTATGTGCATGTGTCTCAATGCATCTGCATGTCTGCTTATTCCTATGTCATTTCTTGCCTCAATGTTTCTGCATGTGTGTCATTCTTAGCTGTCTGCATGTTGCTCCATTGGTAGAAATAGAATTACAAGGTTCAGTTGCCTGTATGAACATTCCCAACAGGAAGTGACAGTGTCAGCTGGTGCTGCTTACATCTGTCAGTACATGGCAGCAGTCCACTTTGACTGCTTCTTGAATATTGGACCACAAAGTATCCATTACTGCATACACCTGTAATATGTGGGAATTAATATATCGGCTTGGAGTCTACCAAAACAAAACTAAGTGCCCAATGGGCGGGAAAACAGGAGTATTTCTCACCTGTATTTTTGGCTGTACTTACCAGAACGAATCTCCAACACTCTGAGCATTGCAGAGTGCTATAGTGTGGTTCACTCTGGTAAATGGGCAGCGGGCTTCATCCCGCCTGAGAGGCCGGCAGCATAGCGCAGAGTGGACCATTGTGCATGCGCCGATCTGTCAGAGCGGAGATCAACGCATGCGCCCTGTCCCCTCATTGCCGGCCTCCCAATCGCTGGCCTCCCTCGCAACCACACTGATCATTGGCCTTCCTGACCCCCACCACCCAATCGCTGGCCTACCGGACCTCCCAGGCCAGCTGTGATCTCCCCGCCTCCCCCCCCCCCCCCCACCCCCGCCAGCTCCAGTTTCCACCCCAATCCCAGTCAGCCCCGAAACCCCCCTGCCCCATTCGCCCACCCACCCCCATGGCCAGCCCCGATCACCTCTGCCCTCCCTCCCGACCGATCCCGATCCCGATTGCAGACTGGCAGCGGTCACCCCTGTCCACCGATCACCCCCCCCCCCATAGATCCCAACCCCACAGAAAGCCCCACCCCCCTCTCGCCCCACCCTCTTCGCACTGCCCGATTGTCGGAGGGCAGTGCCCACCCTTTATGCCACCCTTTATTCACAAAGGAGAGGGATGTATTGACTGGGAGTGACTCGGAGGAGAGTGTTGACCCGTTAGAGAAAATCTCCATTACAAGGGAGGAAGTGTTAGGTTTTTTAGGGAATATAAAGACTGACAAACCCCCAGGGCCTGATGGAATCTATCTAAGGCTGCTCAGGGAGATGAGAGATGAAATCGCTGGGCCTCTGATGCAAATCTTTGTCTCGTCACTGGACACAGGTGAGGTCCCAGAGGATTGGAGGATAGCTAATGTGGTCCCGTTATTTAAGAAGGGTAGGAAGGATAACCCGGGAAATTGTAGGCCGGTGAGCTTGACGTCCGTGGTGGGGAAGTTGTTGGAGAGGATTCTTAGACATAAAATGTATGCGCATTTAGAAAGGAATAAACTCATTAACGATAGTCAGCGTGGTTTTGTGAGAGGGAGGTCATGCCTCACTAACCTGGTGAAGTTTTTTGAAGAAGTGACTAGAATGGTTGACGAGGGAAGGGCCGTGGATGTCGTCTATATGGACTTTAGTAAAGCGTTTGACAAAGTCCCTCATGGTAGGTTGGTGCAAAAGGTTGGATCTCATGGGATAAAGGGGGAGGTGGCTAGATGGGTGGAGAATTGGCTTGGTCACAGAAGACAGAGGGTGGTAGTGGAAGGGTCTTTTTCCGGCTGGATGCCTGTGACTAGTGGTGTTCCGCAGGGCTCTGTATTGGGACTTCTGCTGTTTGTGATTTATATAAACAATCTGGAAGAAGGTGTAACTGGGTGATCAGTAAGTTTGCGGACGACACGAAAATGGCTGGACTTGCAGATAGTGAGGAACATTGTCAGAGGCTACAGAAGGATATAGATAGGCTGGAAATTTGGGCAAAGAAATGGCAGATGGAGTTCAATCCAGATAAATGCGAAGTGATGCATTTTGGTAGAACTAACGTAGGGGGGAGCTATACGATAAATGGCAGAACCATAAAGGGTGTAGATACGCAGAGGGACCTGGGTGTGCAAGTCCACAGATCCTTGAAGGTGACGTCACAGGTGGAGAAGGTGGTGAAGAAGGCATATGGCATGCTTGCCTTTATAGGACGGGGCATAGAGTATAAAAGTTGGGGTCTATGTTGCAGTTGTATAGAACGTTGGTTCAGCCGCATTTGGAATACTGCGCCCAGTTCTGGTCGCCACACTACCAGCAGGACATGGAGACTTTAGAGAGAGTGCAGAGGAGGTTTACCAGGATGTTGCCTGGTATGGAAGGGCTTAGTTATGAGGAGAGATTGGGTAAACTGGGGTTGTTCTTGCTGGAAAGACGGAGGATGAGGGGTGACCTAATAGAGGTGTATAAAATTATGAAAGGCATAGATAGGGTGAACGGTGGAAAGTTTTTTCCCAGGTCGGTGATGACGTTCATGAGGGGGTGAAGGTGAAGTTCAAGGCGAAGGGGGGGAGGTTTAACACGGATATCAGAAGGACGTATTTTACACAGAGGGTGGTGGCGGCCTGGAATGCGCTGTCGGGCAAGGTGGTGGAGGCGGACACACTGGGAACGTTTAAGACTTATCTAGATAGCCACATGAATGGAGTGGGATTGGAGGGATACAAAAGAATGGTCTAGTTTGGACCAGGGAGCAGCGTGGGCTTGGAGGGCCGAAGGGCCTGTTCCTGTGCTGTATTGTTCTTTGTTCTTTGTTCAGTGCCAAGGTGCCTGGTGGGCAGTGCCATGGTAGCCAGGCTGGCATTGCCAGTCTGCCACTGCCCAAGTGCCACCCCTCCTTGCCTCCGACCTTCCGGGAAGGCCTCAATGGCCTCTGTCCCCACCAGTGGGGTCAGGACACCTGTTCCTCATTAGTGGGGAGCAATTCTAAACCCCGCTGGAGGGAACCACTCCCAGCAGGGGGGGGGAGTCACACAGGCCCGGAGAAAACCATCCTGGGCCTGCTAATCTGCGTCCATTTCTAGCACAGAGCTGATTGTGCTAAACAAAAGCACTTGGGAGACCTGGTCGCGAATGTTGCTAAAGGCCACCTGTTGCTATCTCCCGGCCTGCTGCACGGCCATACTCTTCATAAATCCAGATTAAATCAGGGTGGTAATTCTTGCCTTACCTATAGATCTTTGTCAAGTCATGAAATTTCTTCTGCACTTTTTCCAGGTTCACCCAGTTGGTCATTTATTGCCAGGCTTTCTGAGGCTGTACCACATATATAATATACCCTTTGCACCAAAATATTCAGAAAAATACATCAATGCAATCCATAAAATAGGCTTTATGAATTCCTCATCACGTTTTCATTAATAGTTGTAGATGCCAGAGCGGGTTGTATGAATTATTCAGGATTTATACTGTTTAACTGGCAATTTAGGTGTTGGGGAAGTGTGAAATGAGCATTAATACAGGTGGTTTATTACAGGAGCATCATGACGGGATAATTTTCATGTTTCCATCCTAATAGATTCAGATTGCCACCACCTTCATTTTCCTTTGCCATTTCCTACAAAATAAGGAGATTTGCTTTTCATTCTCAATAATAGAGCAAATATATCCCATTGAAATAAAGACAAGCACACACAAATGCTTTTGCTGAGAAAGATCCAGCAAGGTTCACAAGACAGCTGAACCATGTCATTTTCTTCATATGAATACTGCAAAGTGCGTGTAGTGAGCTCTGATATCTTCACGGACACGTGCGCGTGTCAACACACTGACAAGTACACCGACATAAAAGCACACTCATCCACAGTGGTGGTTCAAGAAGGCAACTCATTACCACCTTCTCAAGGGAAATTAGGGATGGGCAATAAATACTGGCCGAGCCAGCAATGCCCGCGTCCCATAATACTTTTAAAAACCACTAGGAGTGACAAATGCATACCTGTACTTACTTATATACAAGAGCAGTTCTCACATGCAGGCCACCCATTTCTCGCCTGGGATGAAAATCCTGGGGAAGGGAGGCACCTCGACCACCCCTTACATACCCAAGAATCGCAGTTTGCGGGAAACTGTTTACAAATCCAAACTGAGATCCTCGGCCATTGGGATATTGCAATTTTGAAGTACAAAGGGATGGAGTGAGCTCCATCTATTTGCTCCTGGCAGGAATCTGTCTATCCCATGGATCTCAAAGGGCTCACCAGCAGCCACTTCACTTGTCATTTCTCTTCTCCTGAGAATGCTTCTCCTGGCTCCCAAAAAATATAACTTGGCTTGGTGCAAACTCATCCTTGCTTTCCACCCCACTGTTGCATCAGCCTGGATTAGCTCCATTCCCCAAAGGTCAGGAAACAGTCGGATACGGCGACACGGTGGCACAGTGGTTAACACCGCTGCCTCACTGCGCCAGGGACCTGGGTTCGATTCCCAGCTTGGGTCACTGTCTGTGCGGAGTCTGCACGTTCTCCCCGTGTCTGCGTGGGTTTCCTCCAGGTGCTCCGGTTTCTTCCCACAGTCCAAAAGATGTGCTGGTTCGATAAACATGCCGTGCTAAATTCTCCCTCAGTGTACCCGAACAGGCGTTGGATTATGGCGACTAGGAGATTTTCACAATAATTTCATTGCAGTGTTAATGTAAGCATACTTGTGACACTAATAAATAAACTAAACTAAAGAGGTTCCGATAGAAAGCCATCAGCGTAAAAGTTTCACTCGATCTTTCTTGTACTTATCGCAGTTTCTGTTTTTATTTCAGTTTCATTCCAAAATCTGCAGCATTTAGCTTTTATTTATTTTTTATTCATTCATGGGCATTGTGGCTGCCCAGCATTCATTGCCCACTCCTAGTTGCCCCAGGGCAGTTGAGAGTCAACCATATTGCTGTGGCTCTGGAGTCACATGTTGGCCAGATCAGGTGAGAACAACTGATTTCCTTCCCTAAAGGACATGAGTGAATTAGATGGATTTTTCCAACAATCGACAATGGTTTCATGGTCATCACTGGATTCCTAATTTGAGATTTCTTTTTTTGAATTCAAATTCTACCATCTGCTGTGGTGGGGTTCGAACCCAGTTCTCCAGAACATTAGCTGAGTTCCTGGATTAATAGTCTTGCGATAATACCACTAGGCCACCGCCTCAGTGTGCAAACCAAAATCTTGCCTGCCCCCCCCCACTTGACAAACTGCAGCCAAGTGCCTGTCCGACACCTGCAGTTTACCAACTATGTTAGGTCTCGGGTGACTGTGCGGAGTCTGCATGTTCTCCCTGTGTCTGCGTGGGTTTCCTCCAGGTGCTTCGGTTTTCTCCCACAGCCCAAAGATGTTTGGGTTAGGTGGATTGGCCATGCTAAATTGCCCCGTAGTGTTCCAAGGTGAGTAGGTTAGACGGATTAGCCATGGGAAATCTGCAGGATTATGGGGATAGGGTGGGGGAGAGGGCCTGGGTAAGATACTCTGTCAGGGAGTTAGTGTGGACTCGATGGGCTGAATAGCCTCTTCTGCACTGTAGGGATTCTATGATTCTATGATTCTCTATTTGATTGTGACTCAAACCCAAAAGGTGATCTGGACATCTCGATGATGGCTTCAGGCGAGGGGTAGTTTGTGGCAGCAAACTACCATGTACTGAAGATTAACCACACTTCCCCCCTCGCTCCTTCACGCAACCAACTGGACAAGGTCTCTAAATGTTTGCCTGGTGAAAGCAGCCTTCAATCTGCTTCACTTATATCACCTTCCAAAGGCAGTTACAGGGCTCAAACCTTGAGTATGAATTAGGCAGCATGACTGAAAAATTTGTCACAGTGGGTTAAATCAATGATAATTACCCTCTTGACATGAGTACTGTTATTACTTTACAGCTTTGCAAACAGGATCAGAGACATGTGAAAACACATGCAGGGGGCAGGTCGATACATGATAAAATATAGCTGGGCCTGTTTAAGGTATTAGATGGCGCTTTTCAGCCAGCCTAGCCATTAACTACTATGTACTGACAAGTGTAAGCAGCACTCTCTAATACAGTCAATTCCTGTAAGGGTCATAAACCATTTGGCTGGAACATTTTATATACTTATCAGAATGAAAATACGAATCCACGTGTCCCTCCAGAGCTTCTGTCAGAATGCGTTGAGATGCTGCGTAGTCAAAGTGAGAAATCTCACTCTTGTGTTCCATACTTCACTTATAGCCACATCTCAATTCAGAGCCAATTTCCCGGCAGAGTTGCCTTCCCTGCATTATGCACTTTTGCAGTTCCACAGTTCCCAGTACTTTAGAAGAAAGACGAGATGTCCTAAAGGATGTTATAGTCACGAGACTGAACGTTGAGGTGGCGATGGCGGAGACTGACTTGGCGTCAGTTTCCACTGCGGCCAAATGGGCCACCGTAACTAATACTAATTGTGTGCATGAATAAATATTTTTGCATTAATAAGGAGTCGCCTGCAGTTCTTTGTCCACCATATAAGGGTTAAAAACATACTGGAGGGCAAGGCACAACACCACCATTGCTGAGGCTGTAGCAATCCTTGCGCAGGGTGTACTTCTGAGTGGCTTCAGCAACTCCGTGGATCCAAGGTAATCATGGGATTACTTAAAATGTAAATCATGGCCATATATACATTGGCCCTGACTAATGCTATAGACAACACTGGACACAATATGCATCGCTAGTCTCCATTGAGTATCATTTAACAGCCTGGCTGAGGAACATCTTAAAGTAAATATGTATTTTTAATATATGGGCCAGCGGTTTAGTCTGCTTGCTCCATATCCCTCGTGCTAAATCGCTATAACAACATGTTTAGTAGCATGTAGTGAAGGGGCTATTATGTGCCTTGAGGAGGAGCATGTGGGGGATGGGTCATGTCAGAAAACCTGCAAAGGAAATGGAGCCATTGCTTGATGTTGGAGTGAATGGGGAAGGGGGAGTGCACGATGTAGCTTGTCTGTCTTTGATGGACCTGCAATTTGTACATGCATATTAATAAGACTGTAAGACATAGAAGCAGAAGTAGGCCACTCGTCCCATTGAGTCTGCTCTGTCATTCAATGGAATCATGACTGATCCAATGTGATAATCCTCAACTCCACTTTCCTGCCTTATGCCCATAACCCTTGATTTGCTTACTAATTAAAAATACGTCTATCTCGCCCTTGGACATACTAAATGACCCAGCCTCTATAGTGCTCAGCAATAAAGCATTCAGACTCACTACCTTTTGTGAGAAGAAATTCCTCCTCATCCTTGTCTTGAATGGATGATCCTTTACTCTGAGATAATGTCCTCTGGTCCTAGACTCTTGCTGCAAGGAGAAACAACCTCTCAGCATCTACCCTATCAAGCCCCCTGAGAATCAGATGTGTTTCAATAAGGTCTTATTCTCTAAACTCTAATGAGTGCAGGCCTAACCTATTCAACGTCTCCTCATAAGCAAATCCCTCCACATCTGGGATCAGCCTAGTGAACCTTCTATGGACTGCCTCCAATACCAATATATCTTTCCTTAGGTAAGGGGACCAAAACTGTACAAATTATACCAGATATGGTTCAACTAGTGCCTTGTATAGTTTTAGCAAGACTTCCCTATATTTATATTCCATTCCCTTTGAAATAAAGGCCAACATTCCATTTGCCTTCCCAATTACTTGCTGAACTTGCTTGCTAGCTTTTTTGTGATTTATGCACAAGCACCCTTAAGAGTATTGATAGGCAAAGGGATCTGGGTGTACAGGTACACAGGTCACTGAAAGTGGCAATGCAGGTGGAGAAGGTAGTCAAGAAGGCATACGGCATGCTTGCCTTCATCGGCCGGGGTATCGAGATTAAAAATTGGCAAGTCATGTTGCAGCTTTATAGAACCTTAGTTAGGCTGCACTTGGAATATAGTGTTCAATTCTGGTCGCCACACTACCAGAAGGATGTGGAGGCTTTGGAGAGGGTACAGAAAAGATTTACCAGGATGTTGCCTGGTATGGAGGGCATTAGCTATGAGGAGAGGTTGGAGAAACTTGGTTTGTTCTCACTGGAGCGATGGAAGTTGAGCGGAGACCTGATAGAAGTCTACAAGATTATGAGAGGTATGGACAGAGTGGATAGTCAGAAGCTTTTTCCCGGGGTGGAAGAGTCAATTACTAGGGGGCATAGGTTTAAGGTGCAAGGAGCAAGGTTTAAAAGAGATGTACGAAGCAGTTTTTTTACACAGAGTGGTCGGTGCCTGGAACTCGTTGCCGGGGGAAGTAGTGGAAGCGGATACAGTAGTGACCTTAAGGGGCATCTTGACAATTACATGAATGAGATGGGAATAGAGGGATATGGTCCCCGGAAGGGTAGGGGCTTTTAGTTAAATCGGGCAGCATGGTTGGTGCAGGCTTGGAGGGCCGAAGGGCCTGTTCCTGTGCTGTAATTTTCTTTGTTCTTTGTTCTTTGACCCACAAATCTCTTTGTGCTGCATTTTTCTGCAGTCTTTCTCCATTTAAATAATATTCAGTTCCTTTATTCTTCCTACCAAAGTGCATAACTTCACATTTTCCGACATTATATTCCATCTGCCCAAATCACCTAACCTGTTTATATCCCTCTGTGGACTTGTCATCCTCACCACTTGCATTCCCACCTATTTTTGTGTCACCCGCAAACTTGGCAATAGTACATTCACATCAAGAGTGTTTGTGAATGCCACTGGCTTAGGCATGCCCGATCTCCACCTTGCTATATGACAAATCAAGGGCCCTTCAAGAGTCATCTGCCACATCCACACTTGTTATTGTAGCGAGGGGCATTCGTTTTTCTGAAGAAGCATGAACTGGACAAGATGCACAGCTTTCAGTGGCTTGCTCAGTATCCTTGAGTGCAAATAAAGTACCACATGTGAGTCAGAGCACTCTTCATCAGTCACATGACTTTCATGAAGGGAAAAAATAACCAAAGTGATGTCAGTGACCATTCTCCAAGAAGCTACCATGATGTTTCCATTGTGTAATGCCCCACTTTGCCCACATTATTTGACACAGAAGAAAGATTGAAGCTTTGATTTTAACTGAGAGCGGAATTCAGGCTGTTAGGTGGAACATTAATTGTCCCTGATGCCTGGGTAATTTTAATTAACATGCCTCAGCTGCATGCCACCAGCCAGCTCCTTGTCCAAAACAGTTGGGAAGCAAACGTTTGGGCAGCATAAGACCCTGGTTACGAACATATACGATATGAACTAGGAGCAGGGGTAGGCCATTCGTCCCCTCGAACTTGCTTTGCCATTTAATAAGATCTTGGCTGATCTGATGGCAACCTCAAATCTGTCTCCTGCCTATTCCAGATAACCCATCACCACTCCTTTGCTTACCAAGAATCTGTCCACCTCTGCCTTAAAAATATTCAAAGACTCTGCTTCCACCGTCTTTTCAGGAAGAGTTTCCAAAGACTCATAAGTGTCTGAGAGAAAGGAAATTGCCTCGCCTCTGTTTTAAGTGGGTAACCTCTTATTTTTCAACAGTGACCCCCTAATTCTAGATTTTCCCACAAAAGGAAATATCCTCTCCAATCAACCCCGTCAAGACTCTTCAGTATTTTATATGTTTCAATCAAGTTGCCTCTTACTCTTCTAAACGTCAGCAGATACAAGCCTAGCCTTTCTAACTGTTCCTCATAAGACAACCTGCCCAACCTTGGTATTAGGTTGTTAAATCTTCTCTGTACTATCAATGCATTTACATCTTTCCTGAAATAAGGAGGCCAATACTTTACACTGCACTCCAGATGTAATCACAATAGTGTTCTGCATAACCAAAGCATAACCTCTCCACTTTTGTATTCAATTCCCTTGCAATAAATGCTAACCTTCTATTTGCATTCCTAATTACTTGCTGTACCTGTACCCTAGCATGTTGTGATTCATGCAAAGACATCCAGATCCTTCTGCATCTCAGAGATTTGCAATCTCTCACCATTTAGATAATATGCTTCTCTTTTATTCGTCCTGCCAAAATGGATGATTTCACATTTTCCCACATTATACTCTATTTGCCAGATCTTTGCCCATTCACTTAACCTATCTATATATTTTTGTAGCTGCCTTATGTCTTCTTCACAACTTACTTTCCTACCTATCTTTGTGTCATCAGCAAATTTGGCAACCATCCCATTCATCTTCATCCAAGTCATTTATATAAATTGTAAACAGTTCAGGTCCCAGCACTGATCCTTGTGTCACACCACTCATTACATCTTGCCAACCTGAAAAAGACCTATGAATGCCTACTCTCTACTTCCTGTCCACCAGCCAATCTTCTATCCAAGCCAATATGTTACGCCCTAGACCATGAACTTTTATTTTCTGCAATAACCATTGATATGCCACTTTATCAAATGCCTTCTAGAAATCTAAGTACAGTACATCCACCGGTTCTCCTTTATCCACGGCACTTGTTACTAGATGTTAGACCAAAGAAATGTTTGCCAGCAAGAAGGTAAGTAGTAACGAAGGTGTTTTTGGTCTCAAGAGAGGGAAATTGGGAAGACTCATGGTTAGGTGCATTGGCCATGCTAAATATTCTCCTTAGTGTACCCAAACAGGCGCCGGAGTGTGGCGATTAGGGGATTTTCATAGCAACTTAATTGCAGTGTTAATGTAAGCCCATCTGTGACAGTAATAAATGAATAAAATCTTGGCCTCACAAAGAAAATGATAAAATGATCTTTACAAGGCCTCTTCTGGTGCTGAATCATCTTCTCCTACCTTCACCTGGCAAGAAAGCACTAGTGTTTTTTTCCACTCAGGCCAGACTTAAAATTAGAATCAAAGCCGTGGTCTGCATATTTACAGAAAGACCCTGCTGGTATCAGGTGCTATCTTCACTGCCTCTGAGAAGAACATGTTATAATTCAAAATGGAAGAATCCATATGGGACATTGGCACATAAACCACCTGGTCACCTGTCCAGCCATCAGTTTAGATAGCTTTTAGGAGAACCTGTCTATCCTTTACTTCTACAATTGTAGACTCCACTGAGAAACCTGGTAATATCAGAGAAGGGTCTTGGGTTGGAAACCTGATGGGTCTCTTCCACATCTGTCAATTCCACCTGCAAGAATAGTGTTTCACCAGATGTGTCAAAATAAAAAGTTGTGTGAAAGGGCCATGTAATGCTCAAAATAATGCCAAGCAGAGGTTACAGGAGTTCACAATTGGTCAGCTTAACTGAGATCAGTAACTCACTGTCTAGGCAATTAATTGACAGATCCATTCCTGCCCTTCAGTGCATTGAAGCTTCAACATTGAATGTCACCAAACTTCTACTTAACTAACAACTTGTGGAGGTCTGGTTAAAAGCAGCAAATGATTATCTAGATTTTACTCATTTAGTTTGTAGTAGTACTTGGGACAAGGGTAGGGGAATCTGTAGCTCTAAGACACTAAAAGAAACTCAGATTTTAGCACTTACTGCTGGGGTCTGGTGGCTCAGCTAACTTCATCTTTAAAGTCAAACAGTAATGTTTGCCTTGTAGGCTTTTCTTAGGATTTTGGATGATAAGACATCTTAGGAGATTGGCATTGTAATATTACTAATGTGGCTCCCATGTGGCACAACCGATGACTGAGTCTAAAATAATTTGCATTACATAGAATCTACGGCACAAAGCAGGTTCCTTGGCCCAGCTTCAGACTTGAGCCTCCTTCCCCTCGTATGCATCATTCAAGAAGCAAAGGAAAGAAATGAGTGACACGGTGGCACAGTGGTTAGCACTGCTGCCTCACAGCGCTAGGGACCCGGATTCAATTCCGGTCTCGGATGACTGCCTATGTGGAGTTTGCACATTCTCCCCGTGTATGCATGGGTTTCCTCCACGTGCTCCAGTTTCCTCCAACACTCCAAAGATGTGTGGGTTTGGTTGATTGGCCATGTTAAATTGCCCTTTAGTGTCAGTAGGATTAGCAGGATAAATATGTGCAGTATTGAGGATTGGGCCTGGGTGGGATTCTTGTCGGTGCAGGCTCAATGGGCCAAATGGCCTCCTTTTGCACTGTAGGAATTCTATTCTATGAACCCAGTAAATGAGAGACTTGTCAATTTAACATGTGGGGAAGTTACTGGGACCTAGCATCAGGGATAGAGTAACTGAGCACTTGAACTAATGCAAGCTAATCAGAGTCAGCTTGGATATGCAAAGAGTGAAGCATGCCTGACAAATAATTAAACGACCCCTGTGGTGGATAGGGGAGTGTCAATGAATATTATCTATGGGAACTGC
Organism: Mustelus asterias; assembly: GCF_964213995.1. Lineage (NCBI taxonomy): Eukaryota > Metazoa > Chordata > Chondrichthyes > Carcharhiniformes > Triakidae > Mustelus > Mustelus asterias. The sequence goes on from NC_135808.1 coordinate 110,727,209, forward strand.
CAGAAGGCATCCATTTCACATAAACGATTATTATCTAAAATAAAAGTGTATGGACTTGGAGATGACATTGTGACTCGGATTGGCAATTATTTGAGAGGTTGGAGACAGAGGTCACCAATTTCATCTCCATAACACCATTGCAGGCAGCTCTAGAGCAACTGATCCCCTTTTGGACATTGTATGCTGTACCAGGACCTGTTTCTGGCACAGCCTGCGCAATATGGCACCTGTGAAGGGCTGGAGGCATCTGAGTTGCTGTTATCCTGATGTCATACAGTTCTATTGGCTGATGTGATGACTATTGTCCAAATTTGTACCATTCACATCCATTATGCAAATTTGTACATCGCTTACAAGGAACAGGTATTCAGCTGCGAGAAGGGCCCAGCACGAGTGTTACTCAAAGGAGCAGGCACCCGACTCGCAGGGAGGGTGATTTTTAACAACCTTTGCAACTGCAAAGTGTCTGGAAGTGTGGTGAGATGGTGCTGGAAGTGTTGTCGTGAGTTCCTGCTTTTGATAGGGAACTTTGGTGCATTCTCACAGTAAAGGCAGAGTACTAGGTGGCCTGTCCACATAAAGGCTGCCACAAGTAAGGGGGCCTTTATGGCAGTACCTCTGGATCTGCAACATGACAGGGATTGAACAAAGGCTGCAGAGAGGACAAGTTTTCACAACAGCCCAAGCCTATGTCGGAGTTAGACTCCTCCAAGTTCCTTAACAGTGTCAGAAGGCCACCTGGCAGGCCTGGCAAAGCACCCAGCAATTCAGTATAAATATGCATCAGTGTTCTCCTGTATGCCATCCTCATCTAAAGACCCTGTAGCAGGAATGGATTTGTGACCTCATCATCTGGTGAACTGGCAAAGAAACAAACATTTACGCCTGGTTTGCTTGTAGCCATATCTGGTACCCAGCTGTGAGTGCCTGATCACGTGAAGAGGTCAGTGGTGAGGTGATGTTCTCTTTCCTCCTTCTGGGGCTGCCGTGGTTCCTGTAGTTGGGCAGGCAACATTCCTTGGGTTTCTAGGGCAGCACGGTGGCACAGTGGTTAACACTGCAGCCTCACAGCGCCAGGGACCCACGTTCGATTCCCGGCTTGGTTCAGTGTCTGTGTGGAGTTTGCACATTCTCCCCGTGTCTGTGTGGGTTTCTTCCGTGTGCTCCAGTTTCCTCCCACAGTTCAAAGATGTGCTGGTCAGATTGATAGGCCATGCTAAATTGCCATTTAGTGTCAGGGGGATTAGCAGGGTGAATACATGCGGTTATAGGAATAGGGGCTGGGTGGGATTAGGGTCAGTGCAGACTCAATGGAATGAATGGCCTCCTTCTGGACTATAGGGATTCTATGATTCTATGAAGGCAGGAATTCAGAAGGGGAAGGTTGGAGTGAGGGAAGGGGTGTGGAGTGGGAAGCAAGAGATCCACGGTGGCATGATCATCAGTTTGCTGAATATGCCAAATAGCAGAATGAGGGTTAGTGAGAGTGTGAGATGGAGCATGAAGCAGGAACATGCCATCATCCTCAATACTGTCAGACACACCAGATGTCATTAGGTTGTTAATGGCGAGACTAGGAACAGTGGAGGAACAAAGGTGTCGATACATACACCACATTGAAAGCTGGTAGACAGAGTGAATAAAAACACAAATGGATCATATGCCTTTATTTCAAAGGAGTTGGAATTCAACATGGATGTTTCAGTTATTCAGAAATCTATGAAAGGTTATGGCTCTGAGGTGAATAGAGTTGAGGTACCTATCAATGATGATCTTGCTTCAACATTGTGAATGATCTCAGTCTAACCCCATGGGTAGAATTTTCCAGTCTCCTGGGGGTGGGTTTACAAGGAGGTAGGGCCTGTAAAATTACACGGGTGCCTTTTCTGCCACCTACCTGTCTGCCTTCAACATGGCTGACGAGCGAGTCTGTAAAATCCCACCCATGGAGTCTGAGGGCATACATCTATGATACATTTGAACCACGGCCATCATGAAGGAAGCAGTTTAGACAACTTCAATAATTACTTTCAGCATTTTTTCACTAAGTTTATCAATTTTTACTTCCCTCGTCATTGCAGGACGGTCTGGAGTGCACTGCCTGGGAGGGTGGTGGAGGCGGGATGCCTCACATCCTTTAAAAAGTACTTGGATGAGTACTTGGCACGTCATAACATTCAAGGCTATAGGCCAAGTACTGGCAAGTGGGATTAGGTGAGCAGATCAAGGCCTTTCATGTGTCGGTGCAGACTCGATGGGCCGAAGGGCCTCTTTTGCACTGTAGTATTCTGTGATTCTGTGATTAATAACAATGAAGGTGCACACTTATTGAATCTGAATATAGTATGCAATCACATATTTACTGATCTTCTTGAAAACCTAAAATCTTGAGTGGACTTGATAGGGTGGGACATAGTTTAAAAATAAGAGAATTCCTTTTTAAGACAGGGATGAAGAGATTTTTTTTTCTCCCACAGGGTCACTCATGTGTGGAATTCTCTTCCTCAGAAAGCAGTGGAGGGAGGGGCAATGAGTTTATTCAAGGCAGAGTTAGATGGATTTTTGATAGACAAGGTTATGGGGGACAGAAAGGAAAGTCGAATTGAGACCACAACCTGATCAGTCATGAACTTATTGAATGGTGGAACAGGCCTGAAAAGCCAAATGGGTCTACTCCTACTCCTCCGTTCCTATAAAGAACAGTGAGGCTTTATTTCTGCTTCATAAACCTCCTGTGATGTCTTAAAGGCATACTTCCAACAAGTAATAAACTTTAGGTAGTTTTAAACTCATGCAAGGATACAGTACTTGCAATGTAGATCCCATTCAGAATTGAAGAGGACACCTCCATCCTCAGGTCTAGATTCAAAAACAGAATCTAGATTGCAAGGAAATGAACCTGGTATATAAGAGCACTTCATAGAATCATAGAATCCTTACAGTGCAGAAAGAAGCCATTTGGCCAATTGAGCCTGCACCCACAACAATCCCACCCAGGCCCTATCCCCTTAACCCCACGTATTTACTCTGCTAATCTCTCTGACACTAAGGGGCAATTGAGCATGGCCAGTCAACCTAACTTGCATATCTTTGGAGTGTGGGAGGAAACCAGAGCACCCGGAGGAAACCCACACAGACACGGGGAGAACGTGCAAATTCCACACAGACAATGACCCAAGGCCAGAATTGAACCCGGCTCCCTGGCACCGCGAAGCAGCAGGTGCTAACCATTGTGCCACCATGTCGCCTCATGCTGCTTCCAAGTTGGCTTCAAATTCCTGGTGCTCAAAGGGAACCTTGCTGTGCCACCCAAGTCCTCCATCAGGTTCAACACAATCTTCTGAGCTTGGTCCAAAAGCAGGTTTTGGAGATCAAAGAGCTATTCCGACATGACGCCACGCAGTCCAAATCACGACAGATTACTAAAAAAAAACAAATATTTTTGCCCTGTCAAAAAAGCCACATAATTCATGACTGCTATTCTTTTATAGATCCATAACTGGTTTCTACGGTAGTGTCAACAATGTGAGAGCAGTTTATTCTTAAGGCTCCCAATTTATTGTGAATCTAATCTTTTCCCGGCAGCCAGCCCAAAACTGCAGCATGGTGATAAAAGCAATGGCATCTTTCTTTTTTTGGTTCCAACAAACACAGCTAAGAGCTTTCTTTGTTTGGAAATATATTTGTGCCTCCTACCTGCTTGAGGCAAACAAATGAAAGTAATGTAAACCACCTTAAAAGCAGACTAATGGATCCTGGCATGAACAAACGGTTTATTCACCAGGAGAATTTAATCCTTTCCGCATCTTTATATTCAGATTAAAGCCAAAAAGAGGATTTACAGAAGCTAGTACTGTCTTGCAAAGAGAGTGGAAAAAAAAGGGGCGAAAAACATACGTCTCCACTTAACATGTAATTTTCTTGTCTTGAATAAACATTAAGAATAAAAAGAGCGCTGGCTTAATCTTTCAAACAATTTACAGCTTAGCAAATTTACCTTCTTTGTCTGCCGGCAGTACTTTGGGAAAAAAAATGTGAGCTATTCTGAAAACCCTTAAAAAGATTCTCACTATGCGAAGAACAAATGAGACAGTACGCAGTCTCAGGTACAGTATTGTCATATAAACACACTTCTACACATGCACATCACATACATTCACTATTTGACAGATACAAACGTGCATTGAAATCACATATATACGCACATCATCAGGCAGACACATGCACACACACACACACACACACACTCTCTCACACACACATGCAGACAACTCAAACTGTAAAATATTGGTGCTATGAAAGAGGATTTTATTTTTAGTATAGCTTATTGCTCTTAAAACTTCACAGCTCAAAATGTTGAGAGGAGGTTTATTAAGGGATCTGTTGAAGTGTATATTAGATCTGTCCCTAGTGGGGGTCTGTGTTAAATTCCATCATCAGAGCCTATTACTGATCCATCAAACACCCCTGTAATTCTGTCTAATGGCCTCATTTCCCTAAGTGTCACTCATGTCACTCAGCGAGCTTGTGCTGATTTGGTGTGCAGTACCGAGCCAGGGCTTGGCACTGTTTGCAGAGAAGACAGAGAGAGAGAGAAAAATCAATAGCACCTTTACACGACAAAGGCACACAGGCCTGTAGCTGGGGACTGCAAAAAAAAACTATCCAATACTCCATTAGCTATCTACACCATTAGTCACTTCAGTCAATCTGAAACCTTTGAGTGAAGGCTGAGGAGAGACCAGAAAAATAAAAGTGAAAGAAAGACTACACCAGAAAATATGTTAGTAGACTGAAGGGTTTATGATAAAACATGTTGCCATTAAAGTAGTCATAAAAATGGTATAGAAAAATGGATTATTGCATTAAAAGTTCCAACAGTTCCTTTAGCTGTAGCTGATAGAAGGTACTTTGGGGGGAGGTGATCATTTTCCACACAACCCCTCCACCACCACCACCCTCTCTTTCTTTCTCTCTCTGCCTTCATACCATAAATACAGCAGGACCCCTCCAGGCTATTGGCACCCAGGCTCTCATTTCTGTAGTGGATAATTGACTCTGTTCAGCAGATAATTCATAGCTTGCATATGCCGGCTAATACATCAGAGCTCAGAGACTCAGGAGAGCCGGGAGCAGAGACAGAGAGGGCGAGAAAAAATTCAGATGATAAATGGCTGCATTACTGGTTTATGAATGAATTATGTCCAGCAAATACCTTGAGCAGGAGAGTCTGTCAGCTGTTATCTGTACTAATCTGGGACAAAATATGACTATTTTCACATTAAAAAGAAAAACCTGCACAGGAATTAAATCGAACAATCGGGCCATTAAAAATGTATGTTGGAGCAGCCTTTTTTTTTCTGTAAAGGTTTTCCCATTTATCAAGGCAACTTCAGTTTTCGTGTAGTTTTTGTCAGCTAAAACAGATCAGGATTACTGGGATATGGCACAGAAGAGAGATTCTTTCTCGCTGAAATATTAGCGCGCGTGCCTAGGCCACTCTTTTTATTTTTATTTTATGTTTGTCAAAGTGACAGGTGGAGAAGGGGGATTTTTCCATCATGCGCAGAGTGACAGCATGAATTTGATTCCCCAACTTACTCAGTTGAGGTTTGTGGCATGTGCACCTTGAGCTTAACCTCAGTAAAACACTCGTGGAAGGAACGTTATATTATCTAAGCTCATGGTTTCTCTTCAAAAGATTCTAAACTATTTAACTTAACTAATGTAATGTCCTTCATTTAAATACATGGACAATATATCAACTCCATTCTTATCTGTGATGTATAATTAAACAGAGTGTATATTCTTCCTCATACTTGCATGCTTTTTGAATGTATCTGCATATTAAATGTCTATTAGGTAAATGTATTCCTGTTGAGAACTCACCTCTTTAATCTTTATCTATTAAATGAAATGTATAGTTGTTAACTGTGTAGCTGTTAAAATAACTTCCGTTAAATACCTGTTCATGTTGAGGGTATACTCTTGACTATATATAAGCTGTTGTTGGTTCCTGGGCAGCTAATGGAAAATACATATTTAATCCTACCAAAGAGTTAAAATCCCGGTCAAAAGGACATTCCCACATTTCAGATTCTGAATGCGAATATGACTGACCAATTTATTTTCCTCTAGGTCTGGATTGGTAGCACCATGACTCCTTCCCTCTACCATATCCTCTCAATAACCCAGCGTTAATCCACTAGGTCAGAATTCACCAAAGTTCCTTAGGCAGCACCTTCCAAACCCATGACCACTACCATCTAGAAGGACAACAGCAGCGGATACATGGGAACACCACCATCTAGAGGTTGCCCTCCAAGTCACTCACTATCCTGACTTGGAAATATATCACCGTTTCTTCACTGTCACTGGGACTCCCTCCCTAATAGCACTGTGAGTGTATCTACACCTCAGGGACTGTAATGGTTCAAGAAGGCAGCTCACCACCACGTTCAGAAGGGGTAATAAATGCTGGTCTAGTCAGCGATGCCTACATTCTATAAATTAATTTTAAAAATCCCAGGTTACACTTTTCAAAGACAAGTATGTTATTTGACCCATTTCATCTGTTCCTCTAACTTTATCTATGTATTAAATGTAAATCATAGAATTATAGAATCGCTACAGTGCTGAAGGACACCATTTGGCCCATCGAGTCTGCACCGACGGGAATCCCACCCAGGCCGCACTCCCATAACCCCACATATTTACCCTGCTAATCTCCCTGACACTAATGGACAATTTAGCATGGCCGATCCACCTAACCCGCACATCTTTGGATATGAGATCCAAAGGTCTCTAGATTCTTTCGTCCCAATGATTGAGGCCATCCACTCAACTGCATTGCCAAATTTCTTTCTATTTTCCTTCAACTTGGACTTCCTCATCCTATCCCAAAAATCCTTGTTCTGAGTCCATGTCACTCTACAGCTCTCTCCCAGGACTTCACCAGGCGCTACTCTTCCATGAGTTCCATCATCCCCAACCTCTCCCAATGAAATTCTTCATTGTATAGTTATCCCTCTATCGACCCGTGATCATAGTGTCATCAAATTCAATGTTAGGTTTGTCAAGGAGGAACTTAATACAGGTGAGGTGATGTATTTTGATAGATCCAATTCAGGTGGGAACTATAAAATAAATGGTGGAACCATCAGGAGCATAGACACATGGAGAGATCTGGGAGTACAGGTCCACAAATCCTTAAAAGTGGCAGCATGGGTGGAAAAGGTTGGGATCATATATTTAACTGTGCAAGTGGCCTCAAGTTGGGGAGGGTTGGGATCCAAATGGGATGAAGGCACATTCACTTCAAATTATTCCAGGGCCAATAAATGGACAAGCAGCACAAACGCAATGGAATGAAGGAATACAGGAGTGGATTGAGAGGTCTGTGAGGGATGGAAAGCTGAATACTAAGCTCCACTGTGATAATAGCAGGGGTTTCTATACTCATACGGTGAGGGTCCAAGCTGGTCTGACAGTAAGTGTACTGCACCACCATCTTCCAACCTCTGGCAATGGCACAGTACAAAATTAAAATGCATTTGGAATACTGCGTCCAGTTCTGGTCCCAACACTACCAGAAGGACGTGGAGGCTTTGGAGAGAGTACAGAGGAGGTTTACCAGGATGTTGCCTGGTATGGAGGGGCTTAGTTATGAGGAGAGATTGGGTAAACTGGGGTTGTTCTCCCTGGAAAGACGGAGGATGAGGGGAGACTTAATAGAGGTGTATAAAATTATGAAAGGCATAGATAGGGTGAACGGTGGGAAGCTTTTCCCCAGGTCGGTGGTGACGTTCACGAGGGGTCATAGGTTCAAGGTGAAGGGGGGGAGGTTTAACACAGATATCAGAAGGACATATTTTACACAGAGGGTGGTGGGGGCCTGGAATGCGCTGCCATGCAAGGTGGTGGAGGCGGACACACTGGGAACGTTTAAGACTTATCTAGATAGCCACATGAATGGAGTGGGAATGGAGGGATACAAAAGAATGGTCTAGTTTGGACCAGGGAGCGGCACGGGCTTGGAGGGCCGAAGGGCCTGTTGCTGTGCTGTATTGTTCTTTGTTCTTTGTTAAACTGAGGAGAAGCTCTGCTGCTGAGGACTCTGAGGGTGGATTGGAGAGCAGGTGCTTGCAGTGAGGGCCGAATAAAGTGGTACCTAACTGAATTGTGCATTTCCAAATGAGGATGGAGGCATAGCTGAGACATGTTGGGAGCCTTTCAATGACAATGCAGGGAATCAGGAAAACGATGCAATCATGTCTATTAATGTGACATTAAGCCCAAAGACTGGCACTAACCAACCTCCTTGTTTTAACCCCTTGTTCACAGCATGGAAATTCCCCAGAGCGATAACAAACTCCAGAGAAATAGGACAACTGGACAAGCTCTGTAAGTCTTAATCTTACACAGCCAAGAATAAGCATGGCATGATCCTGCAAAGCATATGAACAAGGTTCATTCCAAAAACTTAACATTAAGATCGAGATAGCACTGATGTTGAGAATGATCCGTAGAAGGGGCACACATTGTGGTGAAATGGAAGCACACTACATCGAGGAGAGATCCATCTTAGTGACATGGGTGATAAGTGATGGGAGGGACCATGGATCACACTTGATTGACAGCAACATAAAATGGAGGCATACGCAAGAGATGTGCAATGGGTGCAATTCTATTTACATTTGTGAACTTTGTTTAAATGTGGTAAACACCCATGCTACTCCTAAATTTTTCTATCTTAACCCTACTGCTGGATCTAGGTGCATCCACAACATCAGCAGCAGAGCTGGAGGCAGCCTGCTGAATGCCACACCCTGATGTCTGTGATGATTTTTGTAGGCATCATTTGGAGGGCTGAGACTTGGAGGGCACCGGCCTGCTTTGGGTCTCCTGCTGTGGGGTAGTTGCACCCTCCTTGGCCTGTGGAGCTGGAGGAGATGGGGTCACAGGAAAAGGGGATGGAATCGGCTGAACACTCCTGGAGTCACTTGGGTAGTTGGCCCCAGGGTGTCCTTTTACGGCCCTTGTCCTTATGGGTGCCCAAGTGGTTGACTCCTTGAGGAGAAGGGGAAGCTGATTTTGATTTTGATTTATTATTGTCACATGTATTGGGATAAGTAAAAAGTGAAAAGTATTGTTTCATGCACGCTCTACTGATAAAGCATACCGTGCATAGAGAGGAAAGGAGAATGTAGTGTTACAGTCATAGCTAAGGTGTAGAGAAAGATCAACTCAATATGAAGTAGGTCCATGCAAAAATTTGAAGGCAGCAGGGAAAAAGCTGCTCTTGAGTCGGTTGGTACGTGAACTCAGTTTTGTATCTTTTCCCCGATGGAAGAAGGTAGAAAAGAGAATGCCCGGGGTGCATGGGGTCCTTGATTATGCTGGCTGCTTTACTGAGGCAACGGAAAGTCTTTTAAGGCTGAGGTGAGGAGAATTTTCTTTTAGAGGATTGTTAGAATGTGGCATTCTCTTTCCGGGAGAGCAGTAGAGGCTAGGCCATTGAATTTACTCAAGGCAGAGTCAAATGGATTTTGATAGACTAAGGAGTCGAGAGTTATGGGAGGCAGACAAGAGAGTGCAGTTGAGACCACAACCTGATCAGCCATGATCATATTGAATGGCTAAGGAGGTTCAAACGGCCGAATGACCTATTCATGCTCCTAAGTCCTATGTTCCTACAAACATCTGACCTTATATTCATGTCAGCACTAAGACTGCCTATTTGCTAGCCAAGGGTATAAAGGGATATGAAGCCAAGTTACAGACTACCCAAGATCTGATTGTATGGGGATGTATGTATGGGGATGGGGCTTGAGGGATGAAATTGCCTACTCCTGTTACCTCCTTGACCCAATGGCTACCTCTGTAAGCTTTTTGTCTCCACCTTTCAAGACTAACACCAACACTTCACATCAGCCTTCTCTTTCGTTCCCAATTTCCCCGAAGGTATGATCACCACCCAGTTCCATGCCCACTTCTTCCATATTTTCCCTTCAAATACTTTCAATTTCCACCTGCCCTCAGCAACAAGAAAGACCTGTAATATCCTTGGTGACTGTGAGCATAGTGCGTTCTCTCTCTTTATCCCATATGAATATGGGAACAAGAGTAGGCACTTAGCCTCTTGACCCTGTTCTGACATACAATTAGGCTAGTGATCTGTACCATAGCCACAGGTATTTTACATTGTTCCATATTCCTTGATACATTTACCTATTTATCAATCCAAGTCTTGAAAATTTAAATTAACTCAACATTCTCAGTCTTTGGGGGAGTGAGCTCCATGATTCCACTGTGCTTCTTGATTTTACACATAAATGCCCTCACTCTGAATTTAAGATTGTTATCCCTTGTTCTAGATACCTCACCAGAGGAAATAGGCTCTCTGTATCTATCCTACTGAATCCGTAAACAATTTTAAACACTTGATGAGATGACCCTGCAACTTTTTAAACTCCAAGGACTACTTTATGCAACGTATCTTCATAATTTAAACTTTTAAGCCCCAGTATCATTCTGATGAGTCTCTGTTATATGACATTCAAGGTTGTAGATCGACTGGAATTCTCTGGCCCTTCATGCCGGTGGGATTCTCCAGTCCCGTTGGCAGTGCACCCCCGGCCGTACGTTTCCCGCCAGTTTGGGGGTACATCAATGGGAATTTCCATTGACAGCAGCGGGACCAGAGAATCCTGCCGCTGGCAAACAATGTGCCATCTCCCACTGGCGGGAACCAGGTGGCTGGGAGGCCAGAAAATGTCACCCATCGTTCCTGGGATCCAATGCCCAAAACTGAATACAGCACTGCAGATGTAAACTGACCAAGGTTCTATACAACTGAAACTTTCTTCCTCCATTTTTGAATTCAATCTTCTTGAAATAAAAACCAACATTTCATTGTTGTTTACTTATTGAACCTGTACACTGGCTTTTAGTAAATTGTGCTTTGGTCCTTTGGAATTTCTTGTTTCCCACCATTTCCCACGTTAGTTAGCACTGCTGCCTCACAGCACCAGGGACCTGGATTCAATTCCCGGCTTGGATCACTGTCTATGCAGAGTTTGCACCTTCTCCCCGTGTTTACATGGGTTTCCTCCGGGTGTTCTGGTTTTCTCCCACAGTCCGAAAGACGTGCTGTTAGGTGCATTGGCCATGCTAAATTCTCCCTCAGTGTACCCGAACAGGTGCTAGAGTGTGGTGACCAGAGGATTTTCACAGTAACTTCATTGCAGTGTTAATGTAAGCCGACTTGTGACACTAATAAAAAAAATGAAAATATTCCAATCTGTCTTTTACAATTTCAAAGTGGATGATCACATGCTTTCTCGCAATGAAGTTCATCTGCCATTTCTATCGATGTCCCTTTGCAACTTCTTGCTCCCACATACAGAACTGACTGTTCCTCTTAACACAGCGTTATCTGCAAACATAGATTTATAACTCTTTATTTTTTTGTTCAAGTCATTAATATGTATGTTGAAAATTTATCACACCCTGTCATTCAGAGAATGAACACTGTTGTTAACTGGATCCACATCAATGTTGAAGTTAAAATGAAGGCACAGCTGCTTTCTTTGCTGGTGAGAGTTCATTGCCTTAGTTCACAGTCAACATTACTCCAACCTCCAGTGTCCCTGCTATCCCCATTTGTAGGTGTACAAATACCCCTCACCTGTTTAACAATATAGTTGTCATTAAATCTGAACAAAGTAATTAATAAGACATTAATACCGCTATCCTTACCCTCTGGATCCCATCTACCAATGATTTACCAATTCATAGCACAAGATTACATCCAATCCTGTGTGATCTCATTATTGATAATTACTTGTGTAAAACTTGTCAAAAATATTCTGAATTTCCATACAGACATTGGATGAGATTTTCTAGCCCATCCCTGCAGCAGGTTCTCCAGCGTCGAGGCGGGCGAGCCACACAAAATGCCATCGACATTGGCATCGACATTGGCAGGACTGGTAGATCCCACTGGTGACCAAAGGCAAGTTGACCAAAGGCAAGTTGCCTCTGCCACCGGAAAACATGTCGTTGGGGGAGGGTCGTGGAAAATCCCACTAATTTCCTATCCAATATGCTAGTGATCACCTGAAAAAATACCAAGTAGAAAATTTAAAAAATTAAAAAAATAAAATTAAAAGAATAAAAAGTAAAAAATTATCAAGTCATACCCCCACCACTGGAGAGGGTGCAGAGGAGATTCACCAGGATGCTGTCTGGGATGGGACATTTAAGTTGTGGAGAGAGGTTGCGTAGGCTTGGGTCTCTTCGTTGGAGAAGGAAAGCTGAGGGACGACCTGATTGAGGTGTAGAAGATTATGAGAGACATGGACAGAGTGGATAAGGAGCAGCTGTTTCCCTTAGTTGAAGGGTCAGTCACGAAGGGACATAGGTTCAAGGTGAGGGGGCAGGAGGTTTTGCGGGGGGATGTGAGGAAAATCTTTTTTACCCAGAGGGTGGTGATGGTCTGGAATATGCTGCCTGGGAGGGTGGTAGAGGTGGATTGCCCCACATCCCTTAAAAAGTATCTGGATGAGCACTTGGCACATCATAACATTCAGGGCTATGGGCCAAGTGCTGTCAAATTGGATTAGGTGGTCGTTCAGGTGTTTCTAATGTGTCGGTGTGGACTTGATTCTATGATTAGTCAGGCAAGTTCTACCTTTCTTAAATACATGCTGACCAATGACCATCATTCTGCATCTGATCCCTGTCTCCATTCTATTTATGGAAATTTATTCCCACTGAATCCTACCACGCAGAATTTGTGTCCTGTTTGAACCTGATCTGAGATTCAATTCACACATCTTTGTTACCACAAACATTGAAATTTTCACCTCCACATCACTTGCCTCCACACTTATGTTGATCTCTCATTTCTGCTGAATGCTTATCTATGCCTTCCTCAACTGCACCTCCAGTAGCAGAGATTTCAAACTTCCTTGGCCATAAAATCTGGAAAACTCTCCTTAAATTCTTAGCCTTACTGCCTCCTAATCCTTCATCAAAAATATGCTTCATTTAGTCTTGCCTCTTGTCACTGCCCTTAAACTCAGTGTTCAATTATATTCTCCCTTGTAAAAGGCTTGTGATGGTTTACTGTGTTAACAAGGCTACATAAATAAGTTGCTATAATCAGCAAATTCTTCACCTACCCACTGGAGTCTGAACCAGTGTTTTCCAGCTGGTGTGCCACGGCACACCTGGGTAGTCTTCACGGCACATCAGTGTGCCGCGAAAAATGATTCAAACTGATAAAAAATTCAAATAATTAAACTAAAACTAACCTTCAGCTTCAGCACTGTGGCCAGCACCTCCAAGACCCAATGGACACAGGAGCCGACTGAGAAAGAGCCACATGTCTGTGGTTTAGATTCTTTACGTTGGTCAGGCCCATGCGCATGACCAACAGGACTTGGAGCTGAAGACAAAGGTCCCATGTGTCCAAACAAAGAGCAAAACCTCAAAAAGGGTGGAAAAATCTTGGGAGAGACAGAGAGAGGTAAAAAAAAGCAGGAGAGAGGACAGGGAGAAGATAAAAGCTAAGTTTCCGGTAAGGGAAGAAGACAGAAGTGCAAAACAGGAAACGATCAAAATAAGAGAAGAAACAGCCTCCAATTAGAGAACGTGCTGCAGGGAGCAGACCTCAAGTGAAGGGGACTCGGGGGAATGTGGGCTTAAAATTGCCCAAGAAAGTCTTTTGCTTGAGGGCAGTTCAGAGAAAATAGGAGATGTTCCTCAAAATCTTTTGTAGTATAAAGGTGTGCCGTGACATATCAAAGGTTGTGAACCATTGGGCTAAACAAGTTAAATTCACATGTGAAATTGTTAAAAACAGTATTATTATTTTTCCTGAATGGAACCCTGACTCAAAAGATCGTAACAATTGTTTTTAGAAAATGTGAAGGAACAGAGTCACAGGACTGCTAATTAGCTTTTGACAACAAGGAAAAAACATTTATTACACATGAAAAGTTTGATTATAATGCAATTCTCCTTTACTCCCCCCTTAGCTTCACAAATGTATACAGTTTTCAAGGATGGCACCTCACTGTGAAACCAAATGGCCAAAGACACTCAATCGATCTTCCGAGGATTTCTCTGAAACCAAATGGCCAAAGACACTCAATCGATCTTCCGAGGATTTCTCTTCAAACTCCCCCCAAAATGGTTGTCACATGAGTGTTTCCAAACTCCACTCTCAAAAAGACACACTTTAAAATCTTCTTTCAAACAATGCTTTCCCATCAGCTGTTTCATTGAGAATCCAGCTCCAGGATTTCCAACTATCCTTTCAAACAAAGGTTCCACTCCACTATTTGGGTAAAGAATCCAGCTCAAGGTTTTCCACTTCTCCTTTCAGGCGTCCTTTGTCTTAAATGTTTTTACACAAACCTCCAAAATTCAACTACTGATTTCCACTATTATTTCAAATAATGCCTCACAAACTGTAGTACAAATCTCACAAACCTTAAGACTTCATCAACTATCTTTCTGGTCTCTCACGATTCAATTCATTTTCAGTTTTCTGTGACGTTACCGAACAGTATCCTGTTCTAATCCCTGTTTCCTCTGTTCCTTAAACTTCTTTGAAACCTCTCTTTGTTTCTTTAGTTTTATTAACCAACCATCCTTTAGACTTCTTCACTTATTTTCTTAACCATTACTCCATGGTATGGCTTTTCATCTGGCAAGGTTGAGAGAGATAGTTGATTATAGCTTTCTATAATCAACTGCCATGAATTCAGAAAAAAATCCCAAAAAACCTTACCACCCTAAAGGTGTCCCTGGTTGCTTAGCAATGATTTTTTAAATTTCTCCAAGCTTGTAACCCTTTCTCAGCACAATAGCAACACAGTTTGAACTGACAAAACCCCCACACACGCAAACACCTTTATCTAATATAAATCTAACTCGAGTTTTACTCTTCTTATAGAGAACCACGAAATTAAACCCACTTAAATCTACACCTTATTTCTAATATTTAACCATACAAATATAGAACCCTTGAAACTACCTCTGTTTTCCTGACATTCATGTTTTCCCCTGCAGCAAAACACCACTCCCAGCTTGGTCTCCCTGCTTTTGCATTCTCTTAATATTCATTCCCCTTCCCTTTCTTGTGACCCAATGATTTCCCTTTTCATTAGCATCTATTTCTCCATCTGTCAGCCTCTCATTTTTTGCCAATCTCCTTCTATCCTTCATTACAATCCACTGCCCTTGCTAACCATTCTCTCTTCTCTTTGATTAGCCTTGTCATTCATTCCTGTTCCCCTGCTAGAGGCTATTGCACAGGAGATCCTGCTCCTTCAAAGTGGAATATTCTGCTTTAGAATACGAGTATAAATTAGAACCACTTCCAGGTCAGAACGCCTGTCAGGCCACCCGTCTACAAGATCTTCCCGGAGGTGGCCAATTAAGAGGGTCCGCTTCCAAATAAGGATGGCTGGGGTGGGGAGGGGGTGACATTGCACACCCAATCACAGGGCCTGCAACTTGGAAAGGCACTCTCACAGCCAGTGGTGGGCACCACCACTGTTGGATAGTGAACGTAAGGGCATCTCCATCTCAATATGCCCTCTGAAGAGGTTAGAAATCAAGTCTGCAACTGGTGGCCACGGCTATGAGATCACCCATGCGGAGGGGAAACTCCTGTGGCCCATTAATGCCTGCGGCTCCACAAGGGTGTTAAAATAGGAGCACCCACCATCCCCCCTCCATCCCATCCCCCAAATAGGATTTGATGAGTAATTCTCAGAAATTCCTCCTGGTCCTGCCTTGAACCCTATCCCCATGTGACCGTTAAAATTCCACTTTTACTGAGCACTTTCTGTGAATGTGTGGACTATGTAGTAATTTCAAAGACAACTTGTGGCTTCGACAAGGAACAGTTTATTAACTAATACAATATATATACAAAATAAGGGTCTGACAGAACTAATACACAAGTCTTATCCTCCCTGGCTCCAACTGAGGTTCTTCCCCGTCCCAGGATGCACGCCCTTGCTCCTCATTGACTCGGCTTCCCACGTTGCCTCTCCATAGGGTCTGGCCCGGAAAAGATCATCCCCTTAAAGGGGCCACGTTACCACAGACTACCTTCTCTATACTGTGGTTGGACATTTTGTTCTTGCAAGAGCTTCCTCCCGAGTACACGAATGAGGAATTCCACTATTGGTGATGAGAGCCTGCAGTGGGGAGGAATGGGAACTGTTTGGTGTATTTGCTACCAGACTCAGGATGAATAGGATTATGGGAGAAGGGGAGCCAGCACTGAACTTTGTCAGTAAATATTGACATATCCTGTAAACTGAACTCTTCAAGGCTGATGACCAGTGTGAAATGTTGATGGTTGGCCTGTATGGGAACATTAATTTATTGAGAGCT
The DNA here is from genome assembly GCF_964213995.1 of Mustelus asterias. NCBI lineage: Eukaryota > Metazoa > Chordata > Chondrichthyes > Carcharhiniformes > Triakidae > Mustelus > Mustelus asterias. The sequence continues at coordinate 110,743,631 of NC_135808.1, forward strand.
TTAGGAAACATAAGACCTGGATGTTCTACAAGAATCTAATATCAATATCTTAAGTAACTTGAACAAGGTGTGTAAAGCGATTGGCAAAGTATCCTTCAGTCTGTGGCTTGAAGTCCATCAAATGCGGACTGTTTCTGCACTATAGCAACCTCAGTAAGTAGCGATGCCAACCTTGAAAACTAGCAAAAACAAACGAGCAACTTTTAAAAATCTGACATGATGTCGAAAAGCTGACATCTTAAAAATGTTCCTATTTCTAAGCCTATGCATTGTGAGAACAAATAATTATGAGGTCTTTCTAACGTAAACTGTGGACATAGCAAGGATTCCTTTGATTGTATTGAAAGAGGACAATGCACATGAAAAGCTGAAGGGTGAATTCCAAACAGAGAAGGACAGAATTGTTGGTGCATTTCTGAGAACATCTGAGATCATTCTGCCCTGGAAAAATCTGATATGTTTTTACATGAATAAAATGATGAATTCATGTTAATTTTAAGTGTATTTATATTTCACAATTGACAAACCTTTAAAGTCAGAAAAATAAGATGGATAAAACTTCCCCAAACCTCAATAATCGCTTTTCCACATCAACCTACTTCACCCTATCCCAGCTTCTAAAGAATGTGCCCCATGAGGCTTCTCAGACTTCACAGAGACACTCTCCCCGTCAACCCGGTTCAAGTTGATACTATTCTTGCACTGCTTTGCACAGTATTCGATTCTGTACCTCTTTTGAGCTGCCATTCTTATTTCATCTCACACGATACTGTCCAAAATGATACTCTGCCCCTGCTCCAACCTCCACAATCCAAGTCGGCAGTTTTCCACTCCCCTCCTTTAACAGCTCGTTACTGGAAATCTCCTTTCTGGCACCCCATTTGTTCAAGCTGACACTCTCGTACTCCAAATTCCAGCTCCTAAATCCTCCTACCTCACTTTCATTGCACATGGTGGCACAGTGGTTAGCACTGCTGCCTCACAGTGCTAGGGACCCGGGTTCAATTCCGGCTTTGGGCGACTGTGCGGAGTCTGCACGTTCTTCCCGTGTCTGTGTGAGTTTCCTCCGGGTGATCCAGCTTCTTCCCACAGTCTGAAAAATGTGCTGGTTAGGTGCATTGGCCATGCTAAGTTCTCCCTCAGTGTACCAGGTGCAAGGCTGAGTGAAACATATCTCATACCCTCTGGCTGTAGAGGTACCTTAGGATGCCTCATGGATCACAGTACATAGAAGTAAATCTGGACTCACAGCCATGAAAATACATGCAGTAAATCCATGCTATACATGGGTACTTAGCGGTACCCATTTCCATTTTGTTGCATGCACATACCTGTGCACAAATGCACCATTTGATACATCGCTGTTATTTACATACATTCCATAAAAGGCTGAAAGGATGCTGTGGCTCATACGCAGATAGGCACTGTAGGGTACATTGGCAGCAAGTGGTTATATCGGGCGTGGTTTTATGGCCTCACTCGTGCGAGACCGGAAATTCCCACCTGAGGTCAATGGAGATTTCCATTGTCCAATCCCCGTCCATCCGATTCCGTGACGGGTGAGGTGGTAGAATTTCATAGAGTCAGCTTGATTCAGTGGTAGATCTCAGTGCTACATGGTTGGTTTAGAATTAAGTCTTTCAAAGCAACTAGGGAAGGACAATAAATGTTGTTTTGCTGGTGTTGTGAAAATCACATGAACAAATAAAAATTGGATAATTAATTTCCTGGACTCAGAACCATGCAGGGTTTTGGAAGTTCTGCAACCTCTGAAGTTGTGAATGATGCTGTATGTCAAAGCCAACATCATTCTAGTGCATGACCAAATGATGCATCGGCCAATCACCTGTTTAATGCTGCTTTGGGCTGGATATCAGTTCACATCTCTGCCGCTCCCAATGGTTTCCACCCCCAACATATATAGAAGAAGCACAATACTCAGCTGCTTCAGCCATGACCTCCCCTCCATCATAAGGTCAGAACTGAGAATGTCCATTGACGATAGCACGGTGTTCAGTACAAAACAAAGAACAAAGAACAGTACAGCACAGCATACAGGCCCTTCGGCCCTCCAAGCCTGTGCCGCTCATTGGTCCAACGAGACCATTCGTTTCACCATTCACAATTCCTCATCTCTTTTTCTCCAAAACATTTTTATTTCAACTTTAATTTGTTTCCAACAGTGGAAATGATCTATTTTTAAATTAGTTTCACCTTTGTTGATGCTTCAAATGCTTATTTTTTTCTAGCTTTGCTCTATTTTTATTTGTTAATGAAATGCATGCATTGCTGATACGGCCAGCATTTATTCCCCTCCCAAATTGATTTGATTTGATTTATTATTATATGGCGTTGGATTGGGGTGGGCACAGTAAGAAGTCTCACAACACCATGTTAAAGTCCAACAGGTTTATTTGGAAACACGAGCTTTCGGAGCGCTGCTCCTTCATCAGGTGAGTGATGAAGCAGCAGTGCTCCAAAAGCTCGTGATTCCAAATAAACCTGTTGGACTTTAACCTGGTGTTGTGGGACTTCTTACTGGTTTATTATTGTCACGCGTATTCGTATACAATATACAGTGAAAAACATTGTTTCTTGCAGTCCATGCCCACATGCAACAAGTCCTGGACAACTTTCGGACTTGGGCTGATAAATGACAATAGTATTCTTCCCTACATGCCATTATGCCAGGCAGTCTCCAGCAACAGACAGTTTAATTACCTTCCTTTGACATTCAGCAGCATTACCATCACTGAACCTCCCACCATCAATATCTTCGAGGACACCACTGATCAGGAAGTAATTGGGTAAGTGACATAAATACTGTGGGTACAAAAGCAGGCCAGAGGCTGGGTATTCTGTAGCAATTAAGTTAACTCTGACTCCCTAAAGCCTTTCCACCAAACGTAAGGCAGAAGTCAGGAGCATGATCGAATAGCCCCCGCTTGCTTGGATGAATGGAGGTCAAGAATTCAACACCATCCAGGACTGGATCAGCATCCCATCCAACAGCTTAAATATTCACTTTCTCGACCACTAGCATGCTTATTCTGCTGTATCTATCTTTTGCAAGATGCATTGCAGCAATGCACCAAGGATCTTTCGACAGCTCCTAAACACACTACCACAAAGAAGGACAAGGTAAAAAGTGCATGGGGAACCACTTGCAAGTTCCCTCAAGTCACACAACATCCTGACTTGGAACCTTGCCACTCCATTAAGGTCAAAATCCTGAAGCTTCCTACCTAAAGGCACTGTGAGTTCACCTACACCACAAGTGTTGCGACATTTCACCTGCAAGCGTCACATTTCAAGGGCAATTAAACTGATCTTTCTTTGCACCCTGGCTATGACTGTAACACTATATGCTGCACCCTCTCCTTTCCTTCTCCTCTTTGAACAGTCTGTTTTGTTTGTATAGTGCGCAAGAAACAATACTTTTCACTGTACAGTATAGTGTATACTAATACACGTGACAATAATAAATCAAATCAAATCAATTTGGGAGGGGAATAAATGCTGGCGGTACCAGCAATGCACGCATTTCATTAACAAATAAAAATAGAGCAAAGCTAGAAAAAAATAAGCATTTGAAGCATCAACAAGGGTGAAACGAATTTAAAAATAGATCATTCCTACTATTGGAAACAAATTAAAGTTGAAATAAAAAAGCATAGGAGGAAAAGAGATGACAGAGTGAGCAGATTTAAGATGTTAACATCTTCTATTTCATTTACAACTGTTTAATACTTCATATAATGTTAATGTATACCTGCTAGTGGAATGCAAACATTATTTTCGTAGCGTGTGATCTGCAAACTTACTTGTTAGCCCAAGGAGACAGGAATTCCCAAGAGCTGTCAGTCGGTAAGGGTTAAGCCAATTTTGAAATAGCAAAGCTGACAAAAATATGCCAAGCTGCCATTTTCTGCAGTTTCATCTGTGCTCAATATGTCGGCACTAACTCACACTTAATATAGGATTTAATACATTGTTCACTGTTTAATTAATATCCTGTAGGTGTATTAGTGTGATATTTGATTTAGTTGATGCGAGAATTAGTATGTGAGTTAATAAAAATAATTACCTGATTTTGCAGTATAAATTAGGATATGAAATGTTTCAATTTATTTTAGTGAGAGTTTGGATATGAAGATGTCAAAAGCATTAAGTTGAAGCTTGTTACAATTGTGAACTTAAGGAAACTATTGATTACGCTGGTGTATGAGCTAACACTGATGGAGTCGGTCGTGTGATTTTCCACCCAAGGTGTTGATGAAGCAAGAGCCAAGGTAGATCAGTGAGCACAGAGGCAATGGGTGAATAGGACTTGGGTGAATTAGGATATAGACAGCAGGATTTTGGAAAAGCTCCAATTTATGTAGAATGGAAGAAGGGAAACTTGACAGGGAAGCTTTGGGATCAGTGAGAAATGAAAAAAGTTACTCCATGAGTCCTGCTATGACTGGATAAGTAAGAATGGAACCAGACAAGGGCAAACCCACTGAGGTAAACAATGATGGGGCATTGGTGGAGATTGTTATGGTTAACTATGTCAAAGGCAGACTGAGGATGGCCCTGTGGAAAGATAGAGAGGTCCACCCTTCTGATAACCTTTTAGTGCAAAACTCGCTTCACTTTGTCATCAAACAGGGAATTTGGCACTGGGCTACTCTGTCACGTGCTACATCTGTCCTCCTGTTGGCCTTGTCCATGTGCACCTATATTAATTTGTCATTGGCCATCAGCTGACTTACAACTCTGTGGAGTTATATTTTCAATAAAGAGGGTATCATTTGGCTTCCATGTTATGTTATAACAATAAGCAACGGGGGACATAAAGTACAGTCCTAGCCAGCTTTGCTCAGTAGTAGCACTCCTACTTCTCAGTCAAATTGCGTTCTCAAGCCTTAATCCAGACTGAAGCATATAATCTAGGCTGACACTTCAGAGTCGCACTGCACTGTCAGAGATGCTGACCAAAACTTTCTAACCATTCACGCCAGTGGGACCTTCCAGTCTCACCAACGGTGCACCCTGCTGCAGGTTTCAGGGCGGTGACAGGTGCATTCAGTGGGAAACCCCATTGACACCGGTGGCATCAGAAGATCCTGCTGCAGGTCATTGTTGGGCCGTCTCATGCCACGGTGAAGCATGCGATGGATTGGGCAGTAAGTCCCACCCTGTCTTTAGACTGAGACGTTAAACTGAGGCTCCAACCTGTCCTCTCAAGTGGATAGAAATGATCCTGGGAAACTATTCAATAGAAGGGATGGGTGTAATATAGTGTGTTATATTGGATATTGGTTGGTAATGAGTTAATTCTAATTGTTTAATATGCTAATCATATACTGTGTACATCGTCACCGGAAGTGATGGAATATCATGTGATTTGGTCTCTCATGCAGCCTCAGATGTAAGTCGGAGCAGTAAGGTGTGTTCCAATAAAGCTCCTGTTTCACATACCTCTGCAGACTCATTAAGTATTTCGTATTAGTCTAACTAGACTAAGAATATGGTAATTGGGTGTTTTCCCCAGTGTCCTGTCCAACATTTACCCCTCAATTAATGCCATTAAAACAGATTATCTGCTCATTTATCTTAACGCTGTCGCTGTGCAAATTGGCTGCCACGTTTGCCTACTTTACAAAAAGTGACATTACTTCAAAAAGTATTTCATTGGCTGTTAAGTGCTTTGAGCACCTGAAAGACGCAAGATAAGTGTAATGAATGGGAAAGATAATCCAGGGGGATGTATAGCACCAGTTTACAGCCACTGCCAAAGATTAAAGTTATCCTTCACTTGTAGAACTTCTCACAGAATTCTACCGCAGAGGCCGGGAAGTATGGCTCACTGATTTCATTGATGCCAATATTTATGCTGCCACTTCGATCCGTGGATACACTGAGGTAGTGCTCAGCAATGGGACATGACTGAAATGCCCACAAGAAGATGTTGTCGTCTCTCTGGATATGCATCCTGCTGCCAACCCACTTCAATGACTGCAGAAAACGGACATAGCCACTCAAATTTCACTTTCCGAGGTGTCGCTTCCATATAGCTAATAAAGATTCAACTAGCTGCATGCACCTCATTGTCAGCAGATGTTGCAGTGATGCAGTGAGCCAGCACTTGATTTCCCAGGATTTAATCTTTCCTTTGTTGGCTGAAGGAATTGGACATAGTGGATTGTTTGGGGAAAAAAATCATTATGGTTGACCTGGATTCTGCATGTTGATTGTGCAAATCCAGTAAAAGATACCACACCAGGCAGTTACATCTATTTGGGGTTGCTTCTGAGGTGAAACAAGAAGCTTGCTTTTCAAAACAGGCTTTCTTCATAGACACTGCTTGCTGGGAGTTAACCAACTATTTCTGCTGTTGGCTGAGGTCTAAAAAAAACTCCCCTGCATATGTTTAATCATTTCCTTAAATACAGTTTTTGCCTTTGATCTTCCCTCATCTGACCTAACTTCATTTAGAACTCAGACTTAATTGCTGTCATTTCTTCATTTTAGCTTTTACAATGTAAATATAAATTACACTCACTTTATGAATCCTTTCTTCACACTTTTTATTGTACACTTTATGTCTCTTTCTTTGAAACCCCTAAATCCATTCATGTTCTGTTCCCCCATTGTTCCTAACTTGCCTGAGGTAAACATTGGTTTTCAGTATTGCTAAGTTCATCAACATATCAAAGGCACAAGTTCTACTAACACAACTGTGCTTTCCTTTCCCTGCTTTAATTAACTTACATTTTCCCACAGTTTTTAAAATATATAACCAGCAGAAAATATTCCAATTTCTTGGATTTCCCTAATATTTTTACCACTATTTTGCTGATACTAGATTAAGCTGTATTCCCTGCTCACAATGCCATCTCTCGTCTTAGTGCAGATCAGGTGACCACTTTGCTGAATGTCTCAGTTCAATCAGCAAGAGTAATCCCAAGTTTCCAATCACCCAGCAATTTCATTATCTGCCCAACTCCCACTATGACCTTCCCATCCTTAGCTACCTACATTGTTCCAAGAACCTCAATGAAAGCACAAGGAGCAGCAACTAATCTTTCACTTTATAACATTCGGCACTCAACACTAAGGTCAACATTCTGAGATCATAGCCTCTGCTCCCATACTTATTTTTTGTTTTTCATTTACCACAGCTAATCCACCAAACCTGCACATCTTGGGACACTAAGGGACAATTTAGCATGGCCAATTCAGCTAACCTGCACATCCTTGGACTGTAGGAGCAAACCGGGACACGCAGAGGAAACCCACGCAGACATGGGGAGAACACGTTAATTCCACACAGTTACTCAAGGTGGAATTGAACCTTGCTCTGTGAGGTAACAGTGCTAACCACTGTGCCCATTATGTTGCTCCATCTCTACTTTCCTTACCTTGGGGCATTTGCCACTGGAACAACCATGGTTCGAATTTCAATTGGTTCAAAGTTGAATGCTTGGGCACAAACATTTAAAATATAATAGCTTTAAAAAAAACAGAACCCCACTCTTCACCACAATTAAAACTAGCCTTCTTGTACAAGCTTCAAAAGTACTCATCCAATTTCATCTGTTCCCTTTAAATTCTCACTGCTTTCTACGAGAACTGAGTAACCATGAATGCCCATTTTGGAACGTGGTGATCAACATTGAGCACATTTCCAGTATGAAAACGCTTAAATTGCATGTCCACCCATTACAATTTATTGCAAGTTAGTTGACATACTAAATTGGCATTTTAGCCTGCTTTCAAAAGAGCTTCTTGTATTAAAATCTCACCCAACATGCATATATGCATAACACACATTAGGTTCAGCGATCTGGTGACTGCCTGGATTTCAGGTAGCAAAGCTCCTGAAGACGCATTAATAATTAGAAAAGTAGGAAGTCCAGTGTGAATTGAATGTAAAAATAAAGAGTTGGGAAATAAAAATGCAGGGACTTGCCTCTTTGATAAACACACACAAAGACCTTTCCTGATATTGTATCTCACTGTTAATTCTCCAATCATTGCCACCGATAATTCCAGAATGTGGGAAAGCACATTAGCCTATTTGGGATTCACACTAAGAGGCAGAAGTAAAATGAGGCAGCTCCCCACGAATGCCACGGATTTGAATATAAGGCTTAAGTACACATTAAGAAGATGTCTCCAAACCAGAACATCAGAGTGTAAAGTACTTATCGTCACTCTGACCCATCAAAGGGTTTTTCTGTCTGAAATGAAATCATCATGGCTGTGGTTGCATGTTGCTATCGAGTCAATAAATTGTTACCAATAGACAGTCTTTCCTTAGTAAAATGCACCTGGTCTTTAAAAATTAATGAAAGCAATTCTTCTCTGGTAGCAACAAGGATCTTGCAAGATATTACTTTTTTCTCTCTTTGATACATATTAATCTTGCCTCAATAAACTTTTTAATTTCCCTCCTGTGATGTGCAGGTAGCTTCCTTTTGTCCTGTAAAATTCAATCCAAAACACTGGCTATTGAGTAGGCACCAAAGATTATCTAATGTATATAATGTAACCAATGTTTCAAGAGGTACCGTTAAAATATACAGCAGGCAGTACAATTTGGTGCCTAACCTCTTCCACCCATTTTGCCGTGCACCTGATTTTATGAAGCAAAAGTTGTGGGAGTATCAGGAGCCATGCTCTCAATGTGAACAGCCTCATTTAAATATTCAAATCCAGCCATGAGCTTTGGGCTTTTGACCTTTTCTGTCTTCAGTCGAAGCTTTGCCCTCTATGACAGCCTGATGTATAAAATCTGGATAAATTGGCGTTTCAAGGCCTGGTCTGCTGAAGTAGACATCTTATAGGAAGGATGTTTTGTGAACTTTCCTGGTTGGTGTGTTTTGTTGTCGCCATCCTCATCTACCCTTTACTGTATTTTTGTTCCATGCGTTAGTTGATCTTCCTACGTTACCTTCCATGTACACCTGGGGCTGGATTTTCATGGTCCAATCTGGGCTGGAACAGAGATGGACGGCCGCAGAAAATGGCGGTGATGTTGTATGGCCAGACATTTATGGATCATAGATCATAGAATCCTACAGTGCAGAAGGAGGCCATTCGGCCCATCGAGTCTGCACCAACCACAATCCCACCCAGGCCCTATCCCCTTAACCCCATGCATTTACCCTAGCTAGTCCCCCTGACACTAAGGGGCAATTTAGCATAGCCAATCCACCTAAACCGCACATCTTTGGACTGTGGGATGAAACCAGAGCACCCGGAGGAAACCCACGCAGACACGTGGAGAATGTGCAAACTCCACACAGACAGTGACCGAAGTCGGGAATCGAACCCATGTCCCTGGGGCTGTGAGGCAGCAGTGCTATCCATTATGTCACCTCCATGTCCAGATTCAGCGAAATTCATCAGGACAGGGTGGGGGGAACAGGTCTCTGAACAGACCTGTGCTCCAAGACAGGCCAGTTGAAGTAAGTAAGGGCTTGTTCAAGTCCTTCTCTAGAAAGTGGATCTGCCACCTGTTGAGGGTGCCAACCCTCTGACTCCCCTGAGACATATAGCTTCCACTTCCAAAGTGGAAGGCTTTGACAGAAACTCCCTCCCTCAGCAGTCCATGGGTGTCTGAAATCAGCCTTCATTCCTGCCCTCGCCAGCTTTAATTAGTTAGGAAACTTTCTCCATAATGATAAAGAGCTCACCACCACAAAAATCAGAACCTCAGTCAGTTTCCCACTGGAGACAGGTTTCTGACACAAATACAGACCGGCTCCTGTTTCCAACCTCCAGAGTGAAAACATGGCCCCAGGTCTCACCTGGCCTACTTTTCTGACATAAAGGAGGTGAGGTTGATCAAGTGTTGGGCCTGGAATCTTGAAAATTGCAGTAAGGGTGGCAGGAAAATCTTTCCTTGCAGGTTTCAAAGTACTTGCCAATCGCAATGATCAGCTCCCGCCGCACTCAGCAACTTTCACGGGTAAGTGAACTTGGCACAACCCTCTTCCCTCACCTCTCTCTGGGCGGCACGGTAGCACAGTGGTTAGCACTGCAGCTTCACAGCTTCAGGGACCTGGGTTCGAATCCCGGCTCGGGTCGCTGTCTGTGTGGAGTTTGCACATTCTCCCTGTGAATGCGTGGGTTTCCTCCGGGTGCTCCGGTTTCCTCCCACAGTCCAAAGATGTGCGGGCTAGGTTGATTGGCCATTCTAAATTGCCCCTTAGTGTCCCGGGATGCATAGGTTAGAGAGGTTAGTGGGTAAATATGTAGGGATATGTGGATAGGGCCTGGGTGGGATTGTGGTTGGTACAGACTTGATGGGCCGAATGGCCTCTTTCTGCACTGTAGGATTCTATGATCTATGATTGACTCTCGCCACTCTACCTCAAGCCTCTGCCAACACCTGTGGCATGTTCAGGAGGGTCATTGCTATAGATGTGCACTCAAGCTGCCAAAAACTTGATCCTGGAAGCCCCTTAGTATGAACCTGGGAATTTTGACAGGATCTGTGACAGAGCTTAGTCACTGATACAATGCAGCATAACTGTTGGCACTCTACCCTGTGAATTATCTCAACTATGCCACGCTATGCACTCCAGGTAAACGCAAGGCAGCCATTTTAACTTTTGCTTATGGGCAATATCAGATTGGCTGAGTGTTCAACACCTCTCCCAATTTTTCTTTCTGTTTGGTAAGGGTAGCTTGGTGAGATGAGGACTGCAGTGTTCGGCCGTGTCTGACATTACTGATTTCATAGTAACTCACAAAGTGAAAATTATCCACCATGAGATTTTGATTTGATTTGATTTACTATTGTCACATGTATTGGTATACAGTGAAAAGTATTGTTTTTTGCGTGCTATACAGACAAAGCATACCGTTCATAGAGAAGGAAAGGAGAGAGTGCATAACGTACTGTTACAGTCATAGCTAGGGTGTAGAGAAATATCAACTTAGTCTGATGGCAGCAAGGAAGAAGCTGTTCTTGAGTCCGTTGGTACATGATCTCAGACTTTTGTATCTTTCCTGACGGAAGAAAGTCAAAGAGAGTATGTCCAGGTGTGTGGAGTCCTTAATTATGCTGGCTGCTTTTCCGAGGCAGCGGGAAATGTAGACAGAGTCAATGGATGGGAGGTTGGTTTGCATGATGGACTTGAGTGATCAAATCTAGATTAAGACAGATTAAGTTGACAAAGAACTCCAGATAAAAGTCAGGATAGAAGTGAGGCAGATATTTGTCTAAATCCAAAGATGTTGTAAAAGCCAGTTCAAGAAGTCCATCTTGAAAGATCAAGATGGCCGACCTGATTCATTAGGGATGCACAATCTGTGGAAACCGATTCTGAAAAATATAGGACTCATCATTCACCAAAGTTATCATGCAGAAAGGTTGATAGTCTGAACTGCATTCTTTGAAGGTGAACAATATGAGGGGCCGAACAGCTGATTTAGGTGGCCAACAGCGATGCATATAGAATGACCTGACCCAATACCAGGTGGGCATCCTATGGATGCAGATAGTAAGTTCCTAAAACTGGAGCTTATTGTACCTGTTTTAAGTGACCAATGAGCTCCAATATCATCCCCTTGATATGTATGTGGATATTCCAGATAACTGCAAGTCATATATATATAGCCCTGTCCAAAGGAATTTTTATTTATTTGTGGGATGTGGGTGTTGCTGGCTGGCCAGCATTTATTGTCCATCCCTAGCTGCCTGAGGGCAGTTGAGAGTCAACCTCATTACTGTGGCTCGGGAGTCACATGTAGGCCAGACCAGGTAAGAATGGCAGATTTCAATATATTTATATAGGATACTACAGATATACATATATGTACATAGTAAACTCCTGATAAAGCAATAGGGTGAGATTTTCCAGCCTCCCAGCTGTGTGTTTCCCTGCGGTGGAAGGCGGTGCACTATTCTCTGGGAGCGGGATGCTCTGGTCCCGCCGCTGTCAATGGGATTTCCCATTGATGTCACCCCACTCTGCCGCAAAACCCACAGGTGCTGTTTGCAGGACCGGAGAATCCCGTTGGCATGAATGGCCAGAGAATTCCAGCCATAATATTTGTGCAGTCCAGTCCAGATAGATACTTGCCAAATATGCAGTGAGCTGCAGTTTGTGGCCAGCAGCAGCAGCTATCTAATGATTCAAAAATGATGTCCACTCGGTCCTGAGTTTTGGCCAAAAGGCTCAATGTGACTAAATAGACCGATTCCAGACCCCGCAGATCTATGAAGACTTGGGGCAGGACAACCCATAAGGTGTTGGGATTCAGAGTGCCTGATTTGCTTTCCTTTCCTTCTCTGCTGCTGCTCTGCATCCTCACTGAGACTCTATGATGATGTTTCTTGGACATCCAAATCTTTCAAGCAAACTCCACAGTGCTTCGCAATTTACCGCATTAAATGCTTTGCTCAAGGCGATGAAAGCAGTGAAGAGTTCCTGGTATTGTTCCCAACGTTTCCTTGGCTTTTTCTGGCAACAAAGACCAAGTTCCTCCATTAGGCTAGAGCCACACTGAGTCTCTGGCGGAATTCCCTTAGACACGGGAAGTAGACAATTCAGGGGAACGGGTGTCAGGATTTTTCCCTGCTTTAAAGTTTATTTATTAGCATCACAAGTAGGCTTACATTAATACTGCAATGAGGTTACTGTGAAAATCTCCTAGTCGCCACACTCTGGAGCCTGTTCGGGTACACTGAGGGAGAATTTACCATGGTCACTGCACCTAACCAGCACGTCTTTTGTACTGTGGGAGGAAACCAGAGCATTCGGAGGAAACCCACACAGATATGGGGAGAAAGTGTAGACAGTGACCCAAGCTGGGAATTGAACATGAGTCCCTGATGCTGAGAGGTAATAATGCTAACCACTGTGCCACCGTGCCGCCCCTATGGACAAGAGGAAAATATCTTGATCATTTCCACACCCTGATTTAGCTCCCTTCTTGGAAATTGTTACAATTACTGAAGTTGGGGGTGAGGGGGATGGGGAAGTGGAGCAAGCTCTTCTCCCTGCAAATCCATAGGATGAGTGCATGGAGTCTTGATGTGAGCAAAGGCCCACCACTTTTGAAGGCCTCGGCTGGAATACCATTGAAACCCGCAGGCTTTGTTGTTTGTTGCCACACTCCCGTCGACGGTGGTTCCCCTATGCATTGTACCGCAGGTTACCGGGAGATAGATTGGAGAGTACCAGCTGCCACGGAGGAGTTGTTGAATCCGTTCTTTCCAGCCATGATGAATGGCATTGTCTTCCTTAAGAAGAGAAACACCATCCTGTGAGCAAAAGGCATATACATCCAGATACTTGTGTACACCTGCTGTATACATCTGCTGTATACAGAGTTAACTCTAGATAGATGTCGTTCCATAAATATTCAGACCCTGGTGTACAATAACGCTTACAGGTTTAATCACTGCCCAGTCACACTCAGCAATTCAGATCTCTGGCGCAAGCAAAAACGACCGTCCAATTATGTAGCATCATTGCTCAGCAATACTAAATATAGTCATTTCACTAACTGTATTACCCTCGAGATACTCACATTTTTAGAAATCAAAGTATTTTTGTGCGAAGTGCTTGTTTTATGTTCAATATTTTCTGTTCTTTCAGCTTTGGTTGAATTACTCAGTAAATGTTTTAGGGACTGGGCTACAATGTGGAAAACTGCACAGGTACGTCCGATCCACAAAAATCAGGAAAAATCCAGTCCCACCAATTATCACCTCGTCAGTTGACTCTCAATCATCAGCAAAGTGATGGAAGAGGTCATCGAGTGTGCTACCAAGCGGCAATTACTCACCAACAAACAGCTCACCAATGCTCAATTTAGGATCCGCCAGGACTACTCAGCTCCAGGCCTCATTACAGCCTTGGTCCCAGCATACATTTCTGACATGTGGTGACAGTGACTGCCCTTGACATCAAGACAGCATTTGACTGAGTGTGACATCTAGGAGCCCGAGCAAAATGAAATCCATAAGAATTCGGGGAAACCCTCCCCCACTGGTTGTACTAGCACAAAGGAAGATGGTTGAAATTGTTGGAAGCCCAATTATGTCAGTCCCAGGAGTTCTTCAGGGAAATGTCCTAGGCCAAACCTTCATCAACTGCTTCATTAGTGATCTTCCTCCATCGTAAGGTCAGAACTGTGCATGATCACTGGTGATTGCACGGTATTCATTTCCATTCAGAACTCCTCAGATAATGAAGGTTTTTGCATGCTTACAGCAAGGCCTGTACAATATTCTGGGATTTGGTTGATAAATGACAAGTAATGCTTGTGCTATGCCAGTGCCAGGCAATGACATCTCCAGCAAGGGAAAGTCTAACCAGCTCATCTTGCCATCCAGTTGAAACTCCTACTATCAACATCTTGGTTGTCACCATTGACCAGAAACTCAATTAGACCAGAAACTTAACTAGACCAGGCACATAAATACAATGTCTGCAAGACCAGGTTGGAGATTGGGAATTCTGAAGTGAGTAACTCACCTCCTGACTGTCCAAAGGCCAAGCCAGCACATGATGGAACTTGCCTGGGTGAGTGTCGTTTCAACACTTAAGCATGACGCCATCCAGAACAAAGCAACCCATTTGACTGGCACTCTAATCACCACCTTGGATATTCATGCCCTTCGCCACCAATGCACAATGAGTGCAGTGTGTACCATCTGCAAGATATATTGCAGCAATTCACCAAGACTGCTGAGAGTACCTTTCATTCCTGCACCCTCCACCACCTGGAAGGACAAAGGGCGGACCCATGGGAACATCACCACCTCCAAGTTCCCCACCAAGCTGCACACCATCCTGACTTGGAACTATACCACCATTCCTTCATTGTCACTGGGTCAAAATCTTGGAGCTCCTTCCCGAACAGCACAATGGGTGTATCCTACACCAGATGGGCTCCAGTGACTCAGTAAGGTGGCTCACCTTCACCTTCTCGAGGGCAATTAGACGCACCAGCAACACCCATGTCCTGTGAATTAAAGTTTTTTTTTAAATTGCAAAAAGCTTACTTTGGTCTGAAGTCCATTGCAATCTTCATCTTTGTTTTTGGCCAAGTAGTTTTATATGTTTCAGGGTTTGGCTGAAGTAGGGATTATATTTCAGCCTCCTTTCACTATGATCAATGGGGGATTAGTTTTGGGTGTATTATAATATTGCTGCACTTGACAACCTGAGCAATTCTTACCCCATTGACAGCACACAGGAGGAAATAGAAAGAGGACTTGCACCACCTATTGGTGGGAAATCAAACAAGAACAATAATTCCTCTGAATATTTTATTCACTCTTTAATCTTAATACCACCTGGTTTCATTTAGTAATATTCAGTTTCTGAAATGGCATTTGGAGGAAAATGCTTGTGATCACGGGAATACTTTAGAAAATGTTTTTCACCAGGAGTGCTGCTCAGCTGTCTGACTAAAAATGTTGAGGATGTAAAATGTGTATATTGCAGAGTGTGTACATAGCAGTGTGTATATTGTAGTGTATCTTGCAGTAATGCAGTGTGTGTATATTGCAGTGTGTATATTGTAGTGTATCTTGCAGTAATGCAGTGTGTGTACATAGCAGTGTGTATATTGTAGTGTATCTTGCAGTTAGTATATTGCAGTGTGTATATTGTAGAGTGTGTACATTGCAAAGTGTGTACATTTTAGTGATTTTGTATATTGCAGAATGTGCATATTGCAGAGTGTGTATATTACCGTGTGTACATTGCAGAGTGTGCACATTGAAGAGTGAATACTTTGCAAAGTGAGTGTGTACATTGCAGTGAGTGTATATTGCAGAATGTGTATATTGCAGAGTGAGTGTGTATATTGCAGAGTGTGTGTACATTTCAGAGTGAGTGGGTACATTGCATATTGAGTGTGTATATTGCAGTGTGTACATTGCAGAATGTGCACATTGCAGAGTGTGTACATTGCAGAATGAATACATTGCAGAGTGAATGTGTACATTGCAGAGTCTGTACATTGCAGAGTGAGTATGTACATTGCAGAGAGTGTGTATACAAGCAGAGTGTGTACATTGCAGAGTGTGTATATAGCAGAGTGTGTATATTGCAGTGAGTGTGTATATTGCAGAGTGAGTGTGTACATTGCAGAATGTGTACATTGCAGAGTGAGTGTGTATATTGCAGAGTGTGTATATTGCAGAGTGAGTGTGTACATTGCAGAGTGAGTGTGTACATTGCAGAGTGTGTATATTGTATAGTGAATGTGCATATTGCAGAATGTGTGTATTGCAATGTGTGCATCTTCAGCCTTCAGTAAAGAGGAATTGCAATATGCTGTCTGGACCCATAGAAGTGACATGACATAGAAATATGAAAGGTGAATTTAGTATTGCTGGAAGATATGCAGGGCTGAATTTAATGGCCACGATGGTAGCCCCAGTCATCATTAGGAAGAGCGATCTTGTGGGTACACCGTCACTTTCCAGTTTTCCTCCAAGTCCCACACCATTCTGACTTGGATGTGCATCGCCATTTCTTCATCACTGTTAGACTGAGTAAGCGTTAAGGTTTTGTGATGTAGTTAGTATCCTGAAATTGATGTTAATGGCTGATCGTGGCAACCAGTCACAGAACTAGGGAGAGGTGGTGGTGGAATGGTAATACCACAGGACCACGAATCCCAAAACCCTGACTAACATGTTCCAAACCCCATCACATCAATCTAGAATTGAAAGTTAGTCTCAGAAATGAAACTATTTTTGATCGTTGTGAAAACCCATCTGGTTCACTGATGCCCTTTTGAGGAAAGCTGCCATCCTTACTTAGTTTGGCCTACATATGACTCCAGACCCATAGACCATAAGACCATAAGATATAGGAGCAGAATTAGACCACTCGGCCCATCGAGTCTGTTCTGCCATTCAATCATGGCTAATATTTTTCTCATCCCCATTCTCCTGCCTTTTCTCCATAACCCCTGACCCCCTTATTAATCAAGAACCTATCTACCTCTGTCTTAAAGACACTCAATGACCTGGATTCCACAGCCTTCTGCGGCAAAGGGTTCCACAGATTCACCACTCTGGCTGAAGAAATTCCTTCTCATCTCTGTTTTAAAGGATGGTCCCTTTAGCCTGAGGTTGTGCCCACTTAAGGGAAACTGGAGATGGGGCACAAATGCTGGCCTTGCTGGAGATTCCCAAATCCTATGAAAGAAGAAGAAAAGATGAACACAATAGGGAAAATTGGCAGGAAGCAGGTGAGGGGACAAGAGTGCTCCAGAAGGAAGATGAATGTAAACAGGGGCATGACTCACATAATAGAAGCTCTGTAGTTCTAAGAACATAAGAACTAGGAGCAGGAGTAGGCCATCTAGCCCCTCGAGCCTGCCCCGCCATTCAATAAGATCATGGCTGATCTGACGTGGATCAGTACCACTTACCCGCCTGCTCCCCATAACCCTTAATTCCCTTACCGATCAGGAATCCATCCATCCGCGCTTTAAACATATTCAGCGAGGTAGCCTCCACCACCTCAGTGGGCAGAGAATTCCAGAGATTCACCACCCTCTGGGAGAAGAAGTTCCTCCTCAACTCTGTCTTAAACCGACCCCCCTTTATTTTGAGGCTGTGTCCTCTAGTTTTAACTTCCTTACTAAGTGGAAAGAACCTCTCCGCCTCCACCCTATCCAGCCCCCGCATTATCTTATAAGTCTCCATAAGATCCCCCCTCATCCTTCTAAACTCCAACGAGTACAAACCCAATCTCCTCAGCCTCTCCTCATAATCCAAACCCCTCATCTCCGGTATCAACCTGGTGAACCTTCACTGCACTCCCTCCAATGCCAATATATCCTTCCTCATATAAGGGGACCAATACTGCACACAGTATTCCAGCTGCGGCCTCACCAATGCCCTGTACAGGTGCATCAAGACATCCCTGCTTTTATATTCTATCCCCCTCGCAATATAGGCCAACATCCCATTTGCCTTCTTGATCACCTGTTGTACCTGCAGACTGGGCTTTTGCGTCTCATGCACAAGGACCCCCAGGTCTGATTGAGTACTGATCTGTAGGTTGGCTATGGAGTATTTCACCAGAAATGAGTGGGTTAGGTTGATTGGCCATGCTAAATTGACCTTAGTGTCAGGGAGATTAGCAGGGTAAGTATGTGGAGTTACGGGAACAGGGCCTGGGTGTGATTGTGGTCGGTGCAGACTCGATGGGCCAAATGGCCTCCTTCTGCACTGTACAGTTTCTAGAATCTTTCTATGACCGGCAAAGGCTGTAAAGTTCTCAGAAGGATCATATAGATCTGAAATGTTAATCTCTTGTCTCTCGCCACAGATGCTGCCAGACCTGCTGAGTTTATCCAGCATTTTCTGTTTTTATTCAAAACTACACATGGCTTTTGGCTACATCCTACACCCATCGACCCATCTTACCCTCTGACACATCTTACCCCCCATCCATCTTACCCCCAACACATCTTGCCCCCAACACATCTTACTCCTCCTGACCCATCCTACCCTCTGGCCCATTCTATTCCTTTGACTCATATTAACCCCTGACCCATTCACCCCCCCTCCCCCAACCACACCCACCAATAACCACTGTACCCTTCACCCACTTCCCTCGCACACTTATGCTTTCTCCGGCTTCTCAAAATGGCTGGAACCTTCAAGCAGCTAGAGCCATTAAAAGGAGCAATGCTTCACTCCCCCCGATGCTGCTGCTCTGCACTGGAAGGACTCGGGAACCAGCCATGCTGCACATTTCTCACCAGGCCCTGGTCAGAAGCCTGGATGAGAAATGTGCACCTCCTGACTGAATAAAACTGAACAGAGTGGCAATGCGACTTTGACCCCCAGATCCTGTGGAGCACAGGCTTGAGTAAGATGTATTCGAGAGAGTGAGATATGGGCATCTGGAGTTCAGCAAAGCATAACTAAAAGTGTATTTATGACAAATCAACGTCCAGAGAAGTGGACAGCAATTTATGGTTAAAAACTGATCTTGAAATGGAATTTGCATTGGCAACTCTTTGTCACCACCTAGTGATGCCTGCCTGCTGCTACCTGAAGTGGAATCTTTATATAGTAGTCTGGGGTTTTTCAAGACGACTTTTTCTTTCAAGAGTGTTACTTTGTCTGAACTGAAGTGGAACACCATTTACAAAGCAACAATATGCATCAATACATTTATCTTTAGTCCTGTTATGTGAACATTAACAAAAATTAGATTGTGATTTGACAATTTGAAAGGGGCTAAGATTAGGTTAGAGTATTTTTATTTGTTCGTGGGATGAGACCATCCCTGGCTAGACCAGTATTTATTGCCTTTGAGGAGGTGGTGATGAGCCACTTCTTGAACTGCTGTGGTCCATGTGTTGTGAAAAGACACGCAGTGCTGTTAGGAAGGGAGTTCCAGGATTTTGACCCAGCAACAGTGAAAGAATGATATAGTTCCAAGTCAGGGTGGTGATTGACTTGGAGGGGAACTCGCAGGGGGCAGTATTCCCATGCATCTGTCGCCCTTTCCTTCTGGGTGGTAGAGTTTGTGGGTTTGAAAGATGCTGTCAAAGGTAAAGAGTAACTGCAGTACACCTTGTGGATGGTGCACGCTGCTGCCGCTGTGTCAGTGGTGGAGGAAATGAATATTTAAGATAGTGAATGGGGTGCCAATTAAGTGAGCTGCTTTAACCTGGATGGTGTCAAACTCCTTGAGAGTTGTTGGAGCCGCACACATCCAGGCAAGTGCACATTCCATCCCACTCCTGATTGTAGATGTTAGACAGGCTTTGAGCAGTCAAAAGGTGATATACTCACCGCAGGATTCCCAGCCTCTGGCCTGCTCTTACAGTAACAGTAATTATATGGCTAGTTCAGTTTCTGCTCAATGGTAACCCCCAGGATGTTGATGGTGGATGATTCAGTGATGTAATGCCATTTTTCTAGTGCTGCCGTAATCTGAACAACTTTGATTACTTCCAGTTGGCGTCAGCAATGGATCTGTGGTAGCACGCTGAATCAGAAGGTTATGGGTTCAAAGTCCCACACCACAGACTTAAACACAAAATCCAGGCTGATACTCCTGTGCTGATAGTGAGGGAATGCTAGCCTGTCTTTCAATTCAGAAGTTATCAAGAGCCTGTCTGCCCTCTCAGGTGTGCGTAAGAGGACTGTTTTGAAGAGGATTGGAAAGGTTTGCCGATTGCCCAGGCCAACTCTTATCCCGTCACTAACTCCACTAAAGAAAAAAATAAATATCTGGTCATAATCATATTGCTGTTAGGAGGGACTTAATAGAACATGATTTGGCTGCCGTCTTTCTGCATTATATTGCAAGACTACACTTCACAAGTAAAGCAGTTTGTGACATTGTGAACTTGTGAAAGGCAATATATAATTGCAAGTCTTTCTTTCTACTCGAGCCACTTTCAGAAACCATAGGACATGCGTCTCCTTCACTCAAGAAAGTGGCAGATCATTTTTTAGATTTTAATGGTATCAAGGTGTGATGATACTGTGCCTTTAAAAATGTATTTGTCATGTTTCTTGTGCAAGATCTGTATCAGCACTTTTAAAAATTAACAATGTTGTTTTGTCTATATCTAGCAGCCCTGTATTATTAATGCAGCAGCATAATTGTTCCTAATTGCTAGAATGTTTGTATCAATCTGGACTAATGCTGTTCTGTTGTTTTTAAGGATTTCCCCTGGGACTTTGCAGAGTAGGACTTGATTAGGTTTATTGACAGGGAACAAATAATGGAGCTAGGCTTACACGGGATATCCAAGCCAGATGCTGCTTGGAGTTGTTAGAGAGCAGCGCCTCTCTTTTCCCCTCTCTGAGATTGGAGATTGGAATCTGCCAGGAAATAAGATCCTTTCTCTGAGATGTTGCTGTTTGGAAGCTGCAGAGGGAGGTAACCCTTTCTGTTTCTGAAGTCTGGAGACTGGGAGCTGCCAGAGACTAGGTTTACTTCTCTGAAGTTCTGTTGTTTGAGGATATAGCCTTCTCTGGAAACTGCTGTCTGGATATCTGTCCAGAGGTGTTAAAAGGCTAGAAATCTAGTATCTGTGTAAACATATCTGCTTTTGGTGCTACTGATTCTAAAGAAGGGATTTATGTTTGTGGAGATATTGCTAAGTTGGAACAATAGATATCTAGCTGTTAAGAATTATACTTTGTCATAATTAAATATTTTAATTGGTAAAACCTGTTAATTCTGTTTGTTATATTCTAACTGTGTTCTTAAATAAAGTTTGTCTTGATAAAAGCTTCCTCGTAGGTCACTGGAATCACACCTAGAGTATTTCACCTAATGCTCACCCTAATGCTAAAATCAAAAGTAAAACTTTGGGTCTAGGCTAACTTCATAATATACCTTGGAGTTTCTGATCTGGTCCCTAACAAAGGGGTATGGAGAGAGAGTGGGAATATGGCATCGAGGATCAGCCATGATCATATTGAATGGTAGAGCAGGCTTGAAGGGTCGAATGGCCTACTCCTGTACCTAGTTTCTAAGCTTCTATGTTTCATGCCTGGTGACCTGTAATCAGGAATATTTCTTGCAAAATTCTAAAGTCATCCCAATGGCTCATATCAAAGCCTCCAACTCCAAACCATATGGGCAGATCCCTCACCTCTAATGGGTTAGCTGAGCTTAGGCAGGCTCTGTCCCTTTTCTGTGAAGTCAGGCTCCTGAAACTCCTGCAGCACCTCTAGGTTAAGGGAGGGAACTGTCCAGGATTTTGATCTACTCGATGTTACATATGAGTGTCACTGGGTAAGGACAGAATCATTCTAAGCTATAGAATGAGCTATTGGTAGCCAGCATCAGGACTCACACAAGAATAGAGGCATCGCGGGAAACAGTGCCAGTGGAAATATGCTACCAACACCTTCTGGAAATTCATTTGTGAAAAGAATTAGGGGAGAGCATTGGAGAGAAAAAGAAGAGAAATGGACTCTGATATTTACAGGGATTTGGAGGAGCTGCAGGGAGTACAGGAATGATCGAAAGATCAGACAGCTCAGGGTCGCAAAGGTTCCGTCGACATTACTAGTAGGATCTCATTACCATTTCCTTCTTTGGTTTCTTGTCTACTGGCTGGCCAGATTGCTGAATGGGGAAACCAATGGCAGGAGGCCACATTCAGACGTGCTTGGGAACCATCCCTGGAAATTGCAAATTCTCAGGACTTGGGATCAGGATGTAACGGGAGGCAGGAGTTCCGAGCCAGGAAGGAGGATTGGGATCGGAGCTTGCTGGGCAGATGGGAATTGTACACTTCGGGGGGGGTGGGGGGGGCGGGTAGCAATTGGTAGAGGGGAGGTGAAGACCTCCTCAAAGGGCCACGTGTTTTAGGGATTGGGGGGTGGGTGGTGGAGCATTCCTGGTCGTCCTGGCCTATAAGGAGTGCTTTAAAAAGCACTAACTCCGATGGAGCCAACAGCAGAGAGCCCTGAAAAACACAGCTGTTAAATTTAAACTGGGTTGTCAGCTGCATTGTCAGACATACTGTAATTCTGATGAAACCTCACAGACCTGAAGCGTGTTTCTCTCTCCAGAGATGCTGCCTGATCTATTGAGTATTTGTTTCTGTTTTTCTTTCAGATTTCCAATATCCGCAATATTTTCCTTTTGTGGGAACCTGATTTAAATATCATGAGATGTCCTGCCTCTCCAGAAGAGAACACACATACCCCACAAGCCACCAGAGTTGTGGGGGGGCGCGGGTGGGTGGGGGGGGGGGGGGGCGGGGAGAAAGGGGGGGGTGCTGTGACTGGTGGTCCTGGATGCAGATTCACTGATTTTTCATTTTTAACCTTCACCCACCCTCTCACCCCACCCCACCCCACCCCACCCCAACCTTCTCCAATCATCACAAAGGGATACATACCAAGTCCATTGTCGTTGCAAATACACCAATATGCTTCAGCAAGAACTATTCCTTCAACTGCTCCACCAAGTCTCACTTGGGCCACCAAGGGACGGTCACATGCAGAACTTTTGTCAGAAAGATGGAGATATCTTGTTCGGCACAGTGGTTAGCACTGCTGCCTCACATTGCCAAGGGTCCAGGTTTGATTCCGGCCTTGGGTGACTGTCTGTGTGAAGTCTGCACGTTCTCCCCATGAATGCATGGGGGTTCCTATGGGTGCTCCAGTTTCCTCCCACAGTCCATAGATGTGTGGGTTTTGTGGATTGGCCATGCTAAATTGCCCCTTAGTGTCCAAAGATGTGTAGGTTAGGTGGATTTGACATGCTAAATTGCCCCTTACTGTCCCAGGATGTATAGGTTAGATGGATTAGCCATGGGGAGTGTGTGGGGTTACGGGGATAGGGCGTGGGATAGTGCCTGGGTAAGATACTCTATCAGCGAGTCAGCAGACTCGATGGGCTGAATGGCCTCTTCTGCACTGCAGGTATTCTATAATTCCTGCCAAAGGTGTTACCCATATGCATTTACTGGGTATCCTAGAACCTGACTACACAGATCATCCCTGAGAAATCCACATGAGTTGATTGCTTGCACCACCATTCATCCTTTCCCCTCAACAAATGAGAGGTCAGAATTTTTACATGCCACCTTAGGTTTGTTCACCTGTTTTATAGCTAACTTTATTTTCAGAGTTAAAATAATTCACAGCAGATTTCTGTGTAATTGTATTCATTTTAGAACTGATGTGATACCTAGAGTGATGAAAATATTAAAGGTACCTGCAAAAATGAGAAAAATACCTCGTCAGAATCAGTAGAAGTGAATAACAATTGTCCACATAGAGACTGCAATAGCAAAACGCCAAAGTTTGAAGAGAGTAACAGCACCACCTGCTGGTCACAGGTTATACTTTGCAAATTTATTTTCAGCTGATTCAGGTTCTTTTTCAGTTTATTGTACTGTGGAACACACACTTTTAAAAGCTAGGTCTTGTCCAGTGAAACTAGCCACAAACTGACTGCCGTGGTGGTTGATTCAATTTCTTATCTTTCTAACATTTCCCTTGCTATACCAAGTCCTTGACTATGGGACATGGAAGAGAACTTTGGAACATGAGAGCAGCGTCTCGAACTTGTTCCACCATTTAATTAGATCATGGCTATACCTTAACTCCATCTCCCCTCCTTGGTTCTGTAACCCTTCATATCAATGCCTAACAAAAATCTATCAATCACAGTTTTACTCACAGGATCGACAGCTTTTTGGGAGTGGGTATTCCAAATTTCCCTCGTGTGAAGGGGTAGTTCCTGATATCACCTGTGAATGGCCTGGTTCTAATTTTAAAATGCTACCCTTTGTTCTGCTTTCCCCTGGCAGAGGCAATAATTAAGTTTAAGTTTTATGTTTATTCATTAGTGTCACAAGTCGACTTACATTAACACTGCAATGAAGTTACTGTGAAAATCCCCTAGTCGCCACACTCTGGCGCCTGTTCGGGTACACTGAGGGAGAATTTAGCATGGCCAATGCACCTAACGTGCACGTCTTTCGGACTGTGGGAGGGAACCGGAGTACCCGGAGGAAACCCACGCAGACATGGGGAGAATATGCAGACTCCACACAGCCAGTGATCCAAGCTGGGAATTGAACACGGGTCCCTGGCATTGTGAGACAGCAGTACTAACCACTGTGCCATTGTGCCAGCCCCATGGATCTCCATTTAGACGAACAAATCCTTTAATTCTCTCCTAAACCTCAATGGGATCAACCCTTCTCCACCCAAGACAATACAAACCTCTGGTGGAATTTTCTGGCCCTTCCCGCCGGCAGGATTTTCCAATCCTGCTGGAGGCAACACCCCCGACCCTCTCCCCCTAGTGACAGTGGCACAGGCAAGCCACAGAAAATGTCGTAGGCATCGGCAGGACTGGAAAGTCCCATTGGCTGTCAAGGGCAGGCCACCACCAGAAAACACACCTCCCCTAGTCTATGCAACCATTCTTCAGAACTTGAACCCTTTTAGCCCTGGTATCATTCTGGTAAAACTGCACTGCACCTCCTCAAAGTCCAATATAGCCATCATGAGTTACAACCCTCACAACTATATGCAGCGTTCTAAGGAGGATCACAGTAAATTTTCACCTAATTGTAACATAATCTTCACACCTTGTTCCAGCTTGCTTGAAATAAAGGCCATTGTGCCTTATTAAAATACCTTTGACATTCGTCTAATAGATTTTAGGTCAGAAATGGGGTTCATTGCAGAATAAGTCATATCCCTATTGATGGCACTGATCATTGTACTTCTGCCCCATGAAGTAAAGTCAAATGTCTTTCTCATGAGCAAAACGGCAGCATTAAGAGGGAGTGAAAAAGTGTTCTTTGGAATGATTTATGTACCAAATTGAAAAGCCAAAGCTAACATTTTGAAATGTCAACCTTCATTGAAGTTGTCACTTTCGATCAGGCTTTTTCAAAGTGGGGGTCGTGACCCGCAGGTGGGGCATGGGATGTTGAAAATGGGTCGCCGGGTAAATTCTCACTGCCCTATCAACTGATCCTGTTCAAAAAAACATGGGATATTCTGTGATTGTGTAAAAAAAATGCTGGATATTCCGTGATCCTGTTTAAAAAATGTGGGATGTTTTGTGATCCTGTTTAAAGAAACACAGGATGTTCTGTTTATAATGCACATTCTGTGGAAGGTGGTATAACAATGAGGACCTCTCAGACGATGACCCAGTCAGCGTGAGGAATTTTGATGTGGAGGAAAAGCTTAGTGTTACCTGATACAATTCAAGTTACATGTACTTTATTAATGGAAGAGGTAAGAATGAGGAGGTATAAATGTAAATGTACAATAAATCCTGTTTAGATGTGGCTGTAGCAGCAGTACTCCAGCTTGCCTGGTCAGTGCTTGAGTCTTGAATCTCCCAACATGAAGGCAGGTTATAACTTCAGAGTTTGACAAGTATCATCATTATTTCACAAAATAATTATTTCACAATCCAATCCATTATTTTCTCCATGTGCTCAAAATGAGACGTCATCAGAACTTTGGTTTACTTATACTTCTTTTCATCAAACATGACTTCTCCGTATTCTGAATGTTTCTTACTCAAATCCAAGTAACTACTTCTCTAAAAATAATACACTTTTCTAATTTAAAGGTATTTAATGATACTCCCAAACAGCAGGTTCTTACCCAATCAATGAACTTGCTTTTACCCCCTTGCACCAAATTCCCATATGAACCTAATTCGCTACGCGCTCTGTCTCTGTCTCTATGGTCACCTGTCTCTTCATGTGCCCCTTAGGATAATATCGTCAAGGGGAACCATGTAGATAATGAAAACGTTTTTAATGTTTATTTATTACTGTCACAAGTAGGCTTACATTAATACTGCAATGAAGTTACTGTGAAAATGCCCTAGTCGCCACACTTCGGCGTCTGTTCGGGTACACTGAGGGAGAATTTAGCACGGCCAATGCATCTAACCAGCACGTCTTTCGGAATGTGGGAGGAAATCGGAGCACCCAGAGGAAACCCACAAAGACACGAGGAGAACGTGCTGACTCCGCACAGACAGTGACCCAAGCTGGGAATGGAACCTGGGCCCCTGGCGCTGTGAGGTCAGCAGTGCTAACCACTGTGCCACCGTGCTGCCCACGCCTATGAAATAGAAGGAGATAGATCATTTGGAGATACCAGCGAAAATGATGCAGAAGCAGGAAGAGAATCTATTGCAGTTGATTATTTGACTACAGCTGGATAAGTAAAAATGGAACTAGGTGAGGGCAGTCCCAACCAACTTGATGACGGAGGACAGGTATCGGAGGAAGATGGTGCGGTCAACGAAGTCAGACACAATAAGATTATCAATTCAATTTGCCATAATGTAACAATAAAAATTCACAAATGACACAGGCACAAATCAAGCTGTGATTAACATAACACTTCAGAAATTGAGTAGCATAGCAGCAATTCATCAATTATGAAAGCTACATAATACAACAGAACATCCCCTCATCCTGACCATACACATTAGCCGGAATTTTACAGCCCCGTCCGTCCCAGAATCGGGATGGGCGCGGCTCGTGGAACAGCGTTCTCCCCTGGCCTCGGACGGGATCTTATGAGCCTCGAGTGAGGCAGTAAAATATTGACCATTATGTATATCCAATGACCAAATGGAAATCTGATCTTTTCTAGTTTTGGCTACTGTGCTACAACAGTTTTATCCAGGAGTGGGAAGCAATGTGAAATAGGGTAACCAACCTAACACCTGGTTCATGCTATCTGAGCCTTGATGAGACAGTGGAGATCTTGGGATTGTTCATGTTTCCAGGGGCGATGATTCAGGACAGATATTATTCAAATCATCAAGCTTCCTAATGCCATGGATAAATTCATCCACACTAATATGATTGAGATGGCACAAACTGTAGAACCAGGAGAAATGAGGTTGGACTTTCCTTCAACTCTGAGGTTTCAGTGGGGTGGGATTTCCATCTGCGCCTCTGATTGCAACACCCCTCGCTGCTCCCCTCCCCCCCCCCGCAACTCCCCCTTCCCCTCATCCTGCCACTTCCTTAAGTCATGACTCATTACGAATGCAGAGTAGGCATTTGGTGAGCTGCCTGTCAAGGTAGGTACCTCGATTGAGAAGCAAAACAATACCGGTGATTGTTGCCACTTCACCAAAGGAGGTGTCCAGCAGAAGATCCCCACTGCCTTGGCTGAAACTGAGACTCAGAAAGGCCACTCATTCAGAATGGAGCCAAAGGGAGGCTCTGCCCTCTCCTCTACCCCTTTCAGGGGACGTTAAGACCATTCCCACCACTACTTTGAGCCGTCTGTCACATTTCTTTTATTCATTCGTGGGACATGGGCATCACTGGCTGGTCAGCATTTATCACAGTAAGAAGTTTAACAACACCAGGTTAAAGTCCAACAGGTTTATTTGGTAGCAAAAGCCACACAAGCTTTCGGAGCTGCAAGCCCCTTCTTCAGGTGAGTGGGAATTCTGTTCACAAACAGAGCATATAAAGACACAAACTCAATTTACATGAATAATAGTTGGAATGCGAATACTTACAACTAATCAAGTCTTTAAGAAACAAAACAAAGCATTTATCGCCCATTCCTAGTTGCCTGAGGGCAGTGAGAGTCAACCACATTGCTGTGGCTCTGGAGTCACATATAGGCCAGACCAGGTAAGGACGGCAGATTTCCTTCCCTAAAGGACGTTAGTGAACCAGATGGGTTTTTCTGACAATTGACAATGGTTTCATGGTCATTAGTAGATTCTTAATTTCAGATTTTTTTTATTGAATTCAAATTCCACCACCTGCCGTGGCGGGATTCGAACCCCGATCCCCGGAACATTAGCTGAGCTTCTAGATTAACCGTCTAGCGATAATACCACTTGGCCATCACCTACCCTACATTGCACCAGGTGGCCCCAAGGAGTAGCCTGAGCGGGCATATGGGAGGCAAATACATCAAACATACCCCCGTCTGCCCGTCTACAGCAAGAGGTGAGACAGGGCAGCCTGCAGCAGCTGCCATGGGAATTAGGAGTGGGATTACCAGCTCATGCCAGTGAAACGGCATTGGATCTCAGTGCCCCATTTTTCCACGGTTTTTGCCAATGTTCTCCTGAGGGATCACAAAGGAAAATCCAGCCAGAAAGAAGGGAGGTTTACAAATACTTCAGATTTAACTGCTTTGCACAGATGGCATTGAATGTGTGAAATGGGTGACCAGTAGAGGCTAATGTTCCGGGGATCGGGGTTCGAATCCCGCCACGGCAGGTGGTGGAATTTGAATTCAATAAAAAAAATCTGAAATTAAGAATCTACTAATGGGGAAATTGGTCACGTATTTGACTGAATGAACAAGGTATTGGTCCAATTGTATCTTTGGTACCAGTCAGATAAACTGGAGCATCTTCTCATGACCTGCACATTGCTACATTCCTACCACATTGAAGAGCGATTGATTCATTCCATGGTTCAGTAGCAATTCAAATATCATTTCTGTCTGCTTGAGACATCACTATGTCCCTGTTACAACTATGAAATGTTCATTTCCTCTCTCCCGCCCATTGTGATCTCCTGCAGCAGAGGAGTCCTGGGCGATTTTGACAGAACATTGGTTTCAATTTCAGATCTTCTTAAATAAATTATTTCAAAGGAGTTCACATTGTGTCAAAGTTTTTTTAAACCCCTAAGCTAGTCCCAGTTGCCCGCATTTGGCCCATATCCCTCTACACCCATCTTACCCATGTAACTGTCTAAATGATTTTTTAAAAGACAAATTGTATCTGCCTCTATTACTATGTTAGCGCGAGTGAACAGATACCACACCACTCGCACCCAGAGCCAAGATCGTTAACAGCACAGTTTATTATAGTGTTTTACGTCGACGGAGGTACAATCAGGACACAGACAAGACAGTCCCGTAAAGTACTCTGCTTGCCTGCCAAAACGGAGTACAGTTATAGTAACGATCTGTTTTGATATGTAAATGGTTTGTGAGTGGTTTCCTGATATAATCATCCTGTTTCAATAGGTTTGTGGGTGTGGAGTTTGATGTGTAAATGGTTTTCTTTTATAGTTATCCCGTTAATGGGTTTTCTGGTCTAGAGTTTTAATATGTAAAGTTTGGTTTAAGAGTGTGATAATTGCTTTATGTCTCTGAATTCCTTTGGACAATGGGTGTTTGATGGGATGTCAGGAAGTTTTCCAGGTCTCAAGATATTTTCTGAATAGCATATTGATGCGAGTTCCTGAGTCTTTGTCAACCTGGTTTCTGTGTTTAAAAGATGTCTGCTTGCCTTACTCACACCTTTCTGGCTGAATGCTGTCCTGTTTTGCTTCATTTATCGAGTTATAGTTTAAGAAATATTCTAATCCTAATACCCACAAAATTTATGCCCGCCTACAGTCCCCCCTGTCGGTCAAAAGTGAATTTTTGTTGTTTATTTCCTTTTCACTTTTCTAACCGATCTTTCTCCCCTTTATTATATTTTGTGTCCGGTGCTTCCTGCCTCCGTACGCTGCAGTCGTACAGTTTAGGGGAGTCCCGGAGTTTGTCAAATCATGTGTAGGCGGGAGTAATCATCCCGCTTGGCTACCTGCCCCATCATACCAATTGTTCTAACTAAGTTCTTATGTGCTTTCATTCTCTTCCGCTGGCGGTAGGTATAACATGTAGCCAATCCCCAGGAAAGGGCTAAGATGAGTTGGATGACCACCAGTGTGTGCGATGTAATTCGGACCCAGGGGTGGATGTTTACATTTAGACCCCAGTCCCACACCTTCTGTACCCATGTTTGACTTCGTAACGCCGTCTCGGTATCTTGTTCCAAGGTTTTGATGTGTGACTGTAACCGGTGGTATAATCGGACGGAGTGTCCTACTTTAAGTCGGAGCTCCCTTAGGACTTCGGTCAGGTGTGGGATGGGGGCTTGCTCGGGTTCTTGGTAGTCTCTTAGGTTGTCCTTTAGGGGGTCTGTGGCATTAAAGGCTATGGTCTGCCTATTTCGAATATTGGTGATGTGAGCTTGACCTATAGTGACTGGCTTGCGAGGGGTAAAACAGAAGTTAGGGTCGGGGATTGGGCATGTTAATCCGTTATATGTGAATGATGTACGTGTGGTGGCTACACAGTATCTACCCCGCCCCCCGTATCCTGCCCGGGCGAAATGTGGGTCTACGGGTATAATCTCTAAGGTGCAGTCCTGTGTTCGGTTAAACCCACATTCTGCTGCCTCTCCTTGTCTCAGTGGGTGAGGACAGATGGTGACCTCTCCCCTCTGCTTGCACCCTGCGAGAGAAACACTGGACATTATGCCATGTTTGGAGATGGCCATGTTTTCGGTTATGTGGTAGCGGAGGGAAGCATTGCCCCTAACAACACCAATATTTTCAATTCGGAAGATGGGGAATGGTCCAGCGTCCTGTGTGACCGTTGGAATTAGCAGAACCATTCCTATCCCGGTGCCCTCACTAACCTCGCAGTCGGGGATTACTGGATATACTCGTGTCATCCCCTTCAGGGTCCGGTCATCCAGCACCCCCTTCTGATCTGCGAGTTGCGCTAGTTGGGCGCTGTCGATCCAATCGGGCACTTCCCCCCTGTGTACCTGGTCCAAATTGTGTCGTATTTGTGCCACCATCCACTGACCATATGCATGGCATAACTGTCCCTGTTGTACCCGGGCAGTGTCTTCCCTTTCCCTGTCTATGAGGCGATTGATAGTTCGGGCATGTGCTTCTAACACTGCAATCCCATCTAGTTGGATATGGGCGCCCGCTTCCCCTAAGAATGCTTGTTCCGCCTGCTGGTCTAATGACCGCTGTAATATGTTTTTCATTACCCCTTTCAGCTGTTCAATTTTACTGTTGAGGCCCTGGATGTCAATGGAGTTAATCATTGTGTCTCCTGTATTCAGCCCTGTGAGCATATCATTGATAATACCCCGTTTGCTTCGGTATGTGTTGGTGTTTATGTTTCCCCTGTAGTGTGTGGCCCCCATTGCGTCAATGGCCCGTTTTATGGTCTCTCTCTCTAACATCTGATACAAGTTCTGTACCTGTTCTGAGCAATGCCTGGGTACCTGGATTCCTGAAATGTCGATCAGGACAGGTACCACCTCATGTTTTACGTTGTCGTACACAATGTCCCCCTCGTTCCACAACACCAGTCCTCCCTCCGGTCCCCTGCTTTGCAAGGGACAGGGTAAGATTTCGGGCCTTGTGGTCGTGGGGGCCCGCGTTGGAAGCGGTGCAAAACATACATACAATGAGACTGCGGGAGCCTCAACAAGTCCGTAATAGCCGCAAATGTCCATGTTTGAATTCAAAGTGTCCTGTGGTCGGGCCTCTTGTGGGTTGTCGGGGAGGGCGCAGAGAGTCCCAAAAACGCACTGGTCTCTGTTCTGGAGGTCCCGCTGTTGAATGCATGTTCGGAGTCCTTCTAAAGTGCAAGTGAAGCAGATCTCGTTGATACCCGGGTAAACTTGTAGCCATGCGTTAAGATAAGTTCTACTATTCATAGGGTCCGGTCCAGCTGGCACACATAGTGCCTCGGATGTGTTGAAGGCTACCCCGTGGAATCGCGGGTAGATGGGGTGTTCTTCGGGTGCCACACTCGTCAGGAAGGTCGCCGCGAGGATCATCCTCCAAGTGGTCCACATGGTTCTGGAGAGGGGTTGGGGGAGGATATATAAAACCTGGTGGCCGCCAGTCGTTAGGTTCATATTAGGTGATGAACTTGTCTTACTTATCTTATTCTTATTTCTATCTACATATATACATTCATGCCTCGGTTGGCATATAGTTCCTTTAGTGTTGGAAAATAAAGGTTGTTATTTCGATTTCCGCTGTAAGGACAAAGATGGTTAAGGGCCAATACGTGGAGTGGACGGAGCATCCTCTGTCCTTTCAGTCAGTCTGCTCTGTCCTCTTTCCCCGTGGTGATAGGATTTTAATTGCGACCAATGTTTCCATCGGCCTTTTCCTTTCACATCGACACACGCACATGTATCGCTGGTAAGGATAACCTCGTGGGGTCCCATCCATTTCGGTGCAAACCCGGGTCGGTCTGGGGCAATCCGAATCAAAACCCTATCCCCTACTCGAGGGAGGGTGGGGGTATGACTGACATTTTCCTTTTTAGCCTGGTCTCTAATGGCTTGCTGGTCCCTGGCTGTGTGGTGCAGGTCTCGGAGTTGTGAATCTAAGTGTTGCACATATCGTTTGAGCTTGTCCCGGAGGGGTGTCATTTCTTCCCCTCCCACGGCGATGTTTTCGGGGAGTCGCATTGCTCTCCCGGTCATTAGTTCGAACGGGGTGAGCCCTATGGTTCGACCTGGGGTGGCCCGTAGGCGCATCAGGATACAGGGAAGGACATCTACCCACCCCTGACCTGTTTCTGCGATAGTTTTTGCTATCGTGTTCTTGAGGGTGCGATTCATTCTCTCTACCATTCCAGCACTCTGGGGGTGGTATGGTATATGGAACCGCTGTCGGATCCCTAAGGTTTTACATGCGTGTTTCATTACCTTGCCTGTGAAGTGTGTCCCCTGGTCGGAGTCCAGTTGTAACGGGACTCCCCATCTGGGTATTATCTCATATGCTAAGATGTGAGCTACAGTGGTTGCCCCGCAATCCCGGGTTGGGAAGGCTTCTACCCATCGGGTGAACTGGTCAATGAGGACCAGGCAGTACTTCTTCCCACGACTGGTGGGTAGAGGGCCGATGAAGTCAATTTGGAGGTTTTCCCAAGGTCCCTTTGGTCTGGGTTGGTTTGCTAGTTTAACCTTCAGGGGCCGGCCAGGGTTATGCTGTGCGCATATGATGCATCTTTGGCAGTGCTTAGCTACATCCCGCCCCATCCCTGGCCACCACCAATCTCCTGATAAACGAGCTAGGGTCCCATCCCGTCCGGAGTGGTTTGGTTCGTGGTGGAGTCGAAGTAGTTCCGCCTGTATGAATGAGGGGGCGACTACTTGATGTCCTTTCCTCCATATACCATCTTCGTCTAAGGACGCCCCGGTCTGTTTCCACCGCGCCACCTCGTCTGGGTCAGCGCTACCCTGTAGTTTATGAACATCCATCTCTTCCATGGGGGAAGAGGTGATGGCAGCCATCTGTGGGAGGGCTTCCCCTGCTGCAGCTTTAGCAGCGGCATCTGCTAGTTGGTTCCCCTTCTGCTCTACAGTCCTTGTCTTTTGATGGGCTTTTATTTTAATTACGGCTGCTTCTGAGGGTAGTCTGGATGCTGTGGCCAGGTCTCGAATTATATTTTCATGTTTTATGTGTCCCCCCGCTGCGGTAATGAATCCGCGCCTATTCCATGCTATCATATAGTCGTGAACCACCCCGAACGCATATTGACTGTGCGTGTATATGTTTACCCTTTTGTCCCTTCCTGCGCTAAGGGCCTTTGTTAATGCTATAAGCTCGGCCACTTGAGCAGAGGTCTCCCCCCCCATGGTGCCCTTTGCTATTAGTGTTCCTTCCTGATCTACCACTGCCCATCCTGTGCGGTACTGTCCCTCCACCTGCCTTCGGGACCCGTCTACGTATAGTATTATATCGGGGTTCTCCAGTGGCTGATCACTAATCCCATCCTCTGTATCCATGTCTGGGTTAATCGGACAGTGATGTGGACTGCCGTCTGGAAGGAACCCCTCTGCTGGGTTTCTTCCGGTATCTCGTACGATTTTAATAGATTGGTCCTGAGGAAGGAGCACTGCCTCCCAAGTTGCCCTTCGAGCATCTGAAACAGTTCGGAGTCGACCTGTGTTTAATAATTCTACTATTGTATGTTTTGTGTGCAGGATGATCTGTCCTAACATAGTAATGGGTTCGCACACCCTGACTGCCCATGCGGCACAGTCCAGGGCTGCCACACATTTGTGTAGTCCTTTGGCTATCGGGGACTGCCGCACCGAATAATATGCTACAGGTCTCATGGTGCCCCCACTTTCTTGAGTCACAACGGAGCTATAGAATCCGTCCTCCGCATTATAAAAAAGATGGAACGGTTTCGCTATGTTGGGCAGGCATAAGGCTGGGGCCGCTAATAATTCTGATTTCAGGTGGGAGTATGCTGTTTCTTGTTCGGGTCCCCATTCAATGATTTCTGCCCCCGGCCTCCCCCCTTTTACCAATCGCTGGATAGGTTCTGCTATGGATGCAAACTGATCGATGAAATTCCGACAGTAATTAAAGAGTCCCATTACCCTACGCACCCCCCTAACTGTGTTCGGACGGGTCATGTTGGCAATTGCTGTTTTTCGGTCCGTGGGAAGGGTTTTCTTTCCCTGACTTATGTAATGCCCCAGATATCGGACCTCTGGTTTTGCGAGTTGTGCTTTGGTTGGGTTAACCTTAAATCCTGCTGTTTGTAAGCCCCGCAGGATTACTGACAGGGCTCCCAAATGCCCCGTCGGGTTAGTGGAGGCGATCAAGATGTCATCCACATATTGGAGAAAAGCGCTCTCATAGGGGGATAAGTTACAATTTTCGAGGGCTTTGCTCATAACCCGGTGGAATATGTTGGGGCTATTGTGGAATCCCTGGGGGAGACGGGTCCAGGTGTACTGTCTACCTCCACAGGTGAAGGCAAACTTCTCCTGGGAGTCTGGGTGGAGTGGAATTGACCAGAATCCGTTTGCTATGTCTAGCACGGAGAAGATACAATATTCAGGTCGCAGTCCGTTAAATATAGTGGCCGGGCTCGCAACGATAGGGTGTTCCTTTGGGGTGACCTTATTCAGGGCGGTATAGTCGATGGTTAGTCGGTAGTTCCCGTCTGGCTTACGGACGGGCCACATCGGGGAATTTGTGTGGGACACGGTGGGTCTCAGGATGCCCCGTTTAACCAAAGCCTGGACGATTGTTTCGGTTGCCTGTAACGCCTCGGGTTTTATGGGATATTGTTTATGAGGGGCATGGGCTGGTCCTTGTATTTGTAAAGGAAGGATTGTGACGAGACCGCAGTCTTGCTTGCCTGTAGCCCAGACCCGGGGTAGTGCTTGACATAAGAGTCCCACTAGTCCCTCCTTCTTCCAGTCTCGGGCCGTCGGAGCCGGAGCCCCCATGCCTATGGCTGCTACGTTCTTATTAGGGACCCAGTATCCTTGGATCCCGCTCTTGTGTTCTTTCCTTGCCGTCCACAGCAGGTGCTTATTGAAAGCGTCCACCACTGCTCCTAACTCTCCCAGGAGGTCTATTCCCAAAATTGTCCCTTCTTCATTTGGGCCCACCCAGAAGTGTACGGGGAGTATGATCCCCTCTACCTCAAGTAACACTGCTTCGCTCTGATATGCTATAGTCCTATCCCCCCCTATTCCTACTACTACTATGGAACGGTGGGTGGTGGGTAGTGCCATGTTGGTGAGGGATATCGAAGCCCCCGTATCTATTAATATTTTGCATCGCCGGCCCCCTAACGATGCATTCACCCAGATACGGGGGTCCGTTCCCGGGGCGGGGGCCGATGCCACTCATGCAGATTTTTGTGCCGCCAAGGTTTGTATAATGTCCAGCAGCTGCTGGTGGCTGAGGTGCGCTGGGTCCGAAACCACCTCATTCTCCCTTATATCTGGGGCGCTTGCCGGGGTTTTCTCCAGTCTCTTCGGGGGCGCTCCCTTTCTCCTTGGGATCCTTCTGTCTTTGCAGGTAGATTCGGTGTGTCCGATTCTGCCGCACTTATTACATGTATTAGGAGGGTGCGGGATTATAGCTCGGCATTCCCTTTTGAAATGGCCTAATTCCCCGCACCTGTAGCAATTTCCTCCTTCAGTTCCTACCGCTGATATCCCTGCTCTGGCGCCCTGTGTTTTCCTTTGCTGGTTGTCTACAGTGACAGCCCAGTTTTCTAATTCATCGAAGGTGTTAAAGTTTACCAATCCTGTCTTTAGGATAGCTTGGTGTGCTGGGCTCAGCCCATCCCTATATAACTGGAGGAATGCCGGGTTCTGTCTATCTGCATCTGGCATTCCTCCGTGGGCTACAAAGGCATCGAATTTTCGTCGCCCGTATTCCTGAGCCCCTTCCTCCTTTTTCTGCGTTACTCCTACTATTACACTCCAACTCACGGGGACCTCCCCCATGGTCAGGATGATATCGTTTTTAAAGCCTGTCAGAGCCTGTTCCTGCTCCCGGCGGCTCCCGTCTAGGTCTGCACACCAAGTCCCATTCTGGTGTTCTGCCCGGAGCCGAGCCCAGTGATTCTCGGGCATCTTGGCTCTTACTAACCCTGCTATATCTCGGTTGTGTAAGTTGTGGCACAGTTGCATCTCTTTCATCTTTTGCCAAAAAATTGCGTTACTGTGCCTGGGCTGCAGGGTTGGGAGCTTTTCTAGTAATTTCATAGTGTCCCCTGGCGAGAGTGACACATAAGTCATTTTAATTTGGGCCTGCCTTCCTCGCCCGTCTCTCCCTTGTCCCCCTGGGATACATTCGATCTTAAGAGGTGCTGCTTTGGCGTTTGGGGGATCGGTGGTTACCGGGGGACTCCCCCCTGTTGGGCACCGAGGACTTGTCTCGTCTATTAAGCACTCCCAATCGGGACATTCCTCGTATGGGGCTTCACGGGAGAAGTCGGTCAGTGCCGGCAACACGGGGTTAATAGCCATCACAGCAGCATGCTTTTTCTGTTCAGCCTTTTCTTGTTTATCCTGAACGTATTTATGGACTCGCCCTGCTAGGGTGAGGTGTGCCTTTAGTATGAGGATCCAAGCCTTATCATCCTTGTTCCTCTTTTCCGTTGCCCACCATTCCCGTTGGCTCTCAAGGGGGTCTTGGGGTTTCCACCCTGTTTTAATCATGCTTTTAATTAGGTTCTTGTTTTTATCTGCTAGATAGCGGGTGAGGGACCCTTCCGGCCCCCATTCAAAAATGGTCTCAATGCTATCCATGTCGAATCTCTTAGCTAAGATCAGTGGTGTACTAATCCTGGTTTGGTGCTTCCCACAGATACTTGTGTAGGTATCCCTGGGGTTCCTGGTTTGGTGTTTCCACTGTCAGTACCTTTAAACCTTCAGCAGTAACACGCAGAGCCCGTCCTGCATGTAACGGGGAGATCACCGCTCACAGAAACAGGGGGGGGGCTCTGACCACGACTACAGGGGCCGGGGGCCACTCTTTCCTGACCAAATCCTACCGCTAAATCAATCCACAGAGGCTCGCCGTTTCCTTATCTCCCCGGGAATCACCCTGACCTGGGTGCGGACAAGCGTGGGATTGACCGCAGGTAGGAGTTCCCCCGGCGTGTAGCCGTTCTTTCGCGCTACCAGAGGTCTCCTGCTTGTAGTGCCCGAAGCACTCACAGAGGCTCCAGACTTAGTAGCGCCCGGACATGTAGCAGACTCCTCGCGGATCTGTTTCCAGTGGCCCAGACTTTCGCGCCTGCAGAGGTCCTACCCGACTTGCAGCGCCCGGACTTAAACCGAACTTCGTGAGTCCGCGTTCATTGGCCCTAACCCTGGATGTCCTCCCGGCCTCCCGGCCACCTAACCCTTGTCTTCCTTAGGTACCTTTTGGGTCAGCTAATGTCTGGTCGGGTCCGCTGTCAGGGATACACGGAATGCAACAGTACACAATCAATTACAATTCGCGACCCCGCTCACCCGCCCAAAGAAGAACCTACCCCGCTGTGCAGCTCTCGATCGGGCTCTGTTCACAAGTTCAGATCGCGGCAGCCGTGGAACACCGCTGGCACTGGGAATTCCCGCGGACTTTAAATGAGTAAAGATACTCACCCAGTGTTTGAGAAGCGATGTTCCAGCGGCGGTCACGATCCCGGACGAGCCCCCAATTGTTAGCGCGAGTGAACAGATACCACACCACTCGCACCCAGAGCCAAGATAGTTAACAGCACAGTTTATTATAGTGTTTTACGTCGACGGAGGTACAATCAGGACACAGACAAGACAGTCCCGTAAAGTACTCTGCTTGCCTGCCAAAACGGAGTACAGTTATAGTAACGATCTGTTTTGATATGTAAATGGTTTGTGAGTGGTTTCCTGATATAATCATCCTGTTTCAATAGGTTTGTGGGTGTGGAGTTTGATGTGTAAATGGTTTTCTTTTATAGTTATCCCGTTAATGGGTTTTCTGGTCTAGAGTTTTAATATGTAAAGTTTGGTTTAAGAGTGTGATAATTGCTTTATGTCTCTGAATTCCTTTGGACAATGGGTGTTTGATGGGATGTCAGGAAGTTTTCCAGGTCTCAAGATATTTTCTGAATAGCATATTGATGCGAGTTCCTGAGTCTTTGTCAACCTGGTTTCTGTGTTTAAAAGATGTCTGCTTGCCTTACTCACACCTTTCTGGCTGAATGCTGTCCTGTTTTGCTTCATTTATCGAGTTATAGTTTAAGAAATATTCTAATCCTAATACCCACAAAATTTATGCCCGCCTACAACTACCTCTGCCAGTTTGTTCCAGACACTCACCACCCTCTGTGTGAAAAAATTGCCCCTCTGGAGCCTTTTCTATCTCTCCCCTCTCACCTTAAACCTATGCCCTCTAGTTTTAGATTCTCCTACATTTGGGAAAAGATATTGATTATCTAGCTGATCTATGTCCCTCATTATTTTATGGACCTCTATTAGATCACCCCTCAGTCTTCTACGCTCCAGAGAAAAAAGTCCCAGTCTATCCAGTCACTCCTTATAACTCAAACCATCACGTCCTGGTAGCATCCTAGTAAATCTCTTCTGCACTCTTTCTAGTTTAATAATATCCTTTCTATAATAGGGTGACCAGAACTGTACACAGTATTCCAAGTGTGGCCTTACCAATATCCTGTACAACTTCAACAAGACGTCCCAACTCCTGTATTCAATGTTCTGACCAATGAAACCAAGCGTGCTGAATGCCTTTTTCACTACCCTGTCCACCTGTGACTCCACTTTTAAGGAGTTATGAACCTGTACCCCTAGATCTCTTTGTTCTGTAACTCTCCCCAATATCCTACCATTAACTGAGTAAGTCCTGCCCTGGTTCAATCACCTTGCACTTATCTAAATTAAACTCCATCTGCCATTTGTCAGCCCACCAGCCCGATTGATCAAGATCCCGCTGCAATCGGAGATAACCTTCTTCACTGTCCACTATGCCACCAATCTTGATGTCATCTGCAAACTTACTAACCATGCATCCTATATTCTCATCCAAATCATTAATATAAATGACAAATAACAGTGGACCCAACACGGATCCCTGAGGCACACCGCTGGTCACAGGTCGTCAGTTTGAAAAACAACCTCTTACACCACCCTCTGGCTTCTGTCATCAAGCCATTTAGCTACCTCACCCTGGATCCCGTGAGATTTAACCTTATGCAACAACCTACCATGCAATACCTTGTCAAAGGCCTTGCTAAAGTCCATGTAGACAACATCAACTGCATTGCCCTCATCTACCTTCTTGGTTACCCCTTCAAAAAATGCAATCAAATTTGTGAGACATGATTTTCCATTTCCAAAGCCATGCTGACTGTCCCTAATCAGTCCTTGCGTCTTTAAATGCCTGTAGATCCTGTCTCTCAAAATACCTTCCAACAACTTATCCACCACAGATGCGAGGCTCACCAGCCTGTAGTTCCCAGGCTTTTCCCTGCAGCCCTTTTTAAACAAAGGCACAACATTTGCCTCCAATCTTCAGGCACCTCACCCGTGACTATCAATGATTCAAATATCTCTGCTAGGGGACCCGCAATTTCCTCCCTAGCCTCCCACAATGTCCTCGGATACACTTCATCAGGTCCCGGGGATTTATCTAACTTGATGCACTTTAAGACTTCCAGCACTTCCTTCTCTGTAATATGTACACTCCCCAAGACATCACTATTTATTTCCCGAAGTTCTCTAACATCCATGTTTTTCTCAACAGTAAATACTGATGTGAAATATTCATTTAGGATCTCACCCATCTCTTTTGGATCCACACATAGATGACCTTATTAATCCTTAAGAGGCTCTACTCTCTCCCTAGTTACTCTTTTGGTCTTTATGTATTTGTAGAAGCTCTTTGGATTCTCCTTTGCCTTATCTGCCAAAACAATCTCGTGTCCCCTTTGTGCCTCCTGATTTCTCTCTTTACTCTACTCTTACATAGAAACATAGAAACATAGAAAACTACAGCCGTTCGGCCCCACAAGTTGTGCCGAACATATCCCTATACTCTTCAAAGGATTCACTTGATCCCAGCTGCCTATTCATGTCATGTGCCTCCTTCTTCTTAACCAGGGCCTCAATATCCCGAGTCATACAGGGCTCCCTACTTCTCCAAGCCTTGCCCTTCACTCTAAGAGGAATGTGCTTACCCTGAACCCTGGTTAACACACTTTTGAAAGTCTCTCACTTACCACAGACATCTCTTTGCTTTCCCATAGACTCCCCCAATTAACTGTTGACAGTTCCTGCCTGATACCATCAAAATTGTAACTAGCTTCATACAATTGCTGCATGTAAGAAACAAAGTGAAGATGTCCTTGTGGTTCTATAATCATTAACGGGGGAGATGGTGGCATAGTGGTATTGTCACTGAGCTAGTAATCTAGAGACCCAGGCTGATGCTCTGGGGAGCGGGTTTCGAATCCCACCACAGCAGATGGTGAAATTTGAATTCAGTAAAATCTGGAATTTAAAAAAAGTCTAATGATGACCATGTAACGACCCATCTGGTTCATTAATGCCCTTTAGGGAGAGAAACCTGACATCTTTACCTGGTCTGGCATAGGGATTCAAAACCACAATTATGATCCACAGTAATGTGGCTGATTGTTAACTGAAATGGCCTAGCAAGCAGCTCAGTTCAAGGGCAATTAAGTTTAAGTATTAGTGTCACAAATAGGATGATATTAACACTGTAATGAAGTTACTGTGAAAATCCTCCAGTTGCCACACTCCGGCTCCTATTCGGGTACATTGAGGAAGAATTTAGCTTGGTCAATCCACCTAACCAGCACATCTTTGGACTGTGGGAGGAAACCAGAGCACCCGGAGGAAACGCACACAGACACAGGGAGAACGTGCAGACTCCGCACAAACAGTGACCCAAGGCTGGGAATTGAACCCAGGTCCCTGGCGCCGTGAGGCAACAGTGCTAACCACTGTGCCGTGCCGATGGACAAGCCAGCAATTCTCACATCTCGTTCATGAATAATAAAAAAAATAGAAGGATTATTAACAAAATCATGTCTTTGCATATACTCGCATGAGTTCACCGCTCCCCCGCCCCTGTTTATAGCCACAACATGCTGAACTCACATTATAGTTATCCTCAATTTTCCACCTCACGATTCAATGTTTTAATTATTGGTAGGTTAGAACTGGTGCAAGGGATTTAGCAGGCATTATGGGCTGTTTCGCAAAGATGCATGTGAGTTGAAAAAAATGCCCACACAGAACAGACCTCAAGTGGTAAGCAGCAAAGGTGGCAATCCCCACACACACTGACAATTTACTTTTGTGCTCGACATGTAAGTCAAGCCCCTTTTTTGGAGGGATTTTTCAAGGCTTACTTATACGCTGACATCTCTGATAAATTTCTTTCTTGGAGATAGTGGCCGGAATTCTGCAATCTAAGTTTAAATTTATTTATTAGTGTCACAAGTAGGCTTACATTAACACTGCAATGAAGTTACTGTGAAAATCCCCGAGTCGCCACTCTCTGGCGCCTGTTCGGGTTACACTGAGGGAGATTTTAGTATGGCTGATGTGCCTAACCAGCATGTCTTTTGGACTGTGGGAGGAAACCGGAGCACCCGGAGGAAACCCACGCAGACACGGGGAGAACGTGCAGACTCCGCACAGACAGTGACCCAAGCTGGGAATCGAATACGGGTCCCTGGCGCTGTGAGGCAGCAGTGCTGACCACAGTGCTATCAAGTCGCCCACGGATGGGATCCTCCAGCCCGCTGCTATGAACAGAGATCCGGCTGAGTGCCAAATTCTCCGTTCTCGCCGGCAGCAGAGCACGCGAGACTGGAGGATTCCAGCCAGTGCTGCTGTATCATTTGGAAAAGCTTGTCCTTTTTTAAATGAGTGTTGTACAGTTGCTTTTAAGGGAGGTAATGGCCTAGTGGTAGTATCGCTAATGTTCTGGGGACTTGGGTTCGAATCCCGCCAGGACAGATGATGGAATTTGAATTCAATAAAAAGTATCTGGAATTAAAAATCTACCAATGACCGTGAAACCATTGTCAATTTGTCAAAAAAACCCATCTGGTTCATTAATGTCCTTTCGGGAAAGAAATCTTCCGTACTTACTTGGTGTGGCCGACATGTGACCCCAGAGCCACAGCAATGTGATTGGCTCTTAACTGCTCTCCAAGAGCTGCTAGGGATGGGCAATAAATGCTGGCCAGCCAGCGACACCCATGTCCCATGAATGAATTTTTAAAAATAATAATTTGTTTGCTGTGGTTTTGTAAAATAGATAAATGATTTGGAGGAAAATGTAACTGGTTTCATTAGTAAGTTTGCGGATGACACAAAGGCTGGTGGATTTGCAGATACTGATGAGGATCGTCAGAGGATACAGCAGGATATAGATCGGTTGGAGGCTTGGGCGGAGAGATGGCAAATGGAGTTTAATCCGGAAAAATGTGAGGGAATGCATTTTGGAAGGTCTAACACAGATAGGAAATATACAGTAAATGGCAGAACCCTTAAGAGTATTGATAGGCAGAGGGATCTAGGTGTACAGGTACACAGGTCACAGAAAGTGGCAACGCAGGTGGAGAAGATAGTCAAGAAGGCATACTGCATGCTTGCCTTCATCAGCCGAGGCATTGA
Source organism: Mustelus asterias (assembly GCF_964213995.1). Classification (NCBI taxonomy): domain Eukaryota; kingdom Metazoa; phylum Chordata; class Chondrichthyes; order Carcharhiniformes; family Triakidae; genus Mustelus; species Mustelus asterias. Next base: position 110,786,878 of record NC_135808.1, read on the forward strand.
GTTTAAAAATTGGCAAGTCATGTTGCAGCTTTATAGAATCTTAGTGAGGCCGCACTTGGAACATAGTATTCAATTCTGGTCGCCACACTACCAGAAAGATGTGGAGGCTTTGGAGAGGGTACAGAAAAGATTTACCAGGATGTTGCCTGGTATGGAGGGCATTAGCTATGAGGAGAGGTTGAAGAAATTTGGTTTGTTCTCACTGGAACAATGTTGAGGGGCGACCTGATAGAAGTCTACAAGATTATGAGGGGCATGGACAGAATGGATAGTCAGAAGCTTTTTCCCAGGGTGGAAGAGTCAATTACTAGGGGGCATAGGTTTAAGGTGCGAGGGGCAAAGTTTAAAGGAGATATATGAGACAAGGTTTTTACACTGAGGGTGGTGGGTGCCTGTAACTCGCTGCCGGGGGAGGTAGTGGAAACAGAAACGATAGTGAGTTTTAAGGGGCGTCTGGATGGGAATAGAGGGATATGGTCCCCGGAAGGGTAGGGGTTTTACTTCAGTTGGGCAGCATGGTCAGTGCAGGCTTGGAGGGCTGAAGGGCCTGTTCCTACGCTGCAATTTTGTTTGTTCTTTGTTCTTTGTGGTACTGCGTGACATGTAAGTGGTGCTTGGTGTTGTTCAAGGAAAAACAATTAAGGAAAAAGAAATGTATTTTCCTGTACTACATGAAGCCCCCAATCAAGTATGTTTATAGCATAATTCCGTTATCAATTGCTGGAGTCTAGTGTTTACACCACATCAGAACATGGACTTTTAATTTTTTGCCAACAAACCTATCAATGTCCTCTGAGAGCAAACAGATCTGTTACAATGATTGTCTCTCTTCATACATCAATAGATCTCTGCTACAATAGGTCAAATATTAATAAAACATGAATAAAAGTAGCACCAAATCGTTAATATGTAATAGCTTGAACAAACATGGGTGTAAGTGTGTGGCATTAACTATCTAGCTTTGAAGTGACACCATCAGCACTAACTTGAAGTAACTTCATTGCAGTGTTAATGTAAGCCTTACTTGTGACTAATAAATAAACTTTACTTTACTTTTATTTTACTTCAACACTGCTGACTCAAGATCCAAAGGCAAACCGCCCTTAGTCAAGGGAATAAATCATTTACTGGATACTCCTGTACCTTTGCTAGGTATGGGAGTGCACCATTCAGGCATGCGGGCTATTCTGTCACTCAGTTAGGTCACGGCTGATCTGTACCTCAACTCCATTTAAATGTCATGGTTCCATACCCCTAATATCTTTGCCAAGCAAATGTCCATCAATCAAATATTTTCAGTCGATTTAGACTTTTTGGGAAGAGAGTTTTAGATTCTCACTTTGCTTTCTGTGAAGGAGTGCTTCCTGACATCATTGCAGGATGGCCTGCCTCTAATTTTAACTCTATGCCCCTCGTTCCGGACTCCTTCACCAGAGGAAAAAATGTCACCCCCCCCCCCCCCCCCCCAACCCCCATCTACATTGTCAGATCCTTCTTATGTACCTCAATGATGTCATGCCAAGGGTGGAATTCTCCCGTCTGGGACTACGTTCCATGGCGAGGGCAGGGGTGGGAATGGGGATATGGAGTATTTCCCACTGCAGAGGTTGATGGGAAATGACGACATATGATCCGGTCCAACCTTATTTCTCCATCCAGAGGTTGAATGCCATATTCAGTGGGGGGGCGGGCTTGATTTTGAATGTCCCCCTGCCTTATTTACAACATCACTGACCCACTGTCAAAAAAAGGTGGATCCCCTAAAGAGAGGAGATGGATTCCTCAAGAACACTCTGTGGCTGAAAGATGGACCCTCTCAGTGACAATGAATCTGGAAGCTCCACAAAGAACAATACAGCACAGGAACAGGCCCTTCGGCCCTCCAAGCCTGTGCCGCTCATGTGCCCACTAGACCATTCTTTTGTATCCCTCTATTCCCAGTCTGTTCATGTGGTTATCTAGATAAGTCTTAAACGATCCCAGCGTGTCCGCCTCAATCACTTTGCTTGGCAGTGCATTCCAGGCCCCCACCACCCTCTGTGTAAAATACGTCCCCCTGAAATCTGTGTTGAACCTTGCCCCCCTCACCTTGAACCCGTGACCCCTTGTGTTCGTCACTTCCGACCTGGGAAAAAGCTTCCCACTGTTCACTCTATCTATGCCCTTCATAATTTTATACACCTCTATTAGGTCGCCCCTCATCCTCCGTCTTTCCAGGGAGAACAACCCCAGTTTACCCAATCTCTCCTCATAGCTAAGACCCTCCATACCAGGCAACATCCTGGTAAACCTTCTCTGTGCTCTCTCCAAAGCCTCCACGTCCTTCTGGTAGTGTGGCGACCAGAACTGGATGCAGTATTCCAAATGTGGCCTAACCATCGTTCTATACAGCTGCAACATCATATGCCAACTTTTATATTCTATGCCCTGTCCAATAAAGGCAAGCATGCCATATGCCTTCGTCACCACCCTCTCCACCTGTGCTGCCACCTTTAAGGATCTGTGGACTTGTACACCCAGGTTCCTCTGTGTGTCTATACTCCTGATGGTTCTGCCATTTATTGTATAGCTCCCCCTTACATTAGATCTACCGAAATGCATCACTTCGCATTTATCTGGATTAAATTCCATCTGCCATTTCTCCACCCAATGTTCCAGCCTATCTATATCCTGCTGTATTCTCTGACAATGTTCATCATTATCCACAACTCCAGCAATCTTCGTGTCGTCTGCAAACTTACTGATCACACCAGCTACATCTTCCTCCAAATCATTTATATATATCACAAACAGCAGAGGTCCCAGTACAGAGCCCTGCGGAACACCAGTAGTCACAGACCTCCAACCGGAAAAAGACCCCTCCACTGCTACCCTCTGTCTTCTATGGCCAAGCCAGTTCTCCACCCATCTAGCTAGCTCACCTTTTATCCCGTGAGATTTAACCTTTTGCACCAGCCTGCCATGAGGGACCTTGTCAAACGCTTTACTAAAATCCATAAACACTACATCCACGGCCCTTCCTTCATCAATCGTTTTTGTCACCTCCGCAAAAAACTCAACCAAATTTGTGAGGCATGACCTCCCTCATACAAAACCATGCTGTCTATCGCTAATGAGATTATTCAGTTCTAAATGCGCATATATCCTATCTCTAAGAATCTTCTCCAACAACTTCCCTACCACAGACATCAAGCTCACCGGCCTATAATTACCCGGGTTATCCTTGTTACCCTTCTTAAATAACGGGACCACATTTGCTATCCTCCAATCCCCTGGGACCTCACCTGTGTCCAGTGAAGAGACAAAGATTTCTGTTAGAGGCCCAGCAATTGCATCTCTCGCCTCCCTGAGGAGTCTAGGATAGATGCCATCCGGCCCTGGGGATTTGCCTGTCTTAATGTTTCCTAAAAAACCAAACACTTCCTCCCTTGTAATTGAGATTTTTTTCTAACGGGTCAACACATCTCTCTGAGACACTACCAGTCAACATGTCCCTCTCCTTTGTGAATACTGATGCAAAGTATTCGTTTAGGATCTCACCTACTTCCTTTGTTTCTAAGCATAATTCCCCTCCTTTGTCCCTGAGAGGTCCGATTCTTTCCCTAACAACCCTCTTGTTCCTAACGTATGTATAAAATGCCTTCGGATTCTCCTTAATCCTGTCTGCCAAGGACATTTTGTCACCCCTTTTTGCCCTTCTAAGTCCCTGTTTGAGTTCTTTTCTACTTTCTCTGTATTCCTCCAGTGCTCCATCTGTTTTTAGCTGCCTGGACCACATGTATGCCTCTTTTTTCATTTTGATTAGACCCACAATTTCACTGGTTATCCACGGCTCCCGAATCCTACCTTTCCTATCCTTCCTCTTTACAGGCACATGCCTGTCTTGCAGTCCTATCAACTGCTCCTTAAAAAACTCCCACATGCCAGATGTGGATTTACCCTCGAACAGCCTCTCCCAATCAACAGCCATCAAATCCTGATAAATGCACCATCTCTACCTTCCACCCCCCCCCCCCCCCCCCCCACACACTTTTGTATCTTTTTCCTGACGGAAGAAGTAGAAGAGAGAATGTCCGGGATGCGTGGGGTCCTTGATTATGCTGGTTGCTTTTCCGAGGCAGCGGGAAGTGTAGACAGAGTCAATGGATGGGAGGTTGGTTTGTGTGATGGACTGGGCTTCGTTCACAGCCCTTTATAGTTTTTTGCAGTCTTGGACAGAGCAGGAGCTGTACCAAGCTGTGATACAACCAGAAAGAATGCTTTCTATGGTGCATCTGTAAAAGTTGGTGAGAGTCGTAGCTGACATGTCAAATTTCCTTAGTCTTCTGAGAAAGTAGAGGCATTAGTGGGATTTCTTAGCTATAGCGTCGGCATGGGGGGACCAGGACAGGTTGTTGGTGATCTGGACACCTAGAAACATTTCCACTTCGTCCCCAATGATGTAGACAGGGGCACGTCCTCTACACTTCCTCAAGTCGATGACTATCTCCTTCATTTTGTTGAGATTGAGTGAGAGATTATGGTTGTCGCACCAGTTCACCAGATTCTCTGTCTCATTCCTGTACTCCGTATTATCATTGTTTGAGATCTGACCCACTACGATGGTGTCATCAACAAACTTGAAAATCAAGTTGGAGGGGAATTTGGCCACACAGTCATCGGTGTACGAGGAGTACAGTCGGGGGCTGAGGACACAGCCTTGTGGGGCACCAGTGAAGATGATTGTGGAGGAGGTGTTGTTGCCTATCCTTACTGATTGTGGTCTGTAGATTAGGAAACCTAGGATCCAGTTGCAGAGGGAGGAGCTCGAGGCCACAGAGTTTGGAGATGAGCTTTGTAGCCATAATGTTGGTAAAGGCTGAGCTGTAGTCCATAAATAGGAGTCTGACATAGGTGTCTTTGTTATCTAGGTGTTCCAGGGTTGAGTGTAGGGCCAGGGAGATGGCGTCTGCTGTGGACCTTTTGTGGCGGTAGACAAGCTGTCGTGGATCCAGGGAATCCAGGCCAGAATTGATTTATGCCATGATTAACCTTTCGAAGTCCTTCGGGGTTATGGGGATAGAGCCTGGGTGGAATTGCTGTCGGTGCAGGCTTGATGGGCCGAATGGCCTCTTTCTGCATTGTCGGGATTCTATGATTCTATAGTTTTTGAGCACACTGAATGTACTGATACCTACTATCCAAGAGGATCAAACACAATGGAAAAGAAACTTGGTTTGCACACACGAGTGCTGGTGTGAGTTGCTATACATGTACACCAGGTGAAATGAAACAATTCACTCTTAGTTGGCACAGCTTCGCTTGAGCATGACGTGAACTGGGTGATTTGGATTCTTATCACAGCAGAAGAATTAATGTTTGATGATGTCCTTGTGGCAGATTTATAATCACATGTCTCAGCCAGTATTTGATGAGTGAATAAAAAAAAACCTTTAAAAAATAGGAAATCGTTGTAAAGGTAAATTTGGAAGATTGGATGCAAGTTGTCATTTGTCATCCTGTCTGCATCACACTCCACCTCCACCTCACTGGGCTGTAAATGAGATACAAAGTTTGACATTTTCACATTGAAAATAATCTCTACCTTTCCAATGTGTTGCTGAACACATATCAAGGAGCAACAAATGGTAGTCAGTTTCCTCACCAGACATGTCTTATCTGATTGATATTTTTAACTCAGTACCCAGAATACTTGACACAGGTGGGCACCAGGCACGTCAGTGCAAAAACTCAATAAAAATAACAGCAGCAAGAATGGGCCAATGCACTGCTGTTTTTCACAGAATCATAGAATCTCTGACAGAGTATCTGACCCAGGCTCTCTCCCCCGCCCTGTCCATTTAATCCCTCACATTTACCATGGCTAATCCACCTAACCTGCACACCTTGGGACCCTAAGAGGCAATGTTGGCCAGTTGGCTAGAGTGTGGTTCTAATAATGCCAAGGTCATGAATTCAATCCCTGTACTGACCAGTTGCAATTACCTGTGCTGATACAATCCTGGCTCTTGTTTTCTTCAGGCGCCGGAGTGTGGCGACGAGGGGATTTTCACAGAAACTTCATTGCAATGTTAATGTAAACCTACTTGTGACACTAATAAATAAACTTTAATATAGCATGGCAGATCCACCTAACCTGCACATGTTTGGGGTGGTACGGTGGCACAGTGGTTAGCACTGCTGCCTCACAGCACCAGGGACCCGGGTTCGATTCCTGGCTTGGGTCACTGTCTGTGTGGAGTCTGCACATTCTCCCCGTGTCTGCATGGGTTTCTTCCGGGTGCTCTGGTTTCCTCCCACAGTCTGAAAGACGGGCTGGTTAGGTGGATTGGCCATGCTAAATTCTCCCTCGGTGTACCCAAACAGGCGTCGGAGTGTGGTGACTAGGTGATTTTCACAATAACATCATTGCAGTGTTAATGTAAACCTACTTGTGACTAATAAATAAACTTTTCAGAAAATCTTTGGAGCATCGGAGGAAACTGGAGCACCCGGAGGAAACCCACTCAGGTATAAGAACATAAGAACATAAGAAATAGGAGCAGGAGTAGACCATCTAGCCCCTCGAGCCTGCCCCGCCATTCAATAAGATCATGGCTGATCTGAAGTGGATCAGTTCCACTTACCCGCCTGATCCCTATAACCCCTAATTCCCTTACCAATCAGAATATAGAATATAGAAACCCTACAGTACAGAAAGAGGCCATTTGGCCCATCGAGTCTGCACCGACCACAATCCCACCCAGGCCCTACCCCCATATCCCTACATATTTTACCCGCTAATCCACGCATCCCAGGACACTAAGGGGCAATTTTAGCAAGGCCAATCAACCTAACCCGCACATCTTTGGACTGTGGGAGGAAACCGGAGCACCCGGAGGAAACCCACGCAGACACGAGGAGAATGTGCAAACTCCACACAGACAATGACCCAAGCCGGGAATCGAACCCGGGTCCCTGGAGCTGTGAAGCAGCAGTGCTAACCACTGTGCTACCGTGCCGCCCAATCAGGAATCCATCTATCCGTGATTTAAACATACTCAACGAGGTAGCCTCCACCACTTCAGTGGGCAGAGAATTCCAGAGATTCACCACCCTCTGAGAGAAGAAGTTCCTCCTCAACTCTGTCCTAAACTGACCCCCCTTTATTTTGAGGCTGTGCCCTCTAGTTCTAGCTTCCTTTCTAAGTGGAAAGAATCTCTCCACCTCTACCCTATCCAGCCCCTTCATTATCTTATCGGCCTCTATAAGATCCCCCCTCAGCCTTCTAAATTCCAACGAGTACAAACCCAACCTGTTCAGTCTCTCCTCATAATCAACACCCCTCATCTCTGGTATCAACCTGGTGAACCTTCTCTGCACTCCCTCCAAGGCCAATATATCCTTCCGCAAATAAGGGGACCAATACTGCACACAGTATTCCAGCTGCGGCCTCACCAATGCCCTGTACAGATGCAGCAAGACATCTCTGCTTTTATATTCTAGCCCCCTTGCAATATAGGCCAACATCCCATTTGCCTCCTTGATCACCTGTTGCACCTGCAGACTGAGGTTTTGCGCCTCATGCACAAGGACCCCCAGGTCCCTTTGCACAGTAGCATGTTGCAATTTTTTTCCATTTAGATAATAATCCAATTTGCTATTATTTCCTCCAAAGTGAATAACCTCGCATTTGTCAACGTTATACTCCATCTGCCAGATCCTCGCCCACTCACTCAGCCTATCCAAATCTCTCGGCAGACCTTCTACGCCCTCCACACGATTCACTTTTCCACTTATCTTTGTGTCGTCTGCAAACTTTGTTACCCTACACTCAGTCCCCTCCTCCAGATCGTCTATATAAATGGTAAATAGTTGAGGCCCCAGTACTGATCCCTGCGGCACGCCACTAGTTACCATCTGCCAACCAGAAAAGCACCCATTTATTCCGACTCTCTGCTCCCTGTTGGATAGCCAATCCCAATCCACGCTAACACCCTACCCCCAACTCCGTGTGACTCAATCTTCTTCAGCAACCTTTTGTGAGGCACCTTATCAAACGCCTTTTGGAAATCCAAAAACACCGCATCCACTGGTTCCCCTCCGTCAACCGCACTAGTCACATCTTCATAAAAACCCAACAAGTTCGTCAAGCATGACTTTCCCCTCATGAATCCATGCTGTGTCTGCTTAATCGAACCATTCTTATCCGGATGGCCTGCTATTTCTTCTTTAATGATGGATTCCAGCATTTTCCCAACTACAGATGTTAAGCTAACCGGCCTGTAGTTACCCGCCTTTTGTCTATCTCCTTTTTTAAACAGCGGCGTAACATTAGCCATTTTCCAATCCGCCGACACTACCCAAGAATCCAACGAATTTTGATAAATAACCACTAACGCATCCGCTATTACCTCTGACATTTCTTTCAGCACCCTGGGATGCATTCCATTCGGGCCGGGGGACTTGTCCACCTTCAGTCCCGTTAGTCTACCAAGCACTGCCTCCCTGGTAACATTAATTGTATTGAGTACCTCTCCTCCTACCAACCCTCTATCGTTAATATTCGGTGAACTATTTGTGTCTTCCACTGTGAAGACCGACACAAAAAACTTATTTAAAGTTTCAGCCATTTCCTCATTTCCCACTATTAAATCCCCCCTCTCATCCTCCAAGGGTCCAACAGATATGGGCAGAACATGCAAATTCTACGCAGTCACCCAAGGCTGGACCCCTGGAGCTGTGAGGCAGCAGTGATAGCCATTGTACCACCGTGCTGCCCCGTAAGCCCACTACCACTGCATTTCCTCTGAGCAATGGTTATGAAAATCTGTTTGTCATGTTAAAGAGAATGGGGAGATGGGGTTACAGAGAGTGTGTCTTCGCAAGCCTGTCTACTTCATGACATAACTGGAAATATTCAGAGCACAGAGCCTGAAATTGGACATGGGAATTGTGATGCATGATGGACTCGCATCCATTCAAAGAGACTCGGGCAGCACACAAACTGTGTGTTGTTTGTTAATTATACTGATTACCTTGTGCAGACTGGGTGTAGAGGTGCTGTGAAATGACTGTACACCACAACAGGGAGCCCAATTTTGTGTGAGTCTAACGCCATCTCAAGCTAGCCTGCTGTACTCAAAGCCAGCATGCGCCTCTTAAATGCAAAGTACATTTTGGCAGTGGCTGGGGCTGGAACACATTAAAATGTAACCACCATGGAGCTCAAACTGATTTCTGATACTGTGAGGCCTCTTTAAATGCTCGTGTTTTTTCTAATGGCGGGCATGGTCGATTCAACTGCTCTCTGAAGCTTAATTGCTGCTACAAAATGTCAATGTTCATTTCCTTTTGGAGAAAGCTTCAGCAACTGAAGTCTTCCCCCACCTCCCCAGTCACTAAAACCATCCCTACCATCCCATGGTTGCGGCCTATCTCACTCCATCGCCTGCTCCGCTGTCTGGTCACCTTCGCTCTCGCCCTTGCCTTGAACTTTCAATCCTGACTTTGCCGCTATTGCCAGCTCATCAATCAGAGATGAGCTTCAGGGCGTATTGGCTCTCAGTCCAAAATTTCCAGCCTTCATTGACAATTTCCATGAGGCTTCTGTTCATCTCAGTCTGGGCCATCAGAAGCAACACAGAGCCCCATTATCAAACTGTGAATGTAAGAAGCTCTTCCTGGCTGCAGGGAGTCCAGTGGAGTTAGCAATTGAGGTTTCGAATGGGCTCATCCTGGACGCTAGCTACTGGCCCTCTGGGAGAACACGCAAATTCCATGGAGATAGTCACCCAAGGCTGGAATTGAATCCAGGTCCCTGGAGCTATGAGGCAGCAGTGCTGATCACTGTGCCACCTTGCCGCCTCCTAAGTCCACTGCCACTGCATTTCAAATTTCATAGCCATTATATTCTGTCCCTTGTTAAAATATAACTCCCTTTAAACAACAAGTCCTCCACCTTGTGGCAAGCATCATCAGAGAACAACATCCAGAAACTTAGCTAACATTCTGGGGACCTGGGTTCGAATCCTGCCATGGCAGGTGGTAAAATTTGAATTGAATAAAAATATCTGGAATTAAGAATCTACTGATGACCATGAAACCATTGTCGATTGTCAGAAAAATCCATCTGGTTGACTAATGTCCTTTAGAGAAGGAAATCTGCCGTCCTTGCCCAGTCTGGACTACATGTGACTCCAGAGCCACAGTAATGTGGTTGACTCTCAACTAACCTTGAGTAACCAGGTTGCCGGTCAGCTAGTGATGCCCATGTCCCACGAATAAATAAAAAAAAATTGCAAGGCATGAGGTGATCCACAATAGACCATATATGCAATTATTCAACACTTCGCATGATTATCATTGTACATGTGTTCATCAGTTGCCTTTTTTTATGTTAAATTCTGTTCCCCTGCAAAATACCCTTTGAATATCAAACCACATCTTTGGTAATATGTCTAGTTCTACTCATCAAAACCCAAGGGTTACCGTCAATCTTTGGGAGCAGTCCAAGGATGTGTAGGTAGGTGAAAAAAGCGTGGGAGGCTCGTCATGGCTACACCAGGGCATCAGTCCAGGCCCAAAAGAGGGTCAGTGGGGCAAAGTGGGGGGGACTGGGCAACTGGTAAGCGAGTGCCTTTGATAGTGTGTAGGTGGCAGGGTGAGTGAGTACTCAGCGCTTGTCTTTGAACAGGGTTGGCACCCTTGCATCATGGGAGCAAGGCTGCCAAGGACATTTGGGTGGACACCTTACCAGAAGGAAGGTTATAGATGGCAATGGGGCATGACTATCAGATTTTAGATCCAGTGGTGATAAGGACCAACATATTCCAGGAAGGACAGAACTCAGGGCATCAAGAGGATATAGGTGAGAAGAGAAAGTCAGAAACACAACGGAGACCAAACCCTCAACACAGGATTCATCACCAAAGGTGGAGCTACCTGTATCTACCTGGAAACAGTGCTGCAGCAGATTGCAGCTGTCCAGGGAGACAGTCACAGGCATCTGTTTGGATTTTGTATATTTTCCCCTGAATGTGTGGGTTTCCTCCAGGTGCTCTGTTTTTCCCCCACAGTCTGGAGTTATGAAGGTTAGGTGGACTGGCCATGCTAAACTGCCTCTTGGTGTCCCAAGATATGTAGGTTAGGGGAATTAGCGAGGTAAATATGTGGGTTTACAGGGATAGGGTGTGGGTAAGATATTCTGTCAGAGAGTCAATGCAGATTCAATGAGGCAAATGGCCTCGTTCTGCACTGTTGCGATTCTAAGATTGTATGATCTGTGCCCTTATCACAAAGACCTTGCACTTCATTACACTGCCCACCACGTCGTGCCAGTGGCCATCGAAATAACTGGACTATTAACTTCTTAATTTCTGGCTTCTTCTAAGGATCAGCTGTGGACCTTCATGGCATCTTAAAAACAGCTACATAATGCTGCATCTGACTGCTCACTGCTGCCCTCTCTGTTTAAGCGAGGCAGCACATTCATGTAACACCAGACACAACTTTACAGGGACAGAAAGCCTTGGAACTTTTGCCTGACATTTTGCCTCAGAACCAACTCTCCAAAATAAGATGCCACCCAGGCCCTCTCTTCCACCCTAGCCCCATAACCCCATGCATTTATCATGGCTAACCCACCTAAACTACACATCCTTGGAAGCTAAGGGGCAATTTACCATGGCCAATCCACCAAACCTGCACATCTTTGGACACTAAGGGCAAAGTTAATATGGCCAATTGACATAACCTGCACATCTTTGGACTGTGTGGGGAAAGCAGAGCACCTGAGGAAACCCACGCAGACACGAGGAGAATGTGCAAACTCCACACAGACAGCTACCTGAGGCCGGAATTGAACACTGGTCACTGGTGCTGTGAGGCAGCAGTGCTAACGATTGTGCCTGCTTCAAAGGATTCCCTCAGGTGCAGGGCATCATCTATTGTCCTTTAGGGAAGGAAATCCGCTGTCCTTACCTGGTCTGGCCTATATGTGACTCCAGAGCCACAGCAATGTGGTTGACTCTCAACTTCCCTCCAAGGGAAACTAGGGATGGGTAATAAATGCTGGCCAGCCAGCGATGCCAGTGTCCTGCGAACGAATAAAAAAAAATTCCCCCAAGTGGCCATCAAGACACATAATGACCAGCTAGTGGAATCTATCAACAAGAAGAGTTTCAACTCCTTCAAAATGCAACAGGTCTGTGACTACAACAAGAGCTCCCCCTCAGACTGCAGTCTCAGATGTATCCACAGGGATAAAGCATATCCCCTGAAGAGATAGCCACTCACCCCTGTATTAAGCCCCAGAGAAAGGCACAGTGGTGATACAACCAAATGGCACTTTCTTTACAGGACAATCATTGAGAAGGCCACTGGGATTCTGAAGATGCCAGTTCACGTGTCTGGACTGGTTGGATGGTACCCTCCAATACCCTGCTGCCAGGTTGGATACAGCTAATTATGATGATCTGCTGCACTCTCCGTAACGTGGTCCTTTGAGGACCCTGGGACCCTGGAAGGAGTTCTTCTGGGGAGGGGATGAAGCAGGAGCTAAGAGAGGAGGAGGAATTACAACCAGATGGAGATGACACTAAACAGAGAGGTGTCCCTGCTACATGAGGCACAGACTGTGCTCACTCATGAGGTGTCAGTTCAGGCACAGTTGGTAGCACACTTGCTTCTGAGTCAGAGAGATTGTGGATTCAGATCACACTCCAAGGCTTGAGTACAAAACTCGAGCCTAACATTCCAGTGCCGCACTGCGGGAATGCTGCACTGCTGGAGGTGCTATCATAAATTCAAACAAGGCTCAGTCTGCTCTCTGAGGTGGATGTAAGCCCTGAGGAAAGGATGTCCCGAGGCATGGTACATTGGGGAGACCATGCAGACGCTACGACAACGGATGAATGAACACCGCTCGACAATCACCAGTCAAGACTGTTCTCTTCCTATTGGGGAACACTTCAGCGGTCACGGGCATTCGGCCTCTGATCTTCGGGTAAGCGTTCTCCAAGGCGGCCTTCACGACACATGACAACGCAGAGTCGCTGAGCAGAGACTGATAGACAAGTTCTGCACACATGAGGACAGCATCAACTGGGATCTTGGGTTCATGTCACACTATCTGTAACCCCCACGACTTGCCTGGGCTTGCAAAATCTCACTAACTGTCCTGGCTGGAGACAATACACATCTCTTTAACCTGTGCTTAACCCTCTCTCCACTCACATTGTCTGTACCTTTAAGACTTGATTACCTGTAAAGACTCGCATTCTAATCATTATTTTGTAAATTGAGTTTGTGTCTTTATATGCCCTGTTTGTGAACAGAACTCCCACTCACGTGATGAAGGGGCAGCGCTCCTTGTGCTACCAAATAAACCTGTTGGACTTTAACCTGGTGTTGTGAGACTTCTTACGATGTAAAAGAACCCATAACACTAGTTCAAAGAAGAGTAGAATGCCTGATGGCCTGGCCAATACTTGTCCCTCAGTCGACATCACAGCTACCAGATTATTTGGTCATTGTGATTTCTGGAAGCTGGCTGTGTGTAAATTGGCTGCTGTGTTTCTGACATTACAACTGTGACTACCCTTCAATGGCTGTATGTCGCTCTGGGGTATCCTGAGGTTGAGAAAGGCATTATGAAAATGCAAGATCTTATTTCCTTTTCTTCTTTATGTCTGCCTTTAGATGGATATCTAATTAGTGTGCATTATTAAGATCAAGGCCTTATTTTCAAAGTTCACAGTGCAGGATTTTGTGCAAATTACCTTTCATTTTGGCTTTCAAAATGTTGCTATCTTCTGTTTACAATAAAACAAAATTAATTCCCCAAATAAAGGCATACATGGGCAGTAGTACACCGACCGGCAAATACGCTGACATAGTGACAATTTGGGCACAATAACGTTATGTGAGAGCACTCTTCTCACATAATATCACTGAATCCAGTTGCTTGCATGTAATGTCTGCATAGCCAAGTTCCGCACACATGAGTTCGTCCTCAACCGGGATCTTGGGCTCATGTCACACTATCTGTAGCCCCCATGACTTGCCTGGGCTTGCAAAATCTCACTAACTGTCCTGGCTGGAGACAATACACATCTCTTTAACCTGTGCTTAACCCTCTCTCCACTCACATTGTCTGTACCTTTAAGACTTGATTACCTGTAAAGACTCGCATTCCAACCATTATTTTGTAAATTGAGTTTGTGTCTTTATATGCCCTGTTTGTGAACAGAACTCCCACTCACCTGACGAAGGAGCAGCGCTTCGAAAGCTAGTGGCTTTTGCTACCAAATAAACCTGTTGGACTTTAACCTGGTGTTGTGAGACCTCTTACAGTGTGTACCTCCCCTGTAGCCAGTGAGGATACAAAGATTTCTCTCAAGGCCCCAGCCCCTTGCCTCTCTCAGTATTCTGGGGTGTATCCCATCAGGCCCTGGGGACTTATTTACTTTAATGGTTCTCAAGAACCCCAATACCTCCTCCTTTTTGATCTCAACACGACTCAAACTATCTACACATCCTTTCCCAGACTCATCATTCACACAGTCCTTCTCTTTGGCGAATACTGACACAAAGTACTCATTTAATACCTTGCCCATTTCCTCTAGCTCCACGCATAGATTCCCTCCCTTGTCCTTGAGTGGGCCAACCCTTTCCCTGGCTACCCTCTTGCTCTTTACATACATGTAAAAAGCCTTGGGATTTTCCTTAATCCTGCTGGCCAATGCTTTTTTGTGACCCCTTTTAGCCCTCCTTACTCCTTGCTTAAGTTTCTTTCTACTTTCCTTGTATTCCACACTTGCTTCGTCTGTTCCCAGCCTCCTAGCTTTGACAAATGCTTCCTTTTTCTCTTTGACTAGGTTCACAATATCTCTCGTTATCCAAGTTCCCAAAACTTGCCATACTTATTCTTCTTCCTTACAGGACTGTGCCTTTCCTGACTTCCTATCAACTTACATAGAACATAGAACAGTACAGCACAGTACAGGCCCTTCAGCCCTCGATGTTGTGCCGAGCTTTGTCCGAAACCAAGGTCAAGCTATCCCACTCCCTATCATTCTGGTGTGCTCCATGTGCCTATCCAATAACCGCTTGAAAGTTTCTAAAGTGTCCGACTCCACTATCACAGCAGGCAGTCCATTCCACACCCCAACCACTCTCTGAGTAAAGAACCTACCTCGGACATCCCTCCTATATCTCCCACCATGAACCTTATAGTTATGCCCCCCAGTAATACCTACATCCACTCGAGGAAATAGTCTCTGAACGTCCACTCTATCTATCCCCCTCATCAGCTTATAAACCTCTATTAAGTCGCCGCTCAACCTCCTCCGCTCTAAAGTGAAAAGCCCCAGCTCCCTCAACCTTTCCTCATAAGACCTACCCTCCAAACCAGGCAGCATCCTGGTAAATCTCCTTTGCACTCTCTCCAAAGCTTCCACATCCTTCTTATAGTGAGGTGACCAGAACTGCACACAATATTCCAAATGTGGTCTCACCAAGGTCCTGTACAGTTGCAGCATAACCCCACGGCTCTTAAACTCAGACCCCCTGTTAATAAACGCTAACACACTATAGGCCTTCTTCACGGCTCTATCCACTTGAGTGGCAACCTTCAGAGATCTGTGGATATGAACCCCAAGATCTCTCTGTTCCTCCACATTCCTCAGAACCCTGCCATTGACCCTGTAATCCGCATTTAAATTTGTCCTCCCAAAATGAATCACCTCGCACTTATCAGGGTTAAACTCCATAGCTATGAGGAGAGATTAGGTAAACTGGGATTGTTCTCCCTGGAAAGACGGAGGATGAGGGGCGACCTAATAGAGGCGTATAAAATTATGAAGGGCATAGATAGAGTGAACAGTGGGAAGCTTTTTCCCAGGTCGGAGGTGACGAACACAAGGGGTCACGGGTTCAAGGTGAAGGGGACAAGATTCAACACAGATGTCAGGGGGACGTATTTTACACAGAGGGTGATGGGGGCCTGGAATGCACTGCCAAGCAAGGTGATTGAGGCGGACACGCTGGGATCGTTTAAGACTTATCTAGATAACCACATGAACAGACTGGGAATAGAGGGATACAAAAGAATGGTCTAGTGGGCACATGAGTGGCGCAGGCTTGGAGGGCCGAAGGGCTTGTTCCTGTGCTGTATTGTTCTTTGTTCTTTGTCCATCTGCCATTTTTCAGCCCAGCTCTGCATCCTATCAATGTCTCTTTGCAGCCTAAACAGCCCTCCACCTCATCCACTACTCCACCAATTTTGGTGTCATCAGCAAATTTACTGACCCACCCTTCAGCCCCCTCCTCCAAGTCATTGATAAAAATCACAAATAGCAGAGGACCAAGCACTGATTCCTGTGGTACACCGCTGGTAACTGGTCTCCAGTCTGAAAATTTTCCATCCGCCACCACCCTCTGTCTTCAATGAGATAGGAAGTTACTTATCCAATCGGCCAAATTTCCCTCTATCCCACACCTCCTTACTTTCTTCGTGAGCCGACCATGGGAGACCTTATCAAACGCCTTACTAAAATCCATGTATACGACATCAACTGCTCTATCTTCATCGACACACTTAGTTACCTCCTCAAAGAATTCAATCAAATTTGTGAGGCAAGACTTACCCTTCGCGAATCTGTGTTGACTATCCCGGATTAAGCTGCATCTTTCCAAATGGTCATAAATTCTATCCCTCAGGACCTTTTCCATTAACTTACCGACCACCAAAGTAAGACTAACCGGCCTATAATTGCCAGGGTCATTCCTATTTCCTTTCTTGAACAGAGGAACAACATTCGCCACTCTCCAGTCCTCTGGCACTATCCCCAAACACTTGAAAGCTTCCCATATGCCAGATGTTGATTTGCCCTCAAACATCTGCCCCCAATCTACATTCTTCAGTTCCTGCCTAATATTGTTGTAATTAGCCTTCCCCCAATTTATCACCTTAACTTGAGGACTACACTTATCTTTATCCATCAGTACCTTAAAGCTTACTGAATTGTGGTCACTGTTCCTGAACTGCTCCCCTACTGAAACATCAACCACATGGCTGGGCTCATCCCCCAATACCAGGTCCAGTATGGCCCTTTCCCTAATTGGACTATCTACATACTGTTTCAAGAAGCCCTCCTGGTTGCTCCTTACAAACTCTGCCCCATCCACGCCCCTAGCACTAAGTGAGTCCCAGTCAATATAGGGGAAGTTAAAATCTCCCACCACAACAACCCTGTTACTTTTACACCTTGCCAAAATCTGCTTACATATCTGTTCCTCTATCTCCTGCTGGCAGGTGAGTGGCCTATAGTAAACCCCCAACACTGTGACTACACCTTTCCTATTCCTGAGCTCTACCCATATTGCCTCGCTGTGTGAGCCCTCCGAGGTGTCCTCCCAGAGTACAGCTGTGATATTCTCCTTAACCAGTATTGCAACTCCCCCACCCCTTTTACATCCCCCTCTATCCCGCCTGAAACATCTGTATGCTGGAATGTTAAGCTGCCAATCCTGTCCTTCCCTTAACCAAGTCTGTGTAATGGCAACAACATCATAGTTCCTAGTACTAATCCAAGCTCTAAGTTCATCTATCTTACCTGTTACACTTCTCGCATTGAAACAGGTGCACTTCAGTCCACCAGACCCTCTTTGATTAGCAACCCCACCCTGCCTGCTGTTTCTCTGAGTCTTACTGGCCCTTCTCTCTGGTTCCCCTTCAGCTAATTCACCTTTGCTTTGGTTCCTACCTCCCTGCCAAACTAGTATAAATCCTCCCGTGTGACACTAGCAAACCTCCCGGCCAGAATATTTATGCCCTTCCAGTTTAGATACAACCCGTCCTTCTTGTACAGGTCCCATCTGCCCTGGAAGAGACCCCAATGGTCCAGATATCTGAAACCCTCCCTCCTACACCAACTGTTTAGCCACATGTTGAGCTGCACTATCTTCCTATTCCTAGCCTCACTAGCACGTTGCACAGGGAGTAATCCTGAGATTACAACCCTAGAGGTTCTGCTTTTTAACTTTCTACCTAACTCCCTAAACTGCTAATGCAGGACCTCATCACTCCTCCTACCTATGTCATTAGTACCAATATGTACCACGAGCTCTGGCTGTTCACCCTCTCCCTTCAGAATGCTTTCTGTTCGTTCAGAGACATCCTAGACCCTGGCACCAGGGAGGCAACATATCATCCTGGAGTCTCTTTCATGTCCACAGAAACGCCTATCTGCACCCCTAGTCTACCCAATCCCTCCATATAGCTGCAACTTTCAAGCCCTGGCAACATTCTTGTAAATCCCCTCTGCACTCTCTCCAGAGCAATTATATCCTTCCTGTAATGTGGTGACCAGAACGGTACATAAAACTCCAACTGTGGCCTCACCAGCGTTTTGTACATTACACCATTACATTCCTGCTTTTGTATTCAATACCTCACCCAATAAAGGAAAGTATTCCATACGCTTTCTTGACCACCTGTCCTGCCACCTTCCAGGACCTGTGGACATGAGACTCCAATGTCTCCCGTTTCCTCAACCTTTCTGAATATCTTCCCGTTTATTGAGTTTATATACAGAGAAAACCTGACAGAAGTTTTTTTCTGATTGTGTGCGTGCTGGTGTGGTTGTGTACAGTAACCGTCCAAGATAAGGTTCACCATGGTAGGCTTCTGCAGAAAATGCAGATGTATGGGATTGGGGGTGATCTAGGAAATTGGATCAGGAATTGGCTAGCGGATAGGAAACAGAGGGTGGTGGTTGATAGTAAATATTCATCATGGAGTGCGGTTACAAGTGGTGTACCTCAGGGATCTGTTTTGGGGCCACTGCTGTTTGTAATATTTATTAATGATCTGGATGAGGGTATAGTTGGGTGGATTAGCAAATTTGCTGATGACACCAAAGTCGGTGGTGTGGTAGACAGTGAGGAAGGGTGTCGTAGTTTGCAGGAAGACTTAGACAGGTTGCAAAGTTGGGCCGAGAGGTGGCGGATGGAGTTTAATTCGGAGAAGTGTGAGGTAATTCACTTTGGTAGGAATAACAGATGTGTTGAGTATAGGGCTAACGGGAGGACTTTGAATAGTGTGGAGGAGCAGAGGGATCTAGGTGTATGTGTGCATAGATCCCTGAAAGTTGGGAATCAAGTAGATAAGGTTGTTAAGAAGGCATATGGTGTCTTGACGTTTATTGGTAGGGGGATTGAATTTAGGAGTCGTAGCGTTATGTTGCAACTGTACACAACTCTGGTGCGGCCGCACTTGGAGTACTGTGTGCAGTTCTGGTCCCCACATTACAGGAAGGATGTGGAGGCTTTGGAGAGGGTGCAGAGGAGGTTTACCAGGATGTTGCCTGGTATGGAGGGGAGATCCTATGAGGAGAGGCTGAGGGATTTGGGATTGTTTTCGCTGGAAAGGCGGCGGCTAAGAGGGGATCTTATTGAAACATATAAGATGATTAGAGGTTTAGATAGGGTGGATAGTGATAGCCTTTTTCCTCTGATGGAGAAATCCAGCACGAGGGGGCATGGCTTTAAATTGAGGGGGGGTAGTTATAGAACCGATGTCAGGGGTAGGTTCTTTACCCAGAGGGTGGTGAGGGATTGGAATGCCCTGCCAGCATCAGTAGTAAATGCGCCTAGTTTGGGGGCGTTTAAGAGATCCGTAGATAGGTTCATGGACGAAAAGAAATTGGTTTAGGTTGGAGGGTCACAGTTTTTTTTTAACTGGTCGGTGCAACATCGCGGGCCGAAGGGCCTGTTCTGCGCTGTAATGTTCTATGTTCTATGTTCTATGTTCTAAGACCCTTCACAATGAAAGAAGAGGTCAAGTGGTCATTTGAATTCCTTCAGTGTGAAGATATTTATTTCCTCATGTCTCCACACATGTTTGGATTGGTTGTTAATCTTCGAGTATTTGATTCATCTGAAGAACTGATTGTTTTATGTAACCCCCTGCTGATCACTATATGGGGCTACTATTTAACTGTTCGATTTACAGGATCCTGAATTCCTAGCAGTTGA
Organism: Mustelus asterias; assembly: GCF_964213995.1. NCBI lineage: Eukaryota > Metazoa > Chordata > Chondrichthyes > Carcharhiniformes > Triakidae > Mustelus > Mustelus asterias. Next base: position 110,806,897 of record NC_135808.1, read on the forward strand.
TGTTGAGCTGGCTAAATTTCCTGTTTACCCATAAATGCCAGTCCAGGCTTGCATGAAAAGGATTTGAGTATGTTTAGCGCGGTGCCTCCAAAAATGGTATTGAGATAAACCTTATAATGAGAAAAGGTTCGGAACAACAAGGTAAACGGAATAACAAAAAAAAATTAATAACAAATATAATTAGCAGATATAAACAAGTAAAGAATCCCAAACTGAAGATTTTCCAATTAACAGTTTCAACCTGAGAAATGTTCAAAATATCACCAAGCACTTTGAATTTTAAACGGGGCCCATCCGTTGGTGCACATATGAAGAAAACCATGTCCTCGGCAACCCACTTCTGTTACCATTCCTGTCTGATAGTACTCACTTAACCCCGACACACACACAGTCCAGACAGGTCTACGAGAGGGAAGGTGATGAAGCAAGCACATGAGGCAGAGGTGCCACGAGCTATCTGTGTAGTAACGCAGGTCCAGTACGCTGAAGGCTGTCCTCCTCGGCAGTCATGAAAAACCAAGCAGTTTTACCTGAGAAATGTTCACTTCGAACTGAGTTTTTACTGCCTCCGAAAAGCTCCTCTCCAAAAACGTGGCTGTCCCTCTTCTGCACACTCCCTCCTCCACTCTGCAGCTGCTTCACTTCCTGGCGCCTTTTTTTCCTCCCGCCCCCAGAGCAATCCCATTGGCCCAGCCCACATCACTCAACAAACACCATCCTGTTCACAGCACCCGCCCGGCAAACAGGACACTGAAACCCACAAGGGACAAAGGACACTGGTAAATGTCTTCCCCACATATTTTCCTCAGTCCCTTACATTTATATAGTTTGCAACTCAAATATTGCAACCATTTATGAATTACACTTTATCGAGCAATAGAAAAGTTATGGTGCAGAAAGAGACCATTCAGCCCACTGTGTCTGCGCTGGCCAAAAAAAAGAAACTAGCCCCTCATTTTACTCCCATTTTCCAATGCTTGGTCCAATATTTTAGGATTGTTTTCGCAGGAGTTCAGACGAATGAAGGGTGATCTCGTAGAGACTTAAAGAATTCTAACAGGATTAGACAGGGTAGATGCAGGGAGAATGTTGCCAATGGTGGGGGAGTCCAGAACCAGGGGTCACAGTCTGAAGATTCAGGATAGACCATTTAGGACGGAGATGAGGAGACATCTCTTCACCCAAAGAATGATGAGCCTGTGGAATTCATTACCACAGGAAGTAGTTGATGCCAAAACATTGAATGTATTCAAGAGGCGCCTAGATATAGCACTTGGGGCGAATGGGATCAAAGGTTATGGGGAAAAAGCAGGATTAGGCTATTGAGTTGGATGATCAGCCATGATCGGGATGAATGGCAGAGCAGGCTCGAAGGGCCAAATGGCCTCCTCCTGCTCCTATCTTCTATGTTTCTAAGTTTGCTATACTGACTGTTCACCATCTGATTGACTTTGTGAATGGGAATTATTTTCATTCCCTCTCAAAGCAGATTCATCTGAAGAGTATTTTCCATAGATGCCATCAGGTAAAAGATATTCTTCAGCCGCATATCATCAGTCTGCTCAGGCGGCACTGCAAAAGAGCAATTTGCCAAAAGGTTAATGGCAGGAGAGCGGAGTTAATGAATGAATCAGAAGAGAATAAATACTTCAGATAGAAAAGGCTTCACTATCCCTTCCCCGACTCAACCTCACGACAGTAAATGTGGCTTTTGAATAATTAATTTTGCAATGTGGTTTTATAGACACCAAGAGCAACCATATCAACGTACAGAACTATGTTGTCATAGCAGCGTGTGCTTCATGGTGTCCAAGGGGTCTAATAAAGAAAAATTAAAAAGTAGAAATTAGCATTGTCAATTCTACAGTCACGGGCACATTAATTGTTACGATATGTCAATTACATCCAAGTAGCAGCTGCTAAATGGAGGAGGGAACTGGAATGTGACTGATGAAGATTGTCTCCCCAAAATATGAACTTTTCTTTGTCAATTAGATGTTGACCTACTGTAAAGACGGTCCTTTCCAGAATTCTGTCAACAAGGCATCCATACAGAAACAGCAAGAAGTGCTTAATATCTTGCCTAATGTATCCCATTCCCTATAAAACTGTTTTCAAAGCTTGTTTCTAGTTATTTATTTAAACAAACCCTGTGGATTACTCATGCACATCTAAACATAATTTAATAATCTCAGAGCATCACAGTGATTCACTGTGCTTTCCTATAATGCTCTGTAAATGCAATATTCTTTTAATCTCTGGGTTGAAAGTAATATAAGCCATCTCACTCCAGAGCTGCTGTCAACAGAAAGGGAGGCTCGAGGTATTGATGTATGTGCAAATGCGTTGTACAATCAGGACATTTTGGACATCCATCCTTCTTCAGAATAACTACCTACAAGCTGTTTCTGCGTCTCCTGATTAATTGTCCACCCCATTTGACACATGGCTGCAAGCCTGCAGCCAGAGCTTTTGAAGCTTGTCTATCTTATAATTAAAATGTTATCCATGGAGAAGTCATTCTTAACTGTCCTTCGAGCTTCAAGAGACTGAATTCCATTACAGCTCCCGGTCTCACAGTTATTTCAGCTATGGCACAGTAACAAAACTGCCATCCACATAATCTTCAAGGTTACTAGCCTTGTTGCCGGAGTGCTCTTATGAACTCATTTGTCACAAAGTGCCATTGTGATCAGACATGTGCTACCATTCACCTTGGTTCTGTACCTTTGCTGAACAAATGCAGTATTTCAGGCTGTTTCTGTGAAGAATGGAATTAACAGTACCTCCCAACAAAATGTGCAATGTAACTTTGGGAACATTCAGTGGAATTTCTTTAGCAATGCAAAATTTATTCTGCACCTTAAAATCATTGGTAACCGATTCCACCGAATTTGATTTCAGAACTGTAACTGTTTTGTTGCATGTTGCAGCACTCAATAGAAAATTTAGTCTGACTTGAAAATAATTGATTTTCATTTCAAATCCTCTATTAATTGGTCACTGATCCTGATGTCTCTGATTTCATGGGTTTCAGTATTTAGCCATGAACATAAACAATTTATTTATTGTGCAAATGATGTGAGGGCAATTTGATCCTTTTGCCTGGAATTATTTGTGGGGACAGAAAATGGAAATTGGAGTATTTCAGAGATTACAAAGAGGTTTATGGCCTTTTCCTGCTTCTGTTTTCCCATATTCGTATGCAAGTTCCAGGCAATGACTATTTCTAACAAAGGAGAATAAAACCATCTCCACTTGACCTTCAATGGCATTACCATCACCAAATCCCCCACTTTCGGCATCCTGGGCTTTACCATTGTCCAGAAGCTGTGCTGGATCAGTTATATAAAGACTGTGTCCCTGCAGCCTGTCCACCAACTGTGAGCCACAAGCCAGGAGTGTGATCGAACACTCTTTACTTACATGGATGAATACAGCTCCAACAACACGTAAGAAGCTCGGCACCAAACAGGACAAAGCAGTCCATCCAGCAACCTAAATATTCAATCCTCCACTGGTGCACAGTGACGAGAGTGTGTACCATTTACAAGATTTATTGTTGTAACTCCCTGAGGCTCTTTCTACGCCTTCCAAACACATGATCTCTACCACCTGGAAGGACAAGGACAGTAGGCATATGGGAACACCACCAGCTATGGGATTAACGCGCCTTTAGTGGTAGATATTATCGGGCAGTGTGGGTGCACATTCACCAGATTGACTGCAGCGGTTCGAGAAGGCAGCTCGCTACCATCTTCTCAAGCGCAATTGGGGATGGGCAACAAATACTGGTTTTGCCAGCAATGCCCACATCGCATGAAAGAATATAATAAAATAATTTTGACTGGAATTTCAGCAGTGCAACTCCAATTATCATCTGTTGAACACATGGCATTATTCAGTGAAACGACTCACATAAAGAGGGCAGTAAAATGATTTGTCCATCTAATCTGCAGACATTCATTATCCTTTACAGAAGAAATTAAAAATCAAAGCAGCCAGCATAATTAAGGACCTCACGCACCCCAGACATTCTCTCTTCCACCTTCTTCCGTTGGGAAAAAGATACAAAAGTCTGAGGTCACGCACCAACCGACTCAAGAACAGCTTCTTCCCTGCTGCAGTCAGGCTTTTGAATGGCCTTACCTTGCATTAAGTTGATCTTTCTCTGCATCCTAGCTATGACTGTAACACTATATTCTGCACTCTCTCGTTTCTTTCTCTATGAACAGTATGCTTTGTATAGCATGCATTAACAATACTTATCACTGTATGTTAATACATGTGACAATAATAAATCAAATCAAATCATATCAAAAAATCAGCTGCTGATAGTTTGCCAGAATCTAAAAGAGGTCAACATTTGTCCCTCCTTAACAATAGGAAAGTTCCAAATTTTAAATCTCTGTTGTTCGATGTTCTTTCCAAAGTTGCCACGAACTGGCGTTGCATTGGGAATGTCATTCGGTTACCCGACTGGATTAACTGGTATTTGAAATCGAAATGTTACATTGGATGTTCCTTTAAGATTAAGGTGTAATAGTTGGCAAAACAAAAAAGGCACCCTCCCTGTGTCTAACCCATGTCATACCTGACGCAGTTGTGCTAGATATGAAGATGACGAATAGTTTGACATTTTCGACTGCTAAAATCATTAGGATGAGCACACAATGTACCCAATTCCGGTAATTTGAAAGAAAAAAAACTCAAGAGTATGTGGCTAACCTGGCTTCAAAAATCTTTGCCGTTAAACTGCAGCAGCATTCTTCTAATTTGTTGCAGCATTGAAATTTTTTCCTAGGTGTTAATAGAATAGGTGCAAAAATGACTTTGTCATCTTAGACAGGTCTGTCGCATTGAATAAAAATATCAATCAACAACTGTTCTAAATCCCTTTCATGCCTGATGCAAAAAAAAAGCAGTCTGACCTTGTTACCTAGGCAACAGCATCAACACAGCGGATCGATTATTGTGCTTGATGCTAAACCCCGCTCTCGGACTGCTGTAAGCGGACGTGACCAGTGGGAAATAAATAGTGATTTGGGTGAACTTTTTTTTAAAGTGCAAGTTTTTGGAAATGATATGCAGGTGATATGCAATGTTTGTGCCATACAAAGAGGAACCGGCTGTTTCTCACCCAGATCTGCAGAAAATAGCATTTTCTCACCAACTTTTACAGAAATGCTATCACACGTTTCATGGAAAATCCTCATTAAGATCATCAAGAATTTTTCACTTATTCTGCCACTGCTACTTCCTGGGTTTTCTACCGCAGACCCACAACTAATTGAACGGCACTTGAAGACAAGTCTGTGTTGAAAGTGCGCCAAGCCATTTAGGGAATGGCAGTCTTAAAAGATGCCGACTTTAGCTCCAAAAAGCAAGTTTCGATGCAATCTCGAGCTGTGATTAGAGCCAAGACGGGTTGTTCGCTCCTGTCCTTAATCAAGGCGGCACGGTGGCACAGTGGTTGGCACTGCGGCTTCACAGCACCAAGGAGCCGGGTTCGATTCCGGCCTCGGGTGACTGTGTGGAGTTTGCATGTTCTCCCCGTATCTGTGTATCCCATGATGTGTAGATTAGCGGGCTACATACATGAGGTTATGGGGATAGGGCCTGGGTGGGATCTCTGTCGGAGATTCAGTGCAGACTCGGTGGGCCGAGTGGCCTCCTTCTGCACTGCAGGGATTCTATGATTCAACCATCTAGAGCACAGATCAAGGTGCAGCTAGCTCAGCTCAGGAGATTTGCCTTCATCACCTTATGCTACAATAGGAAGAAAGTCTTCATGCCATTCATTTGAGTCAACGTTCTACCGAGTTAAACCAAGTTCCACAATAATGATTCAGTCAGTACTTGTCAAGGAAATCACTACCTTGAACTGTTCTGCCTCTGGATCTTTACAAGTGACTGCAGAGGATGCAAACTGAACTCCTCAATCAGTATTACACTGATACATAAAATAGGCAGGGGAAACCTTTTCATCACTTTCCCCATAAAAATCATGATGTGGAGATGCCGGCGTTGGACTGGGGTGGGCACAGTTAGAAGTCTCACAACACCAGGTTAAAGTCCAACAGGTTTATTTGTTATCACAAGCTTTTGGAGTGCTGCCTCTTCATCAGGTGAGTGGAGAGTTGGGTTCACAAACAGGGCATATATAGACCAAGACTCAACTGCAAGATAATGGTTGGAATGTGAGTCTTTACGGGTAATCAATTCTTTACAAGTACAGACAATGCGAGTGGAGAGAGGTATACTCACAGGTTGAAGAGATGTGAATTGTCTCAAGCCGGAACAGTTAGTAGGATTTTGCAAGCCCAGGCCAAATGGTGGGGGTTACCCATGTATTCCAACCATTATCATGCAATTGAGTCTTTGCCTATATAAAAAAACTAGGTAGTTGCTTAGCAACCAGAGGCCACCCTAGGTTAGAAAGAACTTTTGAGTCTTGATAGACACATGAACAGGAGGCAAATAGAGGGATAGAAACCACGTATTGGCACATGCTTTTGTGGGCTGAAGGGCCTGTTCCTGTGCTGTATTGTTCTTTTTTCTTTGTTCTTTATTCTTTGGTTTTAAGCTGGACCCCGGAGAAGCTGGACAGGACAGGAAGTTGTGGAAAAGCAGACTTCCTAAAAGAACAAAAGAAATTTCAGAAACCAGGGAGTTGGAGGACAAAATAATTTCTCAGGAAGACAGTTAAGTTAAAGGAATAAAGAAAAAGAAGTCAAACAAGGCCCTGTTTGGTAAAGTTAAAGAAAAAATCAGAGAACATGCTAAGAGGTAGAGACAGCTGCAAGAACCAGATTTAAAGTTAGAAGCCAGACATTAAAAGTTTGGTGACATTTTAATACAGCCTGTAAGCAATAATGTTCTGCTGGCACATCTGGGTACCTAAGAGGTTGTGTGGAAGGTTGAATGCACATGGCGATTCAAGGCAGAGGAATACTGAAAGGAGAGATTGATGTCCTGGAAGTGGATCCTTGGTGAAGGCAATTGAGAGAAAGTGTTGTTTGGGGAAAGGTCCTAAGGCATGTTTTTCCAAGAGTGGAGTTTGGAAACACTTGTGTGGAAGTCAGAGTTCCAGTGACACAGTGAGTGCACAGAGGGATATAGACAGGTTAAGCGAGTGAGCAAAAACTTGGCAGATGAAATATAATGTGGGAAAATGCGAAGTCATGCACTTTGGCAGGAAGAATAAAGGAACTGAATATTATTTAAATGGTGAAAGACTGCAGAAAGCTGCAACGCAAAGGGATTTGGGGGTCCTCATGCATAAATCACAAGCATGCAAGTCCAGCAGGTAATGGGGAAGGCAAATGGTGGGGGTATTCACACACATCTTCAGCCTCTCTTTACAACAGTCTGAAGTCCCTCTCTGCTCCAAGAAGATGACAATCATCCCAGTACCTAAGAAAAACCAAGCAGGGTGCCTTTCTGACTATTGGCCGGTGGCTCTGACATCCATCATTATGAAATGTTTTGAAAGGTTAGTCATGGCACGAATCAATTCCAGCCTCCCGGACTACCTGGATCCACTACAGTTTGCCTACCACTGCAACAGGTCCACAGCAGACGCCATTTCCCTGGCCTTGCACTCAATCATGGAACACCTAGATAACAAGCACACCTTTGTCAGACTACTATTTATTGTCTACAGCTCAGCCTTCAACACTATTATTCCCACGAAACTCATCTCCAAACTCTGTGGCCTGGGCTTCGGCACCTCCCTCTGCGTCTGGATCCTGAACTTTCTAACTCATAGACCACAATCAGTAAGGAAAGGCAACAACACCTCCTCCACGATTATCCTCAACACTGGTGCCCCACAAGGCTGTGTTCTCAGCCCCCTACTGTACTCCTTATATACCTGTGACTGTGTGGCCAAATTCCCCTCCAATTCGATTTTCAAGTTTGCTGATGACACCACCGTAGTGGGTAGGATCTCAAACAATGACGAGACAGAGTACAGGAATGAGATAGGGAATCTGGTGAACTGGTGCAACAACAATAATCTCTCCCTCAATGTCAACAAAATGAAGGAGATTGTCATCGACTTCAGGAAGCGTAAAGGAGAACATGCCCCTGTCTACATCAATGGGGACGAAGTAGAAAGGGTCGAGAGCTTCAGGTTTTTAGGTGCTCCGATCGCCAACAACCTGTTCTGGTCCCCCCATGCCGACACTGTAGTTAAGAAAGCCCACCAACGCCTCTACTTTCTCAGAAGATGAAGGAAATTTGGCATGTCAGCTACGACTCTCACCACCTTTTAAAGATGCACCATAGAAAGTATTCTTTCTGGTTGTATCACAGCTTGGTATGGCTCCTGCTCTGCCCAAGACCACAAGGAACTACAAAACGTCGTGCATGTAGCCCAATCCATCACGCAACCCAGCCTCCCATCCATTGACTCTGTCTACACTTCCCGCTGTCTCAGCAAAATAGCCGGCATAATTAAGGACCCTACGCACCTCGGACATTCTCTCTTTCACCTTCTTCCTTCGGGAAAAAGATACAAAAGTCTGAGATCACGTACCAACCGACTCAAGAACAACTTCTTCCCTGCTGCTGTCAGACTTTTGAATGGACTTACGTGGCATTAAGTTGATCTTTCTCTACACCCTAGCTATGACTGTAATATTAATTCTGCACTCTCTCATTTCCTTCTCTATGAATGGTATGTTTTGTTTGTATAGTGTGCAAGAAATAATACTTTTCACCGTATGTTAATATGTGTGACAATAATAAATCAAATCAAAATCAAAAATGGAATGTTGGAATTTAGTACAAAGAAGGGAAGTCTTGCTAAACTACACAAGGCACTAGTTAGACCACACCTAGAATACTGTGAACAGGTTTGGTCCACTTATCTAAGGAAAAATATACTGGCCTGGGAGGCGGTCTGGAGAAGGTTCACTGAGTTGATCCCAGGTATGGAGGGATTTTCTTATGTGGAGATGTTGAGTAGGTTGGATCTGCACTCACTGGAGTATAGAAGAATGAGAGGTGACCTAATGGAGATATATAGGATTCTCAGTGGGCTTGACAGGGTAGATGCTGAGAGGTTGTTGAGTCCAGAACCAGAGGGCATAATCACAGAGTAAGGGGTCACCCATTTATAACAGAGATGAGGAGGAATTTCTCTTCTCAAAGGGTAGTGAATCTGTGGAATTATTTACCGCAGAGAGCTGTAGAAGCTGGATCGTTAAGTATGCTCAGGTCTGAGATAAGGTAAGGTAATCAAGGGTTATGGGGATAGGGCGGTAAAGTGGAGCTGAGGATTATCACATCAGATCAGTCATGATCTCATGAATGGCGGAGCAGACTCGATGGGCCAAATGGCCTACATCTATTCCTATGTCATATGGTCCTATGAGACCAGTTGGCTCGCAGTGTGCCGTGCATGTGGGGAAATTTGATGAGAAATCCATAGAAGTTGTTTAGGGTGGCATCTTTTACTTGTTTTCAGAGTGTGGTGTTTCTGACCACAGTTGGCCTGTTAGTGTATATGGACTGTGTACTTACTGAGAACATTAGAGCATAGAAAGCTTTGTAACTTGTGTTATCCTTATAAATCTGTGTATATGTGTAATGATATAGGTGGGGTGAAAGAGCAGTATATTATAGTCAATCTTTTCATGTTTAATAAAGGTTTGATTTGATTCTTTTGCTAAAAGTTAATCGGTAGTCCTGTGACTCTATGCAGGACATCTCTAAGCAAAATAAGTTATTGAGCCAGGGTTCTGCTCAGGAATCTGTCTGCCTGGTAGCAACATCAGCTGAGATCATAACTGTACATTCAAAAAAACTAATATCACCCAGCTCAATTTTTGAGTTAGCGGCAGGAACTTTATTAGAATTTTGAAGTCAAAATCCAATCTAGTTGTTGGGCCCCTGCAGAATTTTCAGATATAGATGGTCAGAGCATGTATTACATTTGTGCCACATACTAGCACCAGGTATGAAGCTGCCCAAACAGCAGTCCTTCAACAACCTGATCAACAAGAAATTATTAAGAATCCTTCAGTTAACTTCCCTCTAAGTGCAAGCCACAGCCTTTAATAATTTCTAGCTCATTGGATAGCCTATCCAAACACGCAGTGTGCTTTCTGAATTGACACAAGACATGCAGGGAATGGATAACTAGTCCCAGTAATTTTGTATATGTTTAGAATGAATAATTGCAACTTCTCTGAATGGCATTCTCAAGTTCTGTACAGTATCCATAGAATTCCTATAGTGCAAAAAGAGGCCATTCAGCCCATCACGTCTGCACCAACTCTCCGAAAAAGCATCTTACCCATCACCTTGCCCTATCCCCTTAACCATGTGCTTTTACCATGGCTAATCACATAACTTACACACCCTATCCTTGTAACCCCATGCATTTACCATGGCTAATCCACCTAACCGACACATCCTTGGACTTTGGGAGGAAACTGGAACACCTGGAGGAAAGCCACACAGACACAGGGAGAACATGCAAACTTCACGCAGACTGGAATCGCACCTGGGACCCTGGCGCTGTGAGGCACCAGTGCTAACCATTGTGCCATCATGCCGCCACAGGAACAGGAATCGTGCCAATAACAGGAAGCTAGGAGATAACAAATACATTTAGTACAGCAGCAATAGGAAGCAGAGAAATTACAGATACATTCAGTACAGCAAACTGATGTCAGCTTGGTTCAGTTGTTAGTACTCACGCCTTTGAGTTAGAATATTGCGGGAAAGCATCATGCGCATCACAGGAGCTGGTCACATATTTCTTTTCTCTCTCAAATGGATGGTAAAATATCCCGTGGCACTATTTCAGAGGTGGGCAGGGTAGAAAGTCAAGACAGACTTTCATTATAGCAGCAACAGTAAATCGGAATTATATTCAATTCAACAGTTTAATGACCAGTTGTCTATGATGGCAAACAACCTTTGTCACAAGCCTGTAGCAACCTAAAGTCATACATAAGGTCAGTCTAGGGAAGAGGTAGGAGTAAAGGCTCTTCATCTGATCTTGGTTTTCTATTCATTCATGAGATGTGGGTGGCGCTGGCTGGGCCACCATTAATTACCCATCCCTATTTGCCCTTGAACTGAGTGCATTTCAGAGGGCATTTTAAAAGCCAACCACATTGCTGTGGAGCTGGAGTCACATGTAAAGGTAAAGTTGCCATAGTCCCAGATGATCGTAGGCAGCTCCTCCCCTTTGAGGAGGAGAGCTGACCTGGTGGTGATTTAACCTGAGGATCACCAGACTTCAGGCGAGGGGCAAGATTGAGAAGGAGGGCATTCATGAAAAACCTGAGCCAGTGCGGGAATTGAACCCCATGCTGATGGTATTGCTCTGCATCACGAACCAGCCATCCAGTCAACTGAGCTAACCAGCTAGGGAACAGTCATATATAACAGTTGTAACAAGATGGGGGAATTGATAGCATATACAGAAATAAATGAGCCTGATATGATAACCATTAAAAATACATGGTTGAGAGGTGGCCAAGGCTGAGAACTGAATATTCAAGGGCAGGAAGCAAGAAAAAGGAGATAGGTAGCTCTGTTAATAAAGGATGAGATCAGTACAATAGTGAGAAGGGATCTTAGCTAGAAAGGGCAGTTTGGGTGGAGATAATAAATAGCAAAGGAAAGAGTTCTCTGGTGGGAGTAGTTTATAGGTGCCCTAACCATCGAACCATAGAATGCTCATGTCACAGAAGGAGGCCAATCAGCCCATTGTGTCCATGCCAGCTCTCTGAGAGAGCAAATCCGCTAGTCCCACTGCCCCGTCTCTTCCACTTAGCCCTGCAATACCTATACTGGAGTGCAGGGCACAAGAATATGGTTCCACAAATATCCTGATCCTCAAAGATTGGGGACCCCAGCACACCAGTGTAGATCTTGCAATCATCTACAACTCTAAGAGCCAAGTGGATGATCCTGACTTGGAACTGTATTGCTGATCCTTCACTGTCATGGGATCAAAATCCTGGAGCTTCCTTCCGAACAGCACTGTGGGTGTTCCTAATCAGCCTAATACCTTATCAGCCCAAACCAGGCCTTGCTGCATATCGGCATAGACTGCTTAAGTATCTGAGGAATTACCAATAGCCCTGAACATTGTGCAGTCATCAGCAAACATTCCCACTTTTGACCATATGATGGAAGGAAGGTCATTGGTGAAGTAGCTGAAGATGGTTGGGCCTGGGGTACTACCCTGAGGAACTCTGCAGTGATATCCTGGGATTGATATGATTGGCATCCAACAACCACAACCATCTTCCTAGTTTTATGTGGAGACTTTTTCTTCTGATTCCCACTGACTTCAATTTTGTTTCTGTGAGCCTTCTGTTGGGTTTCAATCATTGCTAGTAGGGTGTTTTTTTTTACTGCAAAACATACTCCATGCTCACCTGATGCCAGGAGAATGGGTAATCATGTTCCTCTTTAAGGAATCCACTTTGAGTGAGTCTAGTTTCTTGCAGTGCAGCGATGTCCACATTGAGTTTTGTAGGCTCATTGTTGATCACAGCTGCATTAGGTGCATCAGCCTGCAAAAGGTTGTTGGTAGGGCCAGGGCACATGGCCCTTACTTTCCAGCTTGCGATGTGAAAGACTGGTGTCTTCTTTGATGATTTTGTCTTGCCTGATGTGTAGCGACCAACCTGTGGAGAGAGAACCCTCTGAGTTGCAAACACCCATTGAACCAAGCAGGCCATGGTGGGACAGCACCTAACCGACTAGGGGCTACTCACCTTTATGCAGTGGTAGCTATTCAATCAGATGTGATGAAATCTCCCATCATCGGAGGTAGCTCCTGGTGCCATGATCTACATCAATCGACTGAGAGCTTATAATGGTTTCCTGTGCAGTGCCAATGTAGACCACATGTAATGGTTCAGGTGAGAAACTCCAAAGTGTTTTATGAAGCCCGCCTGAATCATAAGTTTTGCACCTTGAATTTGGCTTGGATAAGCATGAGCTGTTTCACCTCAGGTATGATTAAAGTGACTCACTAGGGAGCTTTTATCAAACAAAGTTTATTTAAGAATATAGTAAACATGTATAAAAAGAAAATTAGCAATAACTTCCAACAAGTACAAACAAAAGCAAAACACCCACAATAATGTATAACCCTTAATAAATATATATAAGCTGTCCCAATCAAACCAACCTCCATGAACAACCCTTTAAAAGGTTCAACACAGCATGGATTAAGGGTCACGTGATACTGGAAATTGAGTCCTTTGGTTGCAGTCTGCAGTTCTCTGAATTCACTCCGAACAGTTTGAAGACAAGATTTTAGCTTCCCAAAACACCAAAACACCCCCTCTTCCCCCCCCCACCCCCCCCCCCCCCCCACCCCAGCCGTCAACAACAGCAGATTTTCACCCTTCAGGAAAACAAGATCTTGTTTTCAGCTAACCAACAGAGAGGGAAAACACTTCTTTTTAGCTTGCTGTCCCTTCTAAAACTAAAACTCAAACCTGCAGTTCCAAACTGTCCAAAAACACTTGACTGTCCTCTTAACAATGCAGGATCGTAAAACCAATCCCAGAATAAACACAAACAACCGTATTTAAGCCACTTAAGTAGCAACAAAGCCACTTAAGTAGCGACTGACATTTGTAGTCAGCCTGGCAACAATGAGAAAAACACACTGAAAATGTTCGCTTACAACTGCAGAGTACATGATTAAAAAAAACACTTCTTAAATGTACACTAACGCCACACTCAAAATTGATTGGGACAGCTTATATATATTCATTAAGGGTTATACATTATTGTGGGTGTTTTGTTTTTGTTTGTAATTGTTAGAAGTTATTATAGAGTCATAGATGTTTACAGCATGGAAACAGGCCCTTCGGCCCAACTTGTCCATGCTGCCCTTTTTTTTAAAACCCCTAAGCTAATCCCAATTGCCCACATTTGGCCCATATCCCTCTATACCCATCGTACCCATGTAACTATCTAAATGCTTTTTAAAAGATAAAATTGTACCCACCTCTATCACTACCTCTGGCAGCTTGTTCCAGACACTCACCACCCTCTGTGTGAAAAAATTGCCCCTCTGGACACTTTTGCATCTTTCCCCTCTCACCTTAAACCTATGCCCTCTAGTTTTAGACTCCCCTACCTTTGGGAAAAGATATTGACTATCTACCTTGTCGATGCCCCTCATTATTTTATAGAGCTCTATTAGGTCACCCCTCAGCCTCCTACACTCCAGAGAAAAATGTCCCAGTCTATGCAGCCTCTCCTTATAACTCAATCCGTCAAGTCCTGGTAGCATCCTAGTAAATCTTTTCTGCACTCTTTCTAGTTTAATAATATCCTAATATTATCCTAAGTTATTGCTAATTTTCTTTCCATACATGTTAACTATATTCTTAAATAAAATAAATATTCACAAAATGGGGTGTCCACCCCAGGATGCAGGCCTTGACAAATAGAATGGACACCCTAGGGGGAACTTTCCCATCCTACCCACTACGGGAATCGTAGTGGGCAGGGGGCAGACCGTGCAAAGGTGAGTTGGCTTCGGGCAGGATTTTCCTGTTTTGGGGCGAGTGTGGCTGGAAGATCCTGCCCCCTGAGTTTCCCAAGTAGCAAGACCCCTCCCCCTCCCCACCACCTCCCCTCAGCATTGGTACCAGCTCAGCTGAAGGAGATGCCAGAAAAGTTAACATGTATGGAAAGAAAATTAGCAATAACTTCGAACAAGTACAAACAAAAGCAAAACACCCACAATAATGTATAACCCTTAATGAATATATATAAGCTGTCCCAATCAAACCAACCTCCATGAACAACCCTTTAAAAGGTTCAACACAGCATGGATTAAGGGTTATGTGATACTGGAAATTGAGTCCTTTGGTTGAAGTCTGCAGTTCTCTGAATTCACTCTGAACAGTTTGAAGACAAGACAGCTTCCCAAAACACCAGAGAGACTCTGGTCCAGCCCCCAACAGCAGATTTTCACCCTTCAGGAAAACAAGATCTTGTTTTCAGCTAACCAACAGAATTTCCAAACAACAGGGAGAATCTTCTTGATTTCACTCTGGATTTTCTGTCATGTTTACTCCTTTTTCTCTCCCAAAGACACCCAGGGCATAGGAGCTATTTATCAATAGCTGGGGGTCCACTTAGTGGGCATCAGGGTTTAAAGACATACCAGTGGTCCAAAATGCCACACATTTGAGGTTCAGGCCTCCTCTGAGTCCCTTGTAGCTTAACCTGGATCAAAAAGGTAACCCGTTGATGTATGTTGCCACAGTGAGGCACTACATGGGGCTTGCTGGTGAAGAGGCTACGTACCGGCAGGAAAGCCATATGCACTTGGCTCTCTTTTTTCAAAGGTTGTACTGGCTAGCCAGGGGTGAGAACTTAAAGGAAGATGTGACAAGCAGACTAACCACTATGCTTCACTCACAGTGCTAATGTATTTGATGCATCACATCAACCATCCACTTCCACCGTAGAACAAAAGTACCAACTGCCAAAGAATTGAACATAGCAAGACAGCCATCATTCAGACCATGCTGATAGAATGCAGCTGCATCTGTCAACATATTTCATTCACACTGAAGATTACAGACCACAGCTGGTGAAATTTAAATTCAACTAATAAAGACTGGGATTGAAAGCTAGTCTCAGTAATGGTGACCACAAAACTATCCTTGATTGTTGTATAAACATCTTTGGGCAACATGGTGGCACAGTGGTTAGCACTGCTGTCTCACAGCGCCAGGGACCTAGGTTTAATTCCGGCCTCGGGTCACTGTCTGCGTGGAGTTTGCACATTCTCCCCGTGTCTGGTTGGGTTTACTCCGGGTGCTCCGGTTTCCTCACACAGTCCAAAGATGTGCGGGTTAGGTTGATTGGGCATGGTAAATTAACCCTAGGGTCAGAGGGAATAGCAGGTTAAATATTTGGGGTTACGGGAATAGGGGTGGGATTGTGGCCGGTGTAGACTTGATGGGCCGAATGGCCTTCTTCTGTACTGATTCTATGATTCTATGAAAACAGATCCTTTAAAGTGGACCAAATGTAGGTGGGCAACAAAAGATGTGTAAGAACATGTAAAATGTAGAAGTACAATTTCAACTACGTACCATCGATACAGACAGCACGAGGTGACAAGCAGAACTAGACGTATTGATTCCGCAATAGCAGTAAGCAATAATAAAAACAGGAACAGCAACAGGCTGTTGACCCTTGATGGATTATTTGGGCGTGCAAATTCTATTGGCACATTTCCCTGTCATACAGGTGTTACGATGTGGAGATGCCGGCGTTGGACTGGGGTAATCACAGTAAGAAGTCTCACAACACCAGGTTAAAGTCCAACAGGTTTATTTGGTAGCAAATACCATAAGCTTTCGGAGCAATGCTCCTTCGTCAGATGGAGAACAGAGACCACTCCATCTGACGAAGGAGCATTGCTCCGAAAGCTTATGGTATTTGCTACCAAATAAACCTGTTGGACTTTAACCTGGTGTTGTGAGACTTCTTACAGGTGTTACAGACAGGGGAGCAGAGATAAACTGACAATCCAACTTCCCTTCCTTTCTGATGTAATCGGTGTGGTTTATTTTAAAAGGTAGATTTTTTTAATTCTTTCATGGGATGTGGGCATTGCTGGCTAAGCCAGAATGTATTGCCCTTGAGATGGTGGTGAGCTGTCTGCTTGAACCACTGCAGTACATGTGTTGTAGGTACACCAAGTTTTAAATTTTATTTATTAGTGTCACAAGTAGGCTTACATTAATACTTCAATGAAGTTACTGTGAGAATCCCCTAGTCACCACACTCCAGCACCTGCTCGGATACACTGAGGGAGAATTTAGCATGACCAATGCACCTAACCAGCACGTTTTTCAGACTGTGGGAGGAAACCGTAGCACCCGGAGGAAACCCACGGAGAAAACGTGCAGACTCCGCACAGACTGTGACCCAAGCCAATAATCGAACCCGGGTCCCTGGTTCTGTGAGGCAGCAGTGGTAACTGCTGTGCCACTGTGCTGATCAATAAACTGTAGCAGAGGTCTTGGTTAACTGGGCATGAGACTGGCCTCAGTTTGATCCTGAAGCTTGATCCTGCTTACAATAAGAATCAGCATTTTGAGGAAGGGGAAACGTGAGAAGCAGAAATGAGACACACTGAGTACAACAGACAAAACAATTAATACATTATAACAGAGAGGAAGCTGAGGGGCAGTGTAAACATTTTAAAAACACTTTTACAATCAAATGTACTCAAAATTATCCCTGTGAGGAATTTTTCCCTTTGATTGAGGTTGGACTATGACATCTAAATTAGTTCCGATCGTTACTTCTTAGCCAATTTGAGTTCTTCATCTTCAAATATTGAGCAGCAGATGTGAGCAAGTTATTGCATTGATCCAGAGTGTGCAGTAAATATAAGACTTGGCTGTGAGAAATGCATAAACTAAGCTGGGCCAAATGAGAAACAATTGTCAGTGTTTCATCAATGTGCACTCCTCAGAGTCTTGTTTGTAAAATGGGAAATCAATTCCAGCTGGAAACTGGTCAATTGGTCAATACTTAGTTGTCATAACACATTTTTACGAACCAGTAAATCATTAAGGCTGACAGGGTATAATCATTACAGTGCCCGATTCTTATATATGTTTATAAAGGCTGTAGTTTCTGTGTGCTTATGTGTATCAGTCTGGGAATGCTCAGCTCTTCCTCTCTTTTCCCAGTTTACTTTATCTTTCCTATCCTAATCCCAGCCAATGTGCATCATTCCAGTTTCCAGCTGGAATTGATTTCCCATTTAACAACTGGGTTGATGTGCAGAATACCAGATTGGTTGAAGTACATTTTTTTTTCTATTCTTAACAATGGCTGGATTAGTATGCACAGCAAAAACAGAATTGCACTCAGGAGGAAGGGGCAGGAAGATGGGTTTGTATTCAAGTGTTGGCTTGACCCAGTTTGATGCGGGTCTGAACTCCTTGGTAAGGTTAGGATTTGAGCAGCATAATAGGATTTAGCACAACCTCCAGTGCAGGGAATTTTGCAGAATCGGCGTACTATTTTCAGATATGACGTAAACCGCAGTCCTGTTACAATAAATCATGTGGATATTAAGAAATATGGAACGAGAACTGTACGGCACAGTAGCACAGTGGTTAGCACTGCTGCTTCACAGCTCCAGGGACCTGGGTTCGATTCCTGGCTTGGGTCACTGTCTGTGTGGAGTTTGCACATTCTCCTCGTGTTTGCGTGTGTTTCCTCCGGGTGCTTTGGTTTCCTCACACACTCCAAAGATGTGCGGGTTAGGTTGATTGGCCGTTCTAAAAAAAATTGCCCCTTAGTGTCCTGAGATGCGTAGGTTAGAGGGATTAGCGGGTAAATGTGTAGGGATATTGGAGTAGGGGCTGGGTGGGATTGTGGTCGGTGCAGACTCGATGGGCCGAATGGCCTGTTTCTGCACTGTAGGGTTTCTATGATTTTCTATGATATGAAGATGCAAAGGGAGTTTCCGATGTCCTGGTAACAACCAATAGTCCTATTAATGGAGATTCATTTGAAGAACATTTATGACAGAATTTGTGTGATACTTGTCTGCACATCAAAATTAACTGCACTTTATAGCATTGAGACTTTTTGACTTTGTAATCCATTTATAAATGTAAACTATTTTATATTACTATCTTATGTCAACCTGCTAAGGTTGTATGATTGCACATGAGTCACTCAATCAATTTTATTTTCTAACACTACTCCTATATTCCTCATATTAGCAGCATTGAATGTCCATCTTTTATTTAATTGACTAACTATTAAATAACTTTAATGCACTTAACTGCAAGCTGGTGAATGCTCTTAGCATTAATGCAAAACCCAATTGAAAAATTAGATGGTACATTAAATAGACTGAAATCTGGCATAATGAATATCTGTCCACTTCAAACTCATTACTCAGGTGTCAGCAATTGGAAATCTACCCTGATCTGTGTTCGATGGTAGCAGGATTCATACTTGATGCATCTGGTGGAAATAGAAATATTCTTAGTTCAGCAATCCCCTGACTGAGTGACCAAAATCTTTTGCATAATCTATCATCTCCAGAAGCATTTTTGCCTGGACTCTGAAGGAAATTTATCCTGTCGGGCTGATTATGTTTCTCCATTTTTTTTTTGTTTTGGTGGTTCCACTTTGGTTTGCACCACCATTTCCCCAAGCCCAAAGTTCTTTATTTCATGGAGGCACATGACAAAAATGAGGTGCTGCATTGTGAGGAGAGAGAAAACTGTTACGGGTTCCTCTGGTTCACTGCGGAGTTAGAATTGGTGGAATCCCTGTGAAAAGGTCACCTGGAATTCCTTTAAACTGGGGCAGGTGACTGAGCTGGAAAAACGCAAGATTAATTAGGGAGAAAACACATTCGGAAACCTGGAAACTATTAGATTAAAAAAAAACGAAAGTCTGGAATGAATAAAGAATGTTCCAGAAACTGAAATGTTTGCATTCTGGTGCCCTGAAAGAATATGAACTCTAGTAATTTTTTCATTTCTTTCACTAGAGACAGATGGGTGGTAGATAAGATTACATAAATCGATCTTACTCGATTTCCAATAATCAATAAGAAAGCATTTTTACCTCAAGGAAATCTAAAACTATTGGCAAAACTAGAAAGATGCGAGCCTGGAATTTTAGTCCTGCACAAGCAGTAGTGTTGCCCGAGATCCATTATTCCGGATCTCTGCCCATATTGAGTACTCTATGAATATCCAGTGACATAGAAAACATATTGAGAATGTACTCAGTTGCAAAATATTGATTCAAATATGAATTAGCACAATAATGGCCTCCAGGGTGGCACGGTGGCACAGCGAGGCGCTGCTGCCTCACAGCGCCAGAGACCGCTTTCAATTCTGGCCTTAGCTCACTGTCTGTGTGGAGTTTGCATGTCCTCCCTGTGCCTGTGGGACTTTCCTTCAGGTGCTCTGGTTTCCTCCCACACTCCAAAGACGTGTGGATTAATTTGATTGGCCATGGTAAATTGCCCCTTAGTATCAGGGGGACTAGCAGGGTAAATAAATTGAGTTATGAGGATAGGACCTGGGTTGGATTGCGGTCAGTACAGACTCGATTGGCCAAATGGCCTCCTTCTATACTGTTGGGTTTCTATGAACTTTCTGGCAGACAGGACATAAATTTCTAATCCATCCATCATGAATTGTATGTCAACATTTGCAAAGTAATGTTAAATATAAAAGGTTAATTTAAAAGATAGTAACGTTGTGAGAGTTGTATTTCAGCCTTTTACTGGTTGCTTTCATTTATGGTTCTGTTCCATCTTAGGTGGCATTTATGATCCTTTATAGCAATTATTTTTCTTGCTCCCAGCATCTTTACCCTCACTAATGGATTTCTTATTGTCAATTCCACCACCTTATGGTTTGATGTTAAGATCCCAGTTGATGTTACTACCAAAGAATGGGACCCTGGCTCAAAAAGTCATAACTTTCACTAATTTTAGAAATCCTGGAGGAACAGGACTGCCAATTAGCTTTCAATACCAAAAAAACGATTTAGTAGATATAAAAAGTTTCACTATATTACAATATTCTTTCATTCCCCCTTATCTTCACAAATGTACATGGATTTTAAGGACAACACGGGTTATACAATATATCTTATGCTATAATATTCTCAATAAACACAGTCCCTGCAACCCAACAGGTTAACTGTGGTCAGACAACACCCCACTCTGAAACCAAGTAACAAATGTCACTCAGTCACTTCTAATGTCCTTGAGGAAAATAAATCTGCCATCCTTACCTGATCTGGCCTACATGTGACAACAGATCCACAGAAATGTAGTTGACTCTCAAGTGCCCTCAAGGATGGGCAACAAATGCTGGCCCAGCCAGCGACACCCACACCCCATGAAGGATGGTTGTCATACATGTGTTTCCAAATTCTGCTCTCAGAAAGACATGCTTTAAAACCATCTTTAAACCAAAGCTTCCCATCACCTATTTTAATCAAGGATCCACCTCCAAGTTTTCCTACTATACTTTCAAACAAAGCTTTCACTCAACTGTTTTAGCAAAGATCCATCTCCAGGTTTTCCAACTCTCCTTTCAGTATTCCTCTGTCTTAAATGCTTTTACACAGCCACTCTACAATTATTTTACCCATTGCTGCACAGTCTATAGTAAGAAGTCACAAACTTTAGAATCATTTCAGATATCTTTGTGGTTTCTCATTCGCCAACTTCTTCTCATCTCTGCCTGTGGCTTAAATGAACAGTATCCTGTTCTAATTCCAGTTTCCGCTGTTTCTTTAACTTCAGGCTTCCTGAAAACTCCTCTTCACTTCTCTCGCTGTCCTTTGGATTTCTGGCACTGGCGTTCTTAATCCTTACACTATTGTGTGGCTTTTCTTCTAGCAAAGCTGAAAGCTGCTCACCTTCTAGCCTCCTGTGACTAACTGCTATGAATGCAGTTAATCACAATCCTTTCCTACCTTAAAGATGCTCCTGGTTGCTAAGTAACCACTTATTTCTTCTCCAAGCTATTATTTACTTTTCAAGCTGTAAACACAATAGAAGCATAGTTTGAACTGAAACCAAAACCATCACACATGCAAACATCTTTGTCTAACATGAATCTAATATGAGTTTTACTCTTCTTACACAAACAGACTAAACTAAACCCACTTAAAATATTATTTCTAATATTTAACAATACAGAATTAGATCACTTAAAACTACCTCTGTTTTACCGACAATGGAATAAGGAGAGGACCAGAGGAAAACCAGGCAGGCAAGCTCACATGACATAGGAGGTCATTCGCCCCATCCTGTCGATGCTAACTCTCTGTAGGAGCAGCTCAGCTAGTCCCATTCCCCTTCCTATTCTGTCTCCAATTTTGTTTTCTCTTCAGGGGCTTATCCAACTCCATTTTGATAGCTCTGAGTATACCTGCCTTCACCACAGCCTCGGGGAGTACAATCCATATCCTAACTGCTTGCTGCATAAAAAGATAGTTTTCTTCATGTCACCATTTGTTCTTTTGCCAGTTACCTTAAAGCTATGTCCTCTTGTTTTCGAATCTTGCAATGATGGGAACAATTTTTCTTGATCAACTCGGCCTTGAGCCGCCTTGATTTTGAACATCTCTATCAAATCTCCTCTCAATCTTCTCTTTTCTAAAGTGAGCAACACCAGTTTCTTCAATCTATCCACATAACTGAATTCCTCATTCTGAGATTTCATAGAATCATTGAATCATAGAATCCCTACAGTGCAGAAAGAGGCCATTTGGCCCATCGAGTCTGCACTGACAACAATCTCACCCAGGCCCCACCCCTATAATCCCATGTATTTACCCTGCTAATCCCCCTGACACTAATGAACATTTTAGCATATCCAGTCAACCTAACCCACACATCTTTGGACTGTGGGAGGAAACCGGAGCACCCAAAGGAAACCCACGCAAACATGGGGAGAGCATGCAAACTCTACACAGACAATGATCCAAGCCGGGAATTGAACCCAGGTTCCTGGCGCTGTGAGGCAGCAGTGCTAACCACTGTGCCGCTGTGCCGCCCATATAATCTCATAACTCTTTTCTGCACCCTCTGAAAAGCTTTCACATCTGAAAGTGCAGTGCCTAGAATTGGACACAATCGTCGGTATTTTATGACCTCGCTTGGGCGAGGCTCGTAAAATCCTGCCCGAGGCCAATGGAGAATTGCGTTTCGCGAGCCACGCCCGCTCCAATTCTGGGGCGGGTATGGTGGTAAAATTTCGGCCAATATTCCAGTTGAGTTTTAGAAAAACATTGTCACAACTTGCTTGTTTTTGTACTGGTTCCTCTATTTACAAAGCC
The DNA here is from genome assembly GCF_964213995.1 of Mustelus asterias. Classification (NCBI taxonomy): domain Eukaryota; kingdom Metazoa; phylum Chordata; class Chondrichthyes; order Carcharhiniformes; family Triakidae; genus Mustelus; species Mustelus asterias. The sequence continues at coordinate 110,829,772 of NC_135808.1, forward strand.
CAGGATCCTGTAGTCCTTTCTCAATCTGCCCTACTGCTTTCAGTGATCATACAACCCATTCACAATTGTATCCTTTATTTTATACTGCCTTTCCTCATTCTTTCTACCAAAATGTATCACTTCACACTTCTCAAGTCTGAAGATGAAGGAGGCTGTCAAAACAAACACTCATGTCTGTTTTCCATCAAACGGGTCACCACCTTAAGGCTGTAGCTTGAGGGGCACCATTCCACATCAAATATGGCTGACCAGGAGTCTCTTCTACTCTAACCCCCTGCCATAGGCATGTCAGAAGGACTTGCAGGTTGTTAATCAATCTGTTTCATAGGTGATTTCATAATGGCCACATTATGAAATCACCTCCCATGGCCATTAAGCCCTGGGGTGGGACTCAAGCCGAGAGCTTCTGGCTAAGAGGCATGGACAGTACCCATTGCAACACAAGCAAACACCCCCCCCCCCCCGATCACTTCACCCTGTTCTGTATTAAGTTCCATGTGGCCAATGTCCACACATTCCACCAGTCTGTCTGATACTTGAAGCTTATTTTGTTTTCCTCACAGCTCTCAATATGTCACCTATGCTCTGCATTGTCGAGGTCATGAATAATTATCAAGAAAAGCAGTTGTCCTAGTACAGACACCTGAGGAACCACTCCAGTCAAAGAAGCAACCACAACTCTGATTCCTACACGGGCCTGGATTTGGCAGCCAGCAGCACAGGAACAGCATTCACAATGCACTACGCTGCGCACAGAGTTTTTGTGGATTTTTCAGCAGAGACTTGTTGTCATCAAGGTGCCTATCCAATGGTTTACAGCTGTATCTAGAGGATGTGTAGCAAGTGTGAATCAGGCAAGGTGCAAGACTCTTCAACCAAAAAAGTCCTCACTGAGGAGTGCAGCATTTCCAAGGGCATTGACACAAGTTTGTGTAGTACCACTGGAAGTGGTACCAGACAAACAAATTTTCACCCCCATTAAAACCAGTCAGACAATTTCAAATATCATCATTTAAAATTTTCAGTCATACATTTGAAAAATCCAAATTGGGCCATTCTTGTAGGTTTTTCTTCATTCCAAAGGGCATGTTTTCCATATTTGTATGTCCAGATGGAACTTTGCAAGTTGGGAACATACATCAAGAGGATTTGAAACAGTGGGCCTCCGTGATTTTGAATCCAATCATTAGTTTTCCTTTAAAAGTCTTCCATGAGATGAGTCTGATTACCCTCAACTCAGTTTCCAATTGTTGCAAGCTGTCCGTAATATAGCACTAATTGGAAACAAGTTGGTGGTTTCAGAGCAGGAGTAAGGATGATTGGTGCAAAAGGAGAAATGTCACAGTGTTACAGAACTGGGTGTCATGTCAGATTGACATTAAGGCATGGTTCAGGGGGTGTGGAAAAGCAAATACACACTATGCTGGACCTGACTTGGGGGCACATTTTACCAGCTCTGATGCAAAATAAAAGTTGAAAAATGAAGATCACAGAATCGTAGAGTTGTTAAAGCATTGAAGGAGGTAATTCGGTCCATCGTCATCGAGTCATAGAGGTTTACAGCATGGAAACAGGCCCTTCAGCCCAACTTGTCCATGCCGCCCTTTTTTTTTTAAACCCCTAAGCTAATCCCAGTTGCCCGCATTTGGCCCTCTATACCCATCGTACCCATGTAACTGTCTAAATGTTTTTTAAAAGACAAAATTGTACTGCCTGATTGCGAGGAGTGCTTTTGGAGTTGGATGAACCCAGGGAGTTAGGGTGAAACAGGCAGCAGAGGCTACAAGCGAGAGTGCTGATTGATAAGTGTTTTTTCTTTTTGCTCTTGGCATTGAAGTTGTTGTACACTACTATAGTGTTTCTGTGTAATTTCTGTGGTTTATAGTTTGAAAAGGTTATACTCGGAAGTAACAAGGAGCAGGAAAGAAAGGCCCTAGAAAATTGTATATATCTGAAACAAAATATCATTCAAAAGTTTAATTTAAAGGGGTAAGACATGACAGGAGAGCTCCAAGCCGTGGTTTGCTCCTCTTGCTCCATGTGGCAGGCTGGGGACAGTTCCAGTCCCCTGGGTCAGCATGTGTGCAGGAAGTGGCTACAGCTCCTGGAAGCTCGAGTTTCAGAGCTGGAGCGGCGGCTGGAGACACTATGGAGTATCCGCAAGTCAGAGTATTGTGGATAGCATGTATAGAGAGTTGGTCACACCGCAGGCTCAGACTCCGCAGGCAGGAAGAGAATGGGTGACCACCAGACAGAGCAAGAGAGATAGGCAGGTAGTGCAGGAATCTCCTGTGACCGTTCCCCTGCAAAACAGATATACTGCTTTAGATACTCTTGAGGGGAATGACCTCTCTGGGGAAAGCAGCAGCAGCCAAACTCGTTGCACCACGGTTGGTTCTGCTGCAGAGGGGAGGGGTAAAAAGTGTGCCAGTGCAATTGTTATAGGGGATTCAATTGTAAGGGGAATAGACAGGCATTTCTGTGGCCACAAATGAGACTCCAGGATGGTGTGTTGCCTCATGGTGCCTGGGGTCAAGGATGTCTCGGAGTGGCTGCAGGACATTCTGAAGGGGGAGGGCGAACAGCCAGTGGTCGTAGTACATGTTCGTACAAGCGACATAGGTAAAAAAAGGGATGAGGTCCTAAAAGCAGAATACAAGGAGCTAGGAAGAAAGTTAAGAAATTGGACCTCAAAGGTAGTGATCTCAGGATTACTACCAGTGCCAGTGCTAGTCAGAGTAGAAATGAGAGGATATATCGGATAAATATGTGGCTGAAGAGATGGTGTCAAGAGATGGTTTCAGATTCCTGGGGCATTGGGACCAGTTCTGGGAGAGGTGGGACCTGTACAAATTGGACGGGTTACACCTGGGCAGGACTGGGGCTGATGTCCTAGGGGGAGTATTTGCTAGAGCGGTTGGGGAGGGTTTAAACTAATATGCCAGGAGGATGGGAACCTATGTAAGGAGTCCGAGAAGGAGGGAGCAAGGACAAAATGTGGGGAGAAGGTTCCAACTACATCAAAAATCAGGAAAAAAGTTAAAAGGAAGGAGAACTCAGGAGATGTTATTAATGGAAGTGTTAGAATTCAAAAAGAAGGTACAAAAACTAGCATAAGGGCACTTTATCTGAATGCTCGTAGCATTCGAAACAAGGTAAATGAGTTGACAGCACAAATCATTGCAAATGAGTATGATTTGGTGGCCATTATAGAGACATGGTTGCAGGATGGTCATGACTGGGAGTTGAATATCCAGGGATATCAAACTGTTCGGAGGGACCGACAGGGAGGTGGTGTAGCTCTGATATTTAAGGATGATATCAGGGCAGTAGTGAGAGTTGATATAGGTTCTATGGAAAAAAAGGTTGAATCCATTTGGGTGGAAATTAGAAATAGTAAGGAGAAAAAGTCACTGATAGGTGTAGTCTATAGGCCACCAAATAATGACATCATGGTGGGGCGAGAAATAAACAAAGAAATAACTGATGCATGTAAAAATGGTACAGTAATTATCATGGGGGATTTTAATCAACATATCAATTGGTCAAACCAGGTCGGTCAAGGCAGCCTTGAGGAAGAGTTCATAGAATGTATCCACGATAGCTTCCTTGAACAGTATGTAATGGAACCGACAAGGGAGCAAGCTATCCTAGATCTGGTCCTGTGTAATGAGACGGGAATAATTAATGATCTTGCAGTTAGGGATCCTCTTGGAAGAAGCGATCACGGTATGGTTGAATTTAAAATACAGATGGAGCGTGAGAAGGTAAAATCCAATACCATTGTCTTGTGCTTAAACAAAGGAGACTATAAAGGGATGAGGGAGGAATTGGCTAAGGTAGACTGGGAGCAAAAACTTTATGGAACAGTGGAGGACCTTCAAAGCGATCTTTCACAGTGCTCAGCAAAAGTATATACCAGTGATGAGAAAGGACTGTAGAAAAAGAGATAATCCGCCATGGACATCTAAGGAAATAAAGGAGGGTATCAAATTGAAAGAAAATGCATACAAAGTGGCAAAGATTAGTGGGAACCGAGAGGATTGGGAAATCTTTAAAGATCAGCAGAAAACCACGAAAAAAGCTATAAAGGTAAGGTGGATTATGAGAGTAAACTAACTCAGAATATAAAAACAGATAGCAAAAGTTTCTACAAATATATAAAATGAAAAAGAGTGGCTAAAGTAAACATTGGTCCTTTAGAGGATGAGAAGAGGGATGTAATAACTGGAAATAAGAAAATGTCTGATGCATTGAACAGGTATTTTGTGTCGGTCTTCACAGTGGAAGACACAAATAACATGCCAAAAATTGATGACACAAAGGCTATGGCAGGTGAGCACCTAGAAACTATCATTATCACGAAAGAGATAGTGTTGGGCAAGTTACTGGGGCTAAAGGTAGACAAGTCTCCTGGTCCTGATGGAATGCATCCCACGGTACTGAAAGAAATGGCGGGAGAAATAGCAAATGCACTAGTGGTAATTTACCAAAAGTCGCTGGACTCTGGGGTGGCTCCCGCAGATTGGAAAACAGCAAATGTGACGCCACTGTTTAAAAAAGGAGGTAGGCAAAAGGCGGGTAACTATAGGCCGGTTAGCTTAGCTTCTGTAGTAGGGAAAATGCTTGAATTTATCATCAAGGAAGAAATAGCGAGACATCTGGATATAAATTGTCCCGTTAGTAAGATGCAGCATGGGTTCATGAAGGGCAGGTGATGTTTGACTAATTTGGTGGAATTCTTTGAGAACATTACATGTGCAATGGACAATGGGGAACCTGTGGATGAGGTGCATCTGGATTTCCAGAAGGCATTTGACAACGTGCCGCACCAAAGACTGCTACATAAGATAAAGGTGCACAGTGTTACGGGTAATGTATTAGCATGGATAGAGGATTGGTTAACTAACAGAAAGCAAAGAGTGGGGGTAAATGGGTGTTTTTCTGGTTGGCGATCAGTGACAAGTGGTGTGCCTCAGGGATCAGTGTTGGGACCTCAATTGTGTACGATTTACATAGATGATTTGGAGCTGGGGACCAAGTGTAGTCTGTCAAAATTCGCAGATGACACTAAGATGGGTGGAAGAGCAAAGTGTGCAGAGGACGTGGAAAGTCTGCAAAGGGATATAGATAATCTAAGTGAGTGGGCGATGGTCTGGCAGATGGAGTACAATGTTGGTAAATGTGAGGTCATCCATTTTGGTAGGAATAACAGCAAAATTGACTATTATTTAAATGGTAAAAAATTTCAGCATGCTGCTGTGCAGAGGGACCTGGGTATCCTTGTGCAGGAATCTCAGGGAGTTGGTTTGCAGGTGCTACAGGTAATTAAGAAGGCAAATGGAATTTTGCCAGAGGGACGGAGTTTAAAAACAGTGAGGTTATGTTGCAGCTGTATAAGGTGCTGGTGAAGCCACACCTGGAGTACTGTGTACAGTTTTGGTCTTACTTGAGAAAGGATATACTAGCACTGGAGGGGGTGCAGAGGAGATTCACGAGGTTGATTCCGGAGTTGAGAGGATTGGCTTATGAGGAGAGACTGAGTAGACTGGGGCTATACTCATTGGAATTCAGAAGAATGAGGGGAGATCTTATAGAAACATATAAGATTATGAAGGGAATAGATAAGATAGAAGCAGGGAAGTTGTTTCCACTGGCGGGTGAAACTAGAACTAGGGGGCATGGCCTCAAAATAAGGGGGAGGAGATTTAGGACTGAGTTGAGAAGGAACTTCTTCACACAAAGGGTTTTGAATCTGTGGAATTCCCTGCCCAGTAAAGCAGTTGAGGCTACCTCATTGAATGTTTTTAAGGCAAGGATAGATAAATTTTTGAACAGTAAGGGAATGAAGCGTTATGGCGAGCCGATGGGTATGTGGCGCTGAGTCCACAAAAAAGATCAGCCATGATCTTATTGAATGGCAGAGCAGGCTCGAGGGGCCAGATGGCCACTCCTGCTCCTAGTTCTTATGTTCTTATGTAGCCGCCTCTACTACTACCTCTGGCAGCTTGTTCCAGACACTCACCACCCTCTGTGAAAAAATTGCCTCTCTGGACACTTTTGTATCTCTCCCCTCTCACCTTAAACATATGCCCTCTAGTTTTGGACTCCCCGATCTTTGAGAAAAGATATTGACTACCTAGCTGATCTGTGCCCCTCATTATTTTATAGACCTGTATAAGATCACCCTTCAGCCTCCTAATCTCCAAAGAAAAAAGTCCCAGTTTATCCAGCCTCTCCTTATAACTCCATCCATCAAGTCCCGGTAGCATCCTAGTAAATCTTTTCTGCACTTTTTCTAGTTTAATAATATCCTTTCTGTAATAGGGTGACCAAAATTGCACACAGTATTCCAAGTGTGGCCTTACCAATGTCTTGTACAACTTCAACAAGATGTCCGAACTCCTATATTCAATGTTCTGACCGATGAAACCAAGCATGCCGAATGCCTTCTTCACCACTCTGTCCACCTGTGACTCCACTTTCAAGGAGCTATGAACATGTACCTCCAGATCTCTTTGTTCTGTATCTCTCCCAACGCCCTACCATTAACTGAGTAAGTCCTGCCCTGGTTCAATCTACCAAAATGCATCTCCTCGCATTTATCTAAATTAAACTCCATCTGCCATTCATCAGCCCACTTGCCCAATTGATCAAGCTCCCATTGCAATTGGAGATAACTTTCTTCACTGTCCACTATACCACCAATCTTGGTGTCATCTACAAACTTACTAACCATGCCTCCTATATTCTCATCCAAAACATTAATATAAATGGACAGTGGACCCAGCGCTGATCCCTGAGGCACACCGCTGGTCACAGGCCTCCAGTTTGTAAAACAACTCTCTACAACCAACCTTCTGTCAAGAAGCCAATTTTGTATCCATTTAGATACCTCACCCTAGATCCCGTGAGATTTAACCTGATGCAACAACCTACCATGCCAAAGGCCTTGCTAAAGTCCATGTAGACAACATCAACTGCACTGCCGTCATCTACCTTCTTGGTTACCCCTTCAAAAAACTCAATCAAATTTGTGAGACATGATTTTCCATTCACAAAGCCGTGCTGACTGTCCCCTAATCAGTCCTTGCGTCTCTAAATGCCTGTAGATCCTGTCTCTCAAAATACCTTCCAACAATTTACCCACCACAGATGTGAGGCTCACTGGCCTGTAGTTCCCAGGCTTTTCCCTGCAGCCCTTTTTAAACAAAGGCACAACATTTGCCACTCTCCAATCTTCAGGCACCTCACCCGTGACTATCGATGATTCAAATATCTCGGCTAGGAGACATGCAATTTCCACCCTCGCCTCCCACAATGTCCTGGGATGCACTTCATCAGGTCCCAGGGATTTATCTACCTTGATGCGCTTTAAGACTTCCAGCACCTCCTTCTCTGTAATATGTACACTCCTCAAGACATCACTATTTATTTCCCCAAGTTCCCTAACATCCATGCTTTTCTCAACAGTAAATACTGATGAGAAATATTCATTTAGGATCTCACCCATCTCTTGTGGATCTGCACATAGATGACCTTGTTGATCCTTAAGAGGCCCTACTCTCTCCCTTGTTACTCTTTTGGCCTTTATGTATTTGTAGAAGCTCTTTGGATTCTCCTTTGCCTTATCTGCCAAAACAATCTTCTGTCCCCTTTTTGTCCTCCTGATTTCTCTCTTAACTCTACCCCTACACCCGCTATACTCTTCAAGGGATTCACTTAATTCCAACTGCTTATGCATGTCATGTGCCTCTTTCTTCTTCTTGACCAGGGCCTCAATATCCCGAGTCATCCAGGGTTCCCTACTTCTGCCAGCCTTGCCCTTCACTCTAAGAGGAATGTGTTTACCCTGAACCCTGGTTAACACACTTTTGAAAGTGTGCCACTTACCAGACGTCCCTTTGCCTTCCCACAGATTCCCCCAATTAACATTTGAAAGTTCCTGCCTGATACCATCAAAATTGGCCTTGCCCCAATTTAGAATTTTAACTTTTGGGCCAGACCTATCATTCTCCATAGCTATCTTAAAACTAATGGAATTATGGTCACTGGTCTCAAAGTGATCCCTCACTAACACTTCTGTCACCTGCCCTTTCTTATTTCCCAAGAGGAGGTCAAGTTTTGCCCCCTCTCTAGTCGGGCCATCCACATACTGAATGAGAACTTCTTCCTGAATACACTCAACAAATTTCTCTCCATCCAACCCTCTAATACTATGGCTGTCCCAGTCAATGTTGGGAAAGTTAAAATCTCCGACTATTACCACGCTGTTTTTCTGTAATCTCCTTGCATATTTGCTCCTCAATTTCTCGCCGACTATTTAGGCCTATAACACAACCCTACCAAAGTGATTTCCCCCTTCTTATTTCTCAGTTCTACCCATATAGACTCAGTGGCCGTACCCTCAGATATATCTCCTCTCAGTACGGCCGTGATGGTTTCCCTAATCAAAAGTGCAACTCCCCCTCCTCTCTTACCTCCTGTTCTATCTTTCCTATAGCATCTGTACCCTGGAATATTGAGCTGCCAGTCCTGTCCCTCCCTTAGCCATGTTTCAGAAATTGCTATAATACCTCAGTCCCACATACCCATCAATGCCCTGAGTTCATCTGCCTTGCCCGTCAGGCCTCTTGCATTGAAATAAATTCAGTTTAATCTGGCCTTCCCTTGATCCCTGTCTTCCTTTTGCCTGGTCTGTCTAGTACTAGGATTACCGACACTGCCTTTACTACTTAATGTGCTCTTTTTAACTTCTGTGCCGTCCCCAAACTTCTCTTCTGTCTCCCTACTGCTTTGGATCCCACCCCCCTTTGCAATGGATGCCAATAGCCTGAATGAGAGAGTTTAACAGTTTATTTATTAGTGTCACAAGCAAGCTTACATTAACACTGCAATGAAGTTAATGTGAAAATCCCCTAGTTGCCACACTCCAGCGCCCGTTTAGCTGCACTGAAGGAAAATTTAGCATGGCCAATGCACCTAACCAGCACATTTTTGGACAGTGGGAGGAAACTGAAGCACCCAAAGGAAACCCATGCAAGCACGAGGAGAATGTGCAGACTCCGCATGACATAAGCTGGGAATCAAACCCAGGTCCCTGGCATTGTGACACAGCAGTGCTAACCACGGTGCCACCTGGCATTGTGGCACAGTGGCTAGTTCTGGCACTTGCAGCAGCAATTGGCTTCCCTCATGTCCACAACATAATAGATGGCACTCATGTAGCTTTCAAGGCAGAAAATGAGCCAGCCGCTTTGTCAACTTGGTGGGATTTCCCTCAATCAATGTACAACTGGTATGTAATCACCAAAGAAGGATGATGCAAGTATTATCAGTTTTGTTGGTGGTTGCTGTGCCACCATCATTCTGTGACGTTAATCCATTCCCCACTTTTCCATCCGCCCAGAAATAGAAGCGAATGGCTGCTAGGGTACAAGGGCTACCTGAAAAACCCACCACATTGAGCATTACAGGCATAATGAGATCCATATATGGGACCACCAGCATCATCCAGAGGATATCATTGCCATGTGTAAGTAAAGATTCAAGTGCCTTGATTGTTTATGGACCATAAGCACAAGATCATAAGACATTGGAGGTGAAGTAGGCCATTCAGCCCATCGCGTCTGCTCTGCTGCCATTCAATGATATCATGACTGACCTGATACAATCCACAACTCCACTTTCCCACCTTATCCCCATAACCCATGATTCTCTTACTGATTAAACATCTGTCTATCTCAGCCTTGAACATACTGAACGGCCTAGCTTCTACAGCCCTCTGCAGTAAAGAATTCTACAGATTCACCACCCCCTTAGAGAAGAAATTCTTCCTCATCTCCATCTTGAATGGGCAACCCCTTACCCTGAGGAAAAGGTAACCTGTGGAAGCAGCATCTTCCTTTTTAAAAAATTAATTTATGGGATGTGGGTATGACTGGCTGGGCTGGCATTCATTACCCATTCCTAATTGCCCTTGAACTGAGTAGCTTGGTAGTCCACTTCAAAGGGCATTTAATAATCAACTACTTACCTATGGATCGGCCATGGTGGGATTTGAACCCGGATCCCCAGTCCAGTGACAATAATACCACACCACCTTCTTTAGAAAGGACCAGAATATGACCCGCAGCATGACATAAACCAAAAAGCTGACCTAGAGCAGGGTGACAGAGAGGGGAGGAGGTAATCACACTGACATCTTGTACCTGTCCTGTATCCATTGGTCAGAAGGCTTTGAATAGATGGTTGACACTGAGTAAACTCCAGCTCCCAGTAAAAAGGGTAACAAGTGTTCAGGGACAGGGACAGGGGCAGTCCTGGGGAGGTGGCAGCGTTTGTCAAACAGCCACCTTCTTCAGCTGGAAGAGGAAGAAAAGGAGAAGGAAGGTCGAGGGAAGAGTTCCTGCCACTTCGAGTGGGGAGCAGAATGCTGTTATCACAAGCTAGTAAGATCAAGATACTCTGTGCCAACCATCTGTTCATTCTCTGGAATCAGTAAACCATTCTCAACTCATAATTCATGTATGTTTTCTGTCTAAATTAATTAATGCATTGTATCCAAACTGTTGTTTTTTTAATTAACTGAATATAGTATCTTGAAAGTACCTATGAATAATCAACTGCCTATTTTGGGTATCTGGGGCAGCTAATCCAAAACACTTACAGTGATCACTCTTACCAATACTGTCACACACAGACGCAAACTGTGACTGGCAGATTGGTGAGGATGAAGTCAAATAGGTTTTTCATGCTTTTTGGTTCCTTCACCAAAGGGCACAGACCCAGTCTAGTAGTAATGTCCTTTAGGGCTCGACCACTCAGTCTGTAGTGGTGCCACCAAACTTGATGGTGGACATTGAAGACTCCACCCAGAGTATAAACTGTGCTCTTGTCACCCTCAGTACTTCATCTAAATTGTGTTTTTTCTTTATTAATTCATGTGGGCTTCGCTGGTTGGGCCAGCATTAAATGCCCAGCTCTAATTGCTCTTGAACTGAGTGGCTTGTCACACCATTCAAAGGTCATCCACATTGTTGTGGGTCTAGGGTCATATGTAGCCAGACCAAGTATAGATGATAGATTTCCTTCCCTAAAGGGAATTTGTGAACCAGATGGGTTTTTTTCATTTCATCAGATTTTCTATTTAATTCATATTCCACCATGTGCCATGGTGGGATTCAAACCCAAGTCCCCAGAGCATTAACCTGCATTGCTGAATTATTAGTCCATTGACAATACCACTATACCACCATCTCCCCAACATAGAACATAGAACATAGAACAGTACAGCACAGAACAGGCCCTTCGGCCCACGATGTTGTGCCGAGCTTTATCTGAAACCAAGATCAAGCTATCCCACTCCCTATCATCCTGGTGTGCTCCATGTGCCTATCCAATAACCGCTTAAATGTTCCTAAAGTGTCTGACTCCACTATCACTGCAGGCAGTCCATTCCACACCCCAACCACTCTCTGCGTAAAGAACCTACCTCTGATATCCTTCCTATATCTCCCACCATGAACCCTATAGTTATGCCCCCTTGTAATAGCTCCATCCACCCGAGGAAATAGTCTTTGAACGTTCACTCTATCTATCCCCTTCATCATTTTATAAACCTCTATTAAGTCCCCCCTCAGCCTCCTCCGCTCCAGAGAGAACAGCCCTAGCTCCCTCCAACATGGAATAGAGAAGGAGCACTGATTCGTCAGCTGAGTGGGAGAGATGCATGGTAATTAGTAGGGTGTTACCACGTTTGATCCAATGCCATGTGACTTCATGGAGTCCAGAGGTGATGTTGAGGACTCCCAGGGCAACTCTCTCCCAACTGTATACCTCCATGCCTCCACCTCTGCTGGTCTCTCCTGCCAGTGGGACAGTACGTACCCTGGTGATGGTGATATCTGGGACATTATCTTTAAGGAATGGTTCCGTGAGAATGACTATATCAAGTTGTTGCCTGACTAATCTGTTGGACAGCTCTCCCAATTTTGGCACAAGATCCCAGATGTTAGTCAGGAAGACTTTGCAAGGTTGACAGGGCTGGGTTTGTCATTGTCCTTCTCAGTGCCTAGGTCGATGCCTGGTGGTCCATCCAGTTTAATTCCTTATTAATTTTCTCGTGATTAAGTACAACTGAACGGCTTGCTGGGCCATTCCAGAGAGTCAACCACATTACACAGTGGTACACAATCAGGAGGGAGTTCCCCTGGAATTAGGGAAATATCTTAGGGAGCAGTGACCACAATATGATAGAATTTACCCTGCAGTTTGAGAGGGAGAAGCTGGAATCAGATGTAACGGTTTTACAATTAAATAAAGGTAACGACAAAGACATGAGGGAGGAGCTGGCCAGAGTTGATTGGAAAGGGAGCCTAGCCGGGAAGACAGTGGAACAGCAATGGCAGGAATTTTTGAGAGTTATTCGGGAAGCACAACAGAAATTCATCCCAAGGAGGAGGAAACATGCTAAGGGAAGGACGAGGCATCCATGGCTGACGAGGGAAGTCAAGGACAGCATAAAAGCAAAAGGAAAAGCATACAAAGTGGCGAGGATTAGTGGGAAGCCAGAGGATTGGAAAGCCTTTAAAAGCGAGCAGAGGACAACTAAAAAAGCCATAAGGGGGGAGAAGATGAAGTATGAGTGCAAGCTAGCTAGTAACATAAAATAAGATAGGAAGAGGTTTTTTCAATATATAAAAGGTAAGAGAGAGGCAAAAATAGCCATTGAACCACTGGAAAATGAGGCTGGAGAAGTAATAATAGGAAACAAAGAAATGGCAGAGGAGCTGAATAGTTACTTTGCATTAGTCTTCATGGTGGAAGACACCAGTGGGATGCCAGAGCTCCAGGAGAGTCAGGGGGCACAGGTGAGTGTAGTGGCCATCACTAAGGAGAAGGTTCTGGGGAAACTGAAAGGTCTGAAGGTGGATAAATCACCTGGACCGGATGGATCACACCCCAGGATTCTAAAAGAGATAGCTGAGGAAATTGTGGAGGCATTGGTGGTGATCTTTCAGGAATCACTGGAGGCAGGGAGGGTACCGGAGGACTGGAAAGTAGCTAATGTAACACTGCTGTTTAAGAAGAGATGGAGGCATGTGACGGGAAATTATAGGCCGGTTAGCCTGACTTCAGTCATTGGCAAGATTTTAGAGTCCATTATTAAAGATGAAATTGCAGAGTACTTTGAAGTGCATGATAAAGTAGGACTGATTCAGCATGGATTTGTCAAAGGGAGGTCATGTCTGACAAATCTGTTAGCGTTCTTTGAGGAGGTAACAAGGAAGTTAGATAAAGGAGAAATGGTGGACGTGATTTATTTAGATTTCCAGAAGGCCTTTGACAAGGTGCCACATCGGAGACTGTTAAATAAGTTAAGTGCCCATGGTGTTAAGGGTAAGATCCTGGCATGGATAGAGGATTGGCTGACTGGCAGAAGGCAGAGAGTGGGGATAAAGGGGTTTTTTTCAGGATGGCAGCCTGTTACTAGTGCTGTGCCTCAGGGGTCATTGCTGGGACGGCAACTTTTCACAATATACATTAATGATTTGGAAGAAGGCACTGTTGCTAGTTTGCAGATGATACAAAGATATGTAGAGGAACAGGTAGTATTGAGGAAGCAGGGGGGCTGCAGAAGGACTTGCACAGATTAGGAGAGTGGGCAAAGAAGTGGCAGATGGAATACAATGTGGAAAAGTGTGAGGTTATGCACTTTGGAAGGAAGAATGGAGGCATGGACTATTTTCTAAATGGGAAAATGCTTCAGAAATCAGAAACACAAAGGGACTTGGGAGTCATTGTTCAAGATTCTCTTAAGGTTAACGTGCAGGTTCAATCGGCAGTTAGGAAGGCAAATGCAATGTTAGCAGTCATGTCGAGAGGGCTAGAATACAGGAGCAGGGGTGTACTTCTGAGGCTGCAAAAGGCTCTGGTCAGACCCCATCTGGAGTATTGTGAACAGTTTTGGGCCCCATATCTAAGGAAGGATGTGCTGGCCTTGGAAAGGGTCCAGAGGAGAATCATAAGAATTATCCCTGGAATGAAGAGCTTGTCGTATGAGGAACGGTTGAGGACTCTGGGTCTGTACTCGTTGGAGTTTAAAAGGATGAGGGGGGATCTTATTGAAACTTACAGGATACTGCGAGGCTTGGATAGATTGGACATGGAGGGGATGTTTCCATTAGTAGGAAAAACTAGAACCAGAGGGCACAACCTCAGGCTAAAGGGACGATGCTTTAAAACAGAGATGAGGAGGAATTTCTTCAGCCAGAGAGTGGTGAATCTGTGGAACTCTTTGCCGCAGAAGGCTGTGAAGGCCAAGTCATTGAGTGTCTTTAAGACAAAGATAGATAGGTTCTTGATTAATATGGGGATCAGGGGTTATGGGGAAAAGGCAGGAGAATGGGGATGAGAAAAATATCAGCCAGGATTGAATGGTGGAACAGACTAGATGGGCTGAGTGGTCTAATTCTGCTCCTATGCCTTATGGTCTAATTCCTCAACAATGCAGACCATGGAGCTGTAATCAAAAAACAATGAAAGACCAAAGTTGCAAATATAATAAAGGTGTTGATTTTAATTCCAAACACGATATTGAAGTGAAACCTCTTGTCATGTAAGTGCTCCCTTGCTTTCAGAAGAGCTGCTGTAATAGTTACTGCTGCACGCACAAGGACCACGCTCATAGAGGATAATCTCCTGAGCCTCTCAGGGGTCAGCTGCAGGCTGCAGAACATCAGTTGCTGCCATGACTCAGCTGGCTTTCTGACAAAGAAGTTTGTATTGATGGGGGTGGCCAGAGAGAACAAAGAAGAAAGCAGAACAAAGAAAAGTACAGTACAGGAACAAAGCCTTCGGCCCTCCAAGCCTGTGCTGATCATGATGCCCTAACTAAACAAAAAAAAACCTTCTACCATTACTCGGTCCACATCCCATTATTCCCTCCCTATTCAGTTTTCAAGTTTATTTATTAGTGTCACAAGTAGGCTTGCATTAACACTGCAGTGAAGGTACTGTGAAAATCCACTAGTCGCCACACTCCAGCGCCTGTTCGGGTACAATGAGGGAGAATTTAGCATACACCTAAGCAGCACGTCTTTTGGACTGTGGGAGGAAACTGGAGCACCCAGAGGAAACCCACGCTGACACGGGGAGAACGTGCAGACTTCATAGACAGTGACCTAAGCCGGGAATCGAAACTGGGTCCCTTACCCATCTAGATGCTTCTTAAATGTTGCTAATGTGCCTGCTTCCACACCTCCTTGGCAGCACTATTCAGGCACCCACCACTCTGCGCGTGAAAAATTTCCCCTGCATATCTCACTTAAACTTTCCCCCCTCACCTTAAACCTGTGTCCCCTTGTAAAATTGACACTTCCACCCTAAGAAAAAGCCTCTGACTATTCACCCTGTTTATGTCTCTCATAATTTTGTGCACCTCAACAGGTCTCCCTTCAGCCTCTGTCTTTCCAGTGAAAATAATCCCAGTTTATTCACCCTCTCCTCATAGTCAACACTCTCAAGACCAGGCAACAAACTGGTGAACCTTCTTTGCACTTTTTCCAAAGCTTCCACGTCTTTCTGGTAGTGTGATGACCAGAACTGCATGCAATACTCCAAATGTGGCCTAACCAAAGTTTTATAGAGAGCTGACATGTTGACCTCCTATGAGAGGATAATACCTGTCATTTCCCCTTCAACACTGCCACACATAGGCAGGAGTGCAGGCAACCAAAGAAGTAGCACCTTGAGACCTCTTGTTTGTTAGTTCCATCATTCTGAGGTTGACCTCTGTATGTCTATGGGGGTTAAAAGCCTCCACTCCTGACCAAGGGCTCAGGTTCAGTCCTTCAGTTAATTCAATTCTGCTGTGGCAGCAGTTTAAGTGCTACAGTTAGCTGAGTGCTCCAAGATTAGGGTAAGCAAAATCAACCATTGATTCCTGCCCAAACTGGATACAGCGCAACCCCAACTCCATCCCCAATGGGGAATGCAAAAATATGGTTGTCAAGAGAGGATCTGATTGGGCCCTCAGACAAGATTTCCTCTAAAGCCAGGGCTGCTGCCCGTCAAATCCTGCATCAATGGGTAGGTTATTGAAGGACACCCCTGCAACTGTGCCCCAGTGAGACAGTTAATGCTTTCAGTAAATGAGGGAATGGAAAAAGTGTAACAGAAGATCAGGAAAGCACATTCAAATGCAAGTGATGCAGAAGCCTTATCAGACCCACGGATGCTAGCTTCAAAGATATAGCTTTTTATCAAAGCTGCTCTAATCAAACTTTAATCAAACAGCCTTTGTCATTAAATTAACCATTAACAACCTTTCACATCTGTTCAAATTAAAGAACAAATTTACAAGAACAAAGTCTGGAGTGACTAAGTTAATGTTGATTTTTGAACCTGTTAATTATTCTGTGAGGAAAAAAACTCAGCGTTATGTGCTATTTAGTATGCAAGGCATCGAGGTTGCTGACAGTGACTAACATTTTGTCAGCAATCTAGCTGATTATTAATTTGTTGATAGAAAAATGCTTTGGGTAGAATGTTACATTCACCTGCTAGTGGGTTTACCAGTATGGGGGCTGGTAAAGTTTCTCAGTTGGCCTTCCCACTTTTGGGTGAGGACATGGGAGAGGATTCAGACATGGTCAGGCGCAATTCTTCCACCCCACTGATCTGGTCGAGTAGCGTAGCTGGGCAAGAAAAATGAGCAAGAGGCGAAAAGTTGGATTTGCGCCTGATTATTCGCCTCTTGTGATATTGCTGGCCACATTCTGCTAGCGAAATCAGCCTGGTGCCCAGGAAGGTGCAAGGCTGATTTAAGTATTAATAACATGCTAAGCATGTCATTAATGAGCCTGGGACGCAATAGTCCAGCCGCACTTACCTTTCCCACCTCGTTGGAGAGGTCCTCACTGGTGAGGGTTGCAGATGGTCCCCAACAATGGCGACCAGATGTGATGGCCTCATCGGTGGAACCGGAAGCCATTGAAGCCCTCCCCTGGTGGTCGGGGGCAGGGCCGGGCAGTGCCATGGGTCAGTGCCAGCCTGGGAGATTGGTGAACCCAACAAAAATGTTATCCCTGCAAGACTCTGTGGGGAGGTGTAGAAGGTTGTGTACATAATATGGGAAGATGGGGAAGATGCAAAGTGAAGGGTTAACTATAATACTGTTCGAACAATAGCTACTGAACATGTGCATAAGGAACTATGTAATAATGATGTTAGACAGAAGAGAATGATCTTTGCCTCCAGCTAGATATCTTGCTAAAAGTAAAGCACCCAATATTTTCTAAGACAATCCTAACAACAACAGAGGTCTCTCCATCACAACCTCCCCCCGCCCCCCCTCCTCACCCCCCCCCCCCCTCCCCACTCCCTCCCCCCACACCCCGGGCTTCATCTCCCTTCCCTGCCATAAGAATTCCCGCATACACATAGTCCTGAACTCCAAAAATCTGGGACTCCTTGTAATTCCAGTCCAGGCCACTGCTACCACTAGTATTGCTGGGATTACACAGCTGTCAGCCAATCAGATTGGCTGGCAACTCTGAGAGGTGAGACCTGTGCCAGAACGAGGGGCATTAACTGGCTATGAGGCTGTCATAAGCAGCAGGGATGCATTTCCCACTGAGTTGCCCCATCATCCCGAGATATCCTGCCCTTCATTTATGATGTTTTCGGACCTACAGTCAGTTGAAAATAAATTAGCAGATTAATTATGTGACAAATATTGTCGATTACGTTTTCTGCCTTCATGTTTATAGCAGAATTCTATATTTGTGAGACCTGGCAGGAAGTGCTGGCTGATTCTAAGCTGGCACTCAGTGTGTTGAGGTAACTGTGCCTAGTTTTAGCTCATTTGAGTAATTGGCAAAAACTGACAGGAAAATGCTGTTCTTGTGGTGGCAGCTAGCCTAACAGCGGATGGCCCACAGCTCAAATTTAAAAGGATGTGGCAACTTAGAAGATTTCAAATACTTTCAGCCTTTGTCAATCTTGAGAATGAATTTTAAATATGTGCTAACCTTTACTAAGGCTGCAGAGTATATTTTACGCAATTCAAAGGAACCACATCGCTGTTTGTAATGGGTGCGAGAAGAGTTACCTACCAGACATTTCAGGTCAATTTCCCAGAAGGCAGTACATTGTTTGTCAAAAGATGGCACTGGTCTCAATAGCCTGTGCTGTCCACGAGTGCCATCTGTTATGCACTGGGAACCCTTGCAACTTCGAAATACTCGGTGTCCCATCAAGCTGATACCCTCTTTCCACAGGGAGTATGATGAACCCATTGAACAACCCATAAAACAGAAGTTGTAATTTTCCAACAGTGGGGAGTTTTGCCCAACATTAGCACACATTGGACAGTCACATTCTGAGCTTCTCTGAAAGGCGTTATCAGTACTTTGTTGCTGACACGCACTCGAAAAATTTACATCAAGGACTTGGTCAGTTGCTTGTGGACAACTGACTGAATGATCAACAGATGGGACTTGGAGTGATCCAGTTTAATTCATAGAAGGAAGCATACCAATGATAAAAATTGCCTGCAAGTCAGTTTGTAAGAGTTTGCGTTCGTATATGGTAACACATTTACTGAAGTGAGTGTGCCAAAGAAGAAATCTATATCAGGGCAGCACAGTAGCGCAATGGTTAGCACTGCTGTCTCACAGCTCCAGGGACCCGTGTTCAATTCCAACCTCAGGCCACTGTCTGTATGGAATTTGCACGTTTTCCCCATGTCTGCATGGGTTTCCTCTGGTGCTCCGGTTTCCTCCCACACTCCAAAGATTTGCGAGTTAGGTTGATTGGCCATGCTAAATTGGCCCTTAGTGTCAGGGGGACTAGCAGGGTATATACATCGGGTTGCGGGAATAGGGCCTGGGTGGGATTGTCGTTGGTACACTCGATGGGCTGAATGGCCTCCTTCTGCACTGTGGAGATTCTATGATTCTTTTAATAAAAATGGATCCTAGGGTAAGGATGGATAAGTACATAATGGATACATTTGCCTTTCTGCACTGCTTCTTTCAAATCTAGGAGAGCCACTTGATTCCTGTGACTCAGTAAGAAGTGTCCCTACCCCTGGCTTCAAGTCCCAATTCAAGACTTGTTGGCCACAGAAGTAGTTGTTCATGATATGGTTCAACAGATTAATAACCAACCTGCTAATCCTTCCAACACTTTTCCACTATTTCCCAAAGGAGCGGGGAAGGGGGCAGATGAATATGAAGATACAGAACAGTTTATACCTTCTAACGAAATTATAACCCTGTCTATTTTGGTTGCTGCAAGTAACATAGCAACTTAGAAATATGACTCATTTAGAAACCAAGATGTTGCAATCTAAAAATGTCAGAATTAAACAGCACCGGACATTAATTGGACAATCATAGTTCAGGTAAATCAATACAGTGATGGCATCATTAATTCTGCAGTCTAAAAGTGTAAAGTTGTACTCACCTTTGACAAGATTATTCCTGCAAGTCAAATCATCCAAAACTGTTGAGCTTCTTTCAAAGGGGTTAGCGGTACTACACACCAGCAAAACTCTTCATCACCAACAGAGTGGGAGGAAAAGACCTGTTGCAGATCCAAGGACAGACTAAATGCTGCAGGGTCAGAAGGTTTGGAAAGGCAGATAACTGAGAGTTAGATGGCTGTACCACTTTAAGGATAATTTCCAAAAACATCTACTCTGAGAGAACAGGAATTTTTCTTGCTGGCGTAAAAGTTCCATAAGAAGTCTCACAACACCGGGTTAAAGTCCAGCAGATTTATTTGGTAGCACAAGCTTTCGGAGCATTGCTCCTTCTTCAGGCGAGTGAGGAGTTGTGTTCACAAACAGGACATATATAGACACAGACTCAATTTACAAGATAATGGTTGGAATGCGAGTCTTTACAGGGAATCAAGTCTTTACAGATACAGACATTGCGAGTGGAAAGAGTGTTAAGTACAGTTAAAGGGATATGAATTGGTTCCAGCCAGGACAGTTAGTGAGATTTTGCAAGCCCAGCAAGTCGTGGGGTTACAGATAGTGTGACATGAACCCAAGATCCCGGTTGAGGCTGTCCTCATGTGTGCGGAACTTGACAATCAGTTTTTGCTCGGCGATTCCGGCCAAGGAATCAATGAATCATCTACAAAATTTGATGAAGTTTTCAACTCCTTTGACACTTATTGTAACCTCAGAAATAATAAAACCCTTGAAAGTGCTAAATTTAACAAACCCATCCAGCCATCAGGAGAACCTGTCAACTCCTTCATTAATGAGCTATACAGAATGGCTGAACACCTAGATAACAAGGACACCTATGTCAGACTCCTATTTATTGACTACAGTTCAGCCTTTAACACCATTGTTCCCACGAAACTCAGCTCCAAACTCCGTGACCTGGGCCTCGGCACCTCCCTCTGTGACTGGATCCTGAACTTCCTAACCCACTGACCACAATCAGTAAGGATAGGCAACAAAACCTCCTCCACAATCACCCAAAAAAACCAGTGCCCCACGAGGCTGTGTTCTCAGCCCCCTACTATACTCCTTATACACCTATGACTGTGTGGCCAAATTGCCCTCCAATTTGATTTTCATGTTTGCTGACGACACCACCGTAGTGGGTCGGATCTCAAACAACGACGAAACAGAGCACAGGAGTGAGATAGAGAATCTGGTGAACTGGTGCGGCAACAATAATCTCTCCCTCAATGTCAGCAAAATGAAGGACATTGTCATCGACTTCAGGAAGCAAAAAGGAGAACATGCCTCTGTCTACATCAACAGGGACAAAGTAGAAAGAGTCGAGAGCTTCAGGTTTTTAGCTGTCCAGATCACCAACAACCTGTCCTGGTCCCCCCATGCCGACACTGTAGTTAAGAAAGCCCACTAACGCCTCTACTTTCTCAGAAGACTAAGGAAATTTGGCATGTCAGCTACGACTCTCACCAACTTTTACAGATGCGCCATAGGAAGCATTCTTTCTGGTTGTATCACAGCTTGGTAGGGCTCCTGCTCTGCCCCAGACCGCAAGGAACTACATAAGGTCGTGAATGTAGCCCAATCCATCACGCAAACCAGCCTCCGAACCATTGACTGTCTACACTTCTCGCTGCCCCAGCAAAGCAGCCTGCATAATTAAGGACCCCACGCACCCTGGACATTCTCTCTTCCACCTTCTTCCATCGGGAAAAAGATACAAAAGTCCGAGGTCACGTACCAACCGACTCAAGAACAGCTTCTTCCCCGCTACTGTCAGACTTTTGAATGGATTTACCTTGCATTAAGTTGATCTTTCTCTACACCCTAACTATGACTGTAACACTATGTTCTGCACTCTCTCGTTTCCTTCTCTATGAACGGTATGTTTTGTTTGTATAGTGCGCAAGAAACAATACTTTTCACTGTATGTTAATACATGTGACAATAATAAATCAAATCAAATCAAAAAAGGTTGTGATTTTGAAATCTGAGCTAATTGGGGATAGAATATTTGTAGGAGCGATGGATAACGCACTCTCAGACATGCTTCAAGCAAATGAAGATCTAACCCTTGGCAAGACTATCCAGATTGTCAGGCAATCTGAAATCTAATTGCTGCGCAGATCCCTATTGAGAGGCAAAATCAAACCATGGTGCAAAGGAAAGCCCACTGTCCAGTTAGTGAAACAACACAGAAACACGGACACTTCAGAGCAGGGGAAGCAATACCCTAACCATCAAGTAGAATGACCATGCCAGCGCTACGGAGCAAAATGCCCCCACAGGCGAGATTCATGTTTTGTAAATTCAGCCCAATATTTTAATTGTAACCAAATTTGAGAATTTGTGCAAGGTCTAAACATCAAAACACACAGAACATCCCAAGAGGATTCATGAGAGTGATTCAGCACACCAAGGGGACACAACCATGCTTCTTGGGTGAGGTCAAAGATCCTGGATTTTTGTATTGGAATGAGGACATTTCCTTTAATAACCACCTCACAAATTTTAAGTTGGACATGGCAGCTAGTGTTACCATCCTACTGGACAAATAAACATGGCCAAGAGACCTTTGGCTTTGAACACCAGTGTATGGGCCGAGAAGAATCCCACTTCTTGGCATAGGTATGATTCTGGAACCACTAAGGTATGGTGGCAAACAAATCTTTAAGCTGACGTATGTCATCTGTAACCAGTCCTTTTCTCTCTTGAGCAAAGGTACCTGACTCTCCTCAAAATGCAGAAAATGTCAAGACAACTACTGTTGTAAATTATTCAGAACTGTAAGCTTCAAGAGTTCAAACAAGAAAGGGTATCCTCACTGTGACTTCAACTCGAAACTGTCCTCTTTCTTTTCAGAGCAGGTTTGTCCACTCTCATGCCAGAAGCCCCTCGCTGGCCAGACCAGCTAGCCACTCAGATGGTCACTATAACACCTCTAGTGGATGACAGTCAAGAGAGGAACCAGAAATGGGAAGTACCTCGATCACTGTCTCTGTCCCCATTTGGAGAGGTAAAAGCTGAGAGAACAGAGCAGACTCTGTAACCACCATCCAGCATGACAGTGCCACTAATGATGCTGAAACCAAGTCATTGCCATCCATTGATGACAGCACATTACACAGCCAAACACAAAGGTGAGTGTGCTACCAAGTCACACCTTCGTACCAAGAAGATCCATCTTCCATCCAAGTGTGCTTCTTGGCAAGCCACAAGAAAGAGGAAGAGGAAAAAACATGATAAGAGATGAGATAATAGAATATAAAAGCAGAGATGTCTTGCTGCATCTGTACAGGGCATTGGTGAGGCCGCAGCTGGAATACTGTGTGCAGTTTTGGTCCCCTTATTTGCAGAAGGACATATTGGCCTTGGAGGGAGTGCAGAGAAGGTTCATCAGGTTGATATCAAAGATGAGAGGTGTTGATTATGAGGAGAGACTGAGCAGATTGGGTTTGTACTCGTTGGAATTTAGAAGGCTGAGGGGGGATCTTATAGAGACCTATAAGATAATGAAGGGGTAGAGGTGGAGAGATTCTTTCCACTTAGAAAGGAAGCTAGAACTAGAGGGCACACCCTCAAAATAAAGGGGGGGTCAGTTTAGGACAGAGTTGAGGAGGAACTTCTTCTCTCAGAGGGTGGTGAATCTCTGGAATTCTCTGCCCACTGAAGTGGCGGAAGCTACCTCGTTGAATATGTTTAAATCACGGATAGATGGATTCCTGATTGCTAAGGGAATTAGGGGTTATAGGGATCAGGCAGGTAAGTGGAACTGATCCACTTCAGATCAGCCATGATCTTATTGAATGGCGGGGCAGGCTCAAGGGGCTAGATGGCCTACTCCTGCTCCTATTTCTTATGTTCTTATGTTCTTATGAGCCCAGGGTTTGTCCACTTCATAGAGTGGGGTAAACCAACTGCCATCTTTCACTATAATTGAGGAATTGATGAAAGAGTGATTCAGTGCCAAAGAATAGAAAAAGAGGATGAAAAGCCACCCAGATGCCAGAACAACCTCCAACTCAACAAAGTTTACCTGCAGTGACAGATTCTATCACTCTTCTGACAGTAGTAAGAAAAAGATTTGTAAGGGTCATAAGGCTCCAGACCACCTTAACCTGTGAACTCAGAGACTTGAGGGGAGAAGGTGGGGTAGTAATGATGTACATACATGGGATAACTTGTGAATACATTGAATAAAGAATTGGAGAGAGGTGTAGTGTAAGGGCCTGGAACATAAATGATTAACGTGGGACTGAGTGCAGTATAGGCCACACAATGATGCAAGAGAACACATGACCCACACCTGGGGAGGGTCAATTGGACAGAGCTGTGTGTAGAAACAAGCATGGAGACAGCTCCTAACTTGGACTTTTACTGTGTGTATATAGTTTCTAGTTGTTAATACAGGCAGTCATTGACCCCTATACCAAACCTGCACCCTAGGCACAACAAGGACACATCTGTGTCTTAAACTAGAACTAATGTGGGCGGTAAAATATCTTGGGCTAAGTCTCCTTTAATCTATTACCCCAAGAATTTGTTGGCATGTGCCCAAATATTCCCCAGATCTCATACTTAGGCTCTGCAGATAACAGGATTCTTTCCCACCGGGGAAATCTTAACCACAAGGAGAGGAGCTGTCTAGACATCCGTAAAAAGAAATTATGGGGGGAAGACAAACTCCTCTTTCTTTTAATGGGATAACACATTCCAAGAACAAATTTTTAAAGTAACTACTGCCATTGCTCATACAGCCAAGGAGGAAATAAAATATTGATGCAAATAAAAGAATGACTGGTCAGCCAGAGATTCTCACATCACACTTGGGCATGGACCAGAATATACTTCCCCTAACACCAGCTATACCAGACGCAGCAATAATATAAAACAATATCTTTTCCCAAGATATGTGGTCTGTCTGTATCTTTACAGGAGACCGTCAGAATTCTCTAACCCCAAAATAACAAAAATGCAAAAAGAATGCAACACATTAGTTCTAAGGAGGTTTTTCCTCACTCGCTGTGAGGGCTTGTAGGCCATACCCACAGCCTCTACACTGATTTGATTTGATTTTGATTTGATTTATTATTGTCACATACATTAGTATACAATGAAAAGTATTGTTTTTTGCGTGCTATACAGACAAAGCATCCCGTTCGTAGAGAAGGAAAGGAGAGAGTGCAGAATGTAGTGTTACAGTCATAGCTAGGATGTAGAGAGAGATCAACTTAGTGCAAAGTAGGTCCAGTAAAAAGTCTGATGGCAGCAGGGAAGAAACTGTTCTTGAGTCAGTTGGTACGTGACCTCGGACTTTTGTATCCTTTTCCTGACAGAAAAAGATGGAAGAGAGCATGCCCAGGATGCGTGGGGTCCTTAATTATGCTGGCTGCTTTTCTGAGGCAGCGGGAAGTGAGAACCGAGTCAATGGATGAGAGGTTGGTTTGTGTGATGGACTGGGCTTCATTCACGACCCTTTGTAGTTTCTTGTGGTCTTGGGCAGAGCAGGAGCCATACCAAGCTGTGATACAACCAGAGAGAATGCTTTCTATGGTGCATCTGTAAAAGTTGGTGAGAGTCGTAACAAACATGCCAAACGACTCCCTGCCGTGGCACTACTCATATTATCTATGATTAAAGTAAAGGATACTGTGTATTATATTCCACCACTGTAAATGCAAGGATTATTAAACAAAAAGGCAGACAAGTATCACACAGCTCTAGTAACACACAGCCTGTCCAGCGTGCTCCCCAATAACATGAAGGAGACCCACCGCCAGACCATAAGAAAAGGATATATTTCCGTACTGCAAATATCGGGATAACTTCTCAAGCTCTTTAAGGATAGTAAACCAGACACATGGCCAAAAACAGGATGGGTAGATCCCTCGACCCATCCCGCACCCCCAGCACTACAAGGATATATCAGGAGTGGGTAAAACTTTAGCTAAGTACTTACGTCATTTATAAGTTAACACCTCATTTTGACTTTACAACTTCGGTTTTGACTTTACTATGCCAGCCAGCACATTCAATATGTGTGCATCAATGTTCTGTGCTGTTCATCTGTGTGACTGGACAATGTAAATCCAGCCACTGTGCCACTTTCATTAGGTCAAAATGCCTTTATTAGGCTTGAAGCGCGTGTTTTATTCTGTTAATCCACCTGTAAGCCAATGACCAGTTTTCTTTTGGCACACTCATCATGACAGTGCTTAATGCATCACCTGATATGCTAATATGCTCTCAGACTCATAAGGTTAAACAGGAAACTGACAGTGATCGATGACTTCATTATATCCCTCACACTAACCGAGGAACTTGTGCTATGGCATTCAGACATTAACCGTCGCCTCAGCAACTTGACAGAGCAAGAGTTGTGAGCATTTAACACTGTCAGGCAGCAATGAGTGATTTCCAGCCTTGGTTTTCAGGAATGTTGTGAATCCAAGGACTGCCTGTAAATAATTACTGATGACTTACCAAAGACTAGAAATGCCTTAATAAGATCTACCAAACCATACCCAACACCTCACAGCAACTTCTGTCTTCACAGGTTAAAGGTGACATGATGTAATCTCACCAAAAGTGTGTTATTTTCTCATCAAAGTATTTAGCTGAAGGGAAGTTATTTGTGTAGGAAGCCAAAGGAAAGTGGTCTAGCAATGGAACAGTCTCATTCTATTTCTTATCTTCCCATTCCAATCCTGCTGCTGTGTCTTCAAATCTTCACCAGCTTTTTCCCTCTCACCTTATCTTTATCTTCTACTTGCGTTTATCTTCCTTAATCCTGGTGTATTTAATCCATGTAATTTTCCCTTTCATTTTTTGGAACATTCTTTAAATTTGGTTTACTTTTCCCTATTTCCCGGGCTAGACCTTTTCTGCCAGTGAAAACTGGACACAGGAAAGCAGGAACAATTCACAAACTGAAACAGGTAGACCAGAGGCCCAAGCAAAATTGGACTGCTGCGCTCACGTACATTAGACTAGAAGCGGCAGGTCACTGGGGAGACACTGGCAAAACAGACCTCAATTTCAGGCTGTTGCAACGCTGGCATCAACCCTCAGGTCATTCCTGTGGGAAGCAATCAGGAGGGAACTGAGCATGGGCCAGCAGCATTCCCCAGAACGACACTCCTCCTAACTTCCCATTCAGCTAAGTATTTTTTATAAACAGCTTTTTGGTAACATCACGACCAGACTCAAGCAGCTTGGTTATGCTGAACGCAGTTGGTCTTTCACTGGCTTCTTGCTGGGGATTTAAAGCTTGTGATAGGCTCCTGTGCATGAATGCTTGGGGTTTAATGGCTGTTGCAGGCATGTGGGCCCTGGATGATTATAGAACCATAGAATCCCTACATGAAAAGGGGGCCATTTGGCCCATTGAATCTGCACTGACTCTCTGAAAGAGCATTTTACCCTTGCCCACGCCACTTCCCATCCCCTTAATCCCACACATTTACCCCACTAATCCCCCTGACCTACATATCTTGGGGCATTAAGGGGCAATTTACTATGGCCAATCAGCCTAACCTGCCCACCTTTGGATGGTGGGAGCATCCGGAGGAAACCCATGCAGACACGGGGAGAAAGTGCAAACTCCACTCAGACAGTAACCCAAGGTTGGAATTGAACCCGGGTCCCTGGCACTGTGAGACAGCAGTTCTAACCACTGTGCCACCGTGATGCCCCAATACTTTAGTCCTTATTGACATAGCAGGCAGCATGTTTCCAATGCAGAATATGCAGTGCCGGATTTTGGCATAAGCTAAACAAGCTTAGGGCCTCACAATCCGCAGGGGCCTCACAAAATTTCAGAAGGTTTACAATGAAGAGAACATTTAAGAGCAGATACCAGAAAAGAAAAAGAAAGCACCATCTTGAAGAGCAACTCAAAAAATTACCAAAAGTTGACAGTTACTTTACTCCAGAAACAGATATGGATCCACAAACCCAAGGTGATCAGCAAAGTCCAAAACAACCACAGCCTAGCGCCTCAGCTACTGAGACAACAGAGTCTGGAATCTCAGCTGAGGAAAACACTGGAAGTGATGCAAATGTGAGCGTTGCAGAGCCGACATCCACAGTTGAAACAACAAAATTCACGAAACTCAATGATGTAGGTCAATGGGGTGTCTTAACCGAGGATGAACTCTCATACTAGATCCTTAAGGGTCCTTCAGAGTGTCAACACTGGAACGGCCCATTTGAAAACTCAAAGCCGTCATTCAAAAATCAAGATAGATATTGTTCAAAGGGTCTTTTTCAGTTCAGAAAAGTTAATGGTGAAATATACGATCGAGAATGACTCGTGTACTCTCCAACAACTGGCTGTGTTTACTGCTTTGTCTGCAAGCTCTTTTCAACATCAACTGCAGCACTAGCTTCTGGTGGGTTTTTTGACTGGCGAAATCCCATTGCAATTAAAAGTCATGAAAACTCTGAAGAGCATAGAACAGCTTTGCTGACATACTTGACAAGAAGGCGTGGTTCAACCTTAGACTCAAGACTAGCAGAACAAATAAAAACAGAACAACAGTACTGGAGACATGTGCTTGAGCACTGATGCCTCACAGTGCCAAGTAGCAGGTTCGATTCCAGCCTTGGGTGCCTGTCTGTGTGGAGTTCTGATGTGGAGATGCCGGCGTTGGACTGGGGTAAGCACAGTAAGAAGTCTCACAACACCAGGTTAAAGTCCAACAGGTTTATTTGGTAGCACAAGCTATCAAGACACTTCGAAAGCTTGTGGAGTTTGCACCTTCTCCCTGTGTCTGAGTGGGTTTCCTCCGGGTGCTCCGGTTGCCTCCAACACTCCAGAGATGTGCAGGTTATGTTGATTGGCAATACTAAATTGCCCCTTAGCATCAGGGGATTAGCAAAATAAATATGTGGGGGTTAAGGGGATAGGGCCAGGGTGGGATTGTTGTTGGTGCAGGCTCGATGGGCTGAATAGCCTCCTTCTGCCTGTAAGGATTCTATGATTACCTCAAACAGTCCTCAGGCCTGGTGTTACAAGTTGCAACATATGTTTACCCAGGACCAGTGTCTCAGTTAATTGGGAAACCAACCACATCTTACTCAGACAAACAACAATATGAACATAATTTAATCAGCAAAATAATATTTTTAAAATAGGAATAAATCATATTTGGTATATAGCTTGGTGCATTATGGATGCTATGAGACTCTTGCCTACCATTTGAAATTGAATTTCTGACATAAAGACAACTTTCAGTAGCTGGACAGTTGGTCTGTTGTTGCCTAGGAACCCTAATTGTCAGGGACATAGTTTAATTGTTTGTTATCTTTTACTCAATCCAATGGGAATAGTTCATTTGTAACCTCTGGGCTTTCAGATGCTACTCATTGCAGTCTGTCACCGAACGTACAGAAGGCATTGTGTGTAGAAAGTTGTGGATTCCCTAAATCACTGACAACAAGGACTTCACACAAAGGTAGTTTATTCATAAGTTCATAAGATATAGGAACAGAATTACGCCATTCGGCCCATCGAGTCCTCTCCACCATTCGGTCATGGTTGATATGCTTCTCATCCCCATTTTCCTGCCTTCTCCCCATAACCCTTCAACCCATTATCAATCAAAAATCTGCCTAACTCCTCTTTAACTTTACTCACTGTACGAGCATCCACCACACTCTGGGGTAGCGAATTCCACAGATTCACAACCCTTTGGGAGAAGTCGTTTCTCCTCAACTCTGTTTCAAATTTGCTAGGCCTCATCCTAAGACTATGCCCTCTCATCCTAGAATTCTCCACAAGAGGAAGCATCCCCTCCACATTTACTTTATTCATACCTTTTATCATCCTGTATACCTCAATTTGACCTCCCCTCATTCTTCTAAATTCTAGAGAGTATAGTCCTGAGCTCAACAGCCATATACAACACTTGTGTCCTGCCCACACTCCCGGGGTAACTCCCGCACGCCAGATACAAGACCTCTTTTGTAGCTGTACCATCATGTTCCCACATCACCACTTTGTCTGCACGTAGGATACAGAAAGAAACAAACACAAAAATCTTCCCAAGACAGAAAACCATGTAATCCATTTGAAATACCATGGGCTGCATTATTGTAAGAGCATCTGTGAGATATTTCGGTATGATTTATATGAGATACAGATTAAAGATCTCTTGTTCAAAGTTCTCTTGCTTGCATCATTTATTCAAGCATGGAAACAGGAACCAATATATCCACCTCCAGGATTGCCTCATTTAATGCTTTGAAACCAAAGTGCTTTAATAATGGTCTCTGCAACACAATGGCTGGAATTTTACTGCCCTGCCCACCAAAATCGGAGCAGGGAAGGGGCAGACAATGGGAAGGTCTGTTGACCTTGAGCAGGATTTTACAGTTTTGGGACTGTAATCCCACTCAATGACTCTGGAAAAATAAGCAAATGTTTTAAATCCTCAGGTTGGACGGAACCTAAATGAAGAAAGCGTTCCCAAAAGTAGTCGTCAGCAAAGCATCTGACAATTGGTTTGTACCTTTCTTATGCTTAAGAGTTGTCAGCATCTGAGAGACAGAAATTTAAGTTAGATCCATCTCGGATTATTCATTAAGAGCATTGTGCTCAGGGAATTTGTGCTGAAGACAGTGCGTATTGATGGGTTGGAAGTGAAGTACAGAGGCTGTGAAGAGAAGCCAGCAAGAAGCTGGGTGTCCTTTAACCTGGGAAGAGAGCAAATGGAGGATAGCTGGCTGGGGAGCAGAGCGCAGTTAGGGAACTAGGCCAGGATGCATAATGGGACTAATGATTTGATCCCCATAGCAATGCAGCATTGTGCGAAAAGTGGGGAGCAATGCAATAGACTGGGGTATGGGGTGTGAAGGGCAGTGAGTAGAGAACTGTCCAGATGGTGCACAGAGCAGGGTTTGGAATTTTAACACTAATAACCTTGGATTTCAACTGAAGTAAGAGCTACCCATATATTTTAGCTAAGAACGCAATGAGTTTTGTAGCCATCTGCTTAGAATAACACTTTTCTTCCTGAGTCTGATTTTTCAGTCAAAAGGCAGATTCTGAAAGAAGAAAATACTCAGAAAATCAAGATGCGTCTTCAAGCAAAAGAATGCTTTTGGGTGAGTGACAGGAAGACTTGCTGTGCACAGAACATCCCATTCCTCATTCTCCACCACTCTCTCCTTATCCAATACTGAACTCAACAGAGACAGCAGGTTTAAGCACATGTGGACAATGCCACGCACATGTGGACAATGCCATGCACATGTGGGCAATGCCATCCACATGTGGGCAATGCCATCCACATGTGGGCAATGCCATGCTCAGTGGAATACACTGAAATCTTTAGTCCACCAGTGCGGAAAGCAGGGACCGTTGAGCATGGCTGAATCTCTTCACTCAGTAAAGGCCCCAATACATATTGAAATTTGAAGAATGCAGATAATTGAAACTTCAGGCTCCAGAGGAAACAGTAAGGCCTGTACATAGGGCAACAGTCAAAGGCATTTCTAGCAATTTTATGGGTAAATTGTAGTGGGTTTATTCCAGAATTTAGTTTTTTTTTATAGATGTTATTTTTATACATTCAGCTAGGAGGGTTGAATAGGGGCTAAAAGAAGGACTGGTAAATGTGCCGCAGTGAGAAAAAGAAGCAAAGTAATGAAGAAGCAAAAAATATAAATGGCAACAAGCAATAAGAGCTGAAACAAATGTCAACTAAGGTAAACTCGTAAGAGTCAGAACTGAGAAATTAGAGAGAATAATTGAAGTAGAAATTGGGTATTGCTTTAACTGAAGCTTGACTTCAGCCAGGGCATGACAAGGAACTGTCAACGCATTATCAGAAGATTTAGGATAGAGCAGCAAAAGGAGAGTCTTATGAATTAACGAATAGATTCATTGTAAGTTTGAGTCAATGTTTAGGATCTTTAGTTTCAACTAGTCACTGTCCGGGTATGAGGCATTTGATATAAGCAGTTTAAGCAGAATCACAATACAATAAAATGGTACATAACAAGGTGGTGGTCACGGTCAGCACAGGGCCCAGAGTCTCCAGTTGATTGGGGAGCTGTCTTTTGCTCTATCCTTGTTGTTGACCATAGTCCATCTTCTTTCTCTTGGTTACGAGCCAAGGGCCTCAAGATTCATCTTCTTGTGTCTAGCCTTGTGCTATATTAGGTGACTGATTAGTTTACACTTGAGCAGGGTGAAATCTCATTTTAGCCAACCTGATTCATTTACAATTACTTCACTATTGATCCAATGAGTTTACCATTATTTAATTATTGTTCATTATTGTTAACTTGCATGTCCCTCATGCATAATGTTCATGTTAATTAAGCAGGAGACCCTTTAGCTAACCTGATTAATATTGCACAGTTCCTTGTCTTTGCAATTGTCCGGTTGTACAGGTCAGCAGACAAAATGCGAATCTGTGTGTCCAATCAGCCAGGATATTCCCTGACGTAAGCTCTTACAACAGCTCAACATTTTCCTTCCGCTGTTCCCCATACATTGGAATCTTACTTAAAATTCACCTCTTGCTTCTCGAAATTTTTCAAATTCATAATTCCGTGTTGACCGACCCATTCATCACCTTGAGGGGGCAACGAAGCTGATCCTGCAACATTACTTTCTGCAATGATGATACACTCAATACATTAATGTTCTGCTAATGCCCATCACAGATCTTGCAAATTTATGCTTTAAGCTCCAATGTTTGGACTTTCTATGAGAGATATGTAACATACATACAGAGAAGGAGAACAGTATGGGTGTGATATTCACAGACTGCTGCGTTGGTCGAGTAGCATAATGAGCTGGAAAATGTCAGCGGATGGCCAAAAACGGGGTTGGGGGTTGGGACCAGCATTCGGGGTTGGGGGACTCCAGAGCCAGTGATATCTGGGGGTGGCGGGGGGGGGGGGTGGTTGTGGCTGGCAATCGGGGGTGGGGAGGTCAGGGCTGGCAATGTCCAGGGGTGGAATGGGTGGTTGAGGCTGATAATGTCTGGGGGGGTGGTGGGTGGGTCGGTGCCAGTGATCGGGAGGCTAATATATTGAGAGATCGGCGCATACGCAGTGGCACCCTCAGTACTCTGCTGCCAGCCTCTCGGGTGTAAGTCTCTCGATGGCCTCTGTGCTGCCCAGAGTGCCAGAAATTCATTTAACTAAGCTAACCCAAAAACAGGTGGGAAAAGCTCCCGTTTTCCAGCCCATTGTGCACGTCGTTCTTTTTTTGAGAAAATCGTGCCCTATATGTCCATGTTTCAGTCAGGACTTGTCAAACTTTCAATATAACTATTGTGGCCTAGGACTTGTTGTTGCATACATTATCATTAGAAGTATTGCGAGCAGTAATGGCCAGATAAAAGACTATAATCTCCTCTGCCTTTTCACCAGTACTCTCATGGGACAGGCAACAGCAGAAAATGAGCCAGGAATGATGGTTCTGGATCCACTATTGTGCTTGTTTGATCTTCTGCTGCAAAGGATAACAGTTGCTGCCAGCACCCAGCCACTTTTGCGTGGGTGTATTAGATGGTGGGATAATGATTGATTGACTTTGTAATTTGCATTGTCCATCATTTTCATCCTAGCAACCTGGATGTTGGGAAATACCAAATTATTACAGGCATTGAGTTACCTTCTAGAAAGCCAGCTGGATGAAGGATAGAATTGGAGCCAATCTTTACAATTAATCTTTACACACTTTTATAAGCATTTGTTCACAGAGATGAACCATACAAACACCTCCCAACCACAGTTTGTTTGTTCCTTTTTATAGGAACACAATTGAATCCCCAATTGATGTCCACCACCTGTACACAATTACCCATTGAGCATTGTTAAATGAGGCACAACACATCAACTAGTTTCAATGGACGAAACAGGAATCAAACCAGTGAAGGCTCCATGCAAGCATAATCGCAGATCAATTGAATGTGATTAATTTCTCCAAACCGATGCATGTCTTGAGCACCCAGACAGCTCTCCCCCTTAAGGAGTCCTGCCACAACAGCAGCAGACATTTCATATCCCTTTGGTTGACGATATGCAATCGGCAGATACCCTATTAACAACACATGGAAAGAAAATTAAATGAAGAAATAAAGTTTGTCAGCATTAACATAAGCTAGTTGTTCTGATATAACTCGCACTTTGCCGCACATCTGGTGGCAGAGGGAAATAAGGAGATAATTAAGGCAGGTGGCCTAAAGCTTGGTCAAAGAGGTAGGTTTTAAGGAGTGTCTTAAAAGTGGTAAGAGAGATAGAGAGGTGTAGAGGTTGCAGGAGGGAATTTAAGAGTTTAAGCACCAGGCAGCTGAAGGCATGTCCACCATTGCGCAGTGATTAAAATTGGCATGCTCAAGTGGTCAAAATTACAGAAGTGTAAATACACAGTAGTTTGTGGGTCTGGAGCAGATTAGAGGTAGGGAGGGGCCAGGTCATGGAGGGATTTGAAAACAAGGCTGAGGAGTTTAAAATCAAAACTTAACTTTGGGGGTGATCTTACCCAAAAAATTCCAAGTGCTGAACGAGTGTAAAAATGAGAGAGATTTGCGCCCATTTTTGGGTGAGTTCCCAAATGCAATCATACGGCACTTAGAAAAAAAAGAGCCAAATGTGATTCCTACCAGCAGGGGGAGTGGGCAGAGGCTATTCATGCCAAGAAACCGGCTGCTGAGCTCTCGGGGTGCCATTGCACAAGCACCCGAATCTCCCAGTTCACTGTGTACACACAGTGTACACAGGGCACTGAGAAATAACATCCCACCACCCCACCACCCCCACATCCCCCGGATATCAACCGGAAGGATGAGCTGGTATGATTGTCCCCTTTTGAACCAGTGTAGGTTTGCAATTACAGGGGTAATCGGTGTACAGAATTTGGTGCAAGTGAAGACATTGTCAACAGAATTTTGGATCACCTCAAGTTTATGTGGGTAGAAAATGAAAAACCAGCCAAGAGTGCATGAGAATAGTCAAGTCTAGAGGTACTAACAGCATGGATGAGGCTTTCAGCAGCTAATGGGGTAGAACAGGGTGGGAGGAGATGAGGTAGGCGGAAGTAGGTGTTCTCAGTGACAGCACAGTTAAATGGTTGGAAGCTCACACTGAGATCAAATATGATGCCAAGGTTGCAAACGATCTCAGATAGTTGCCAGACACATTAGTGGAGTTGGTGGCTCGGGAGTAGAGTTCATGGTGGGACTGAAGACAATGGTTGTGGCCTTCCCGTGATTTAGTTGGAGAAAATTTCTGCTCACCCAATTCTGGATGTCAGACAAGCAGAGCTTGGTTTTCACTCCCAGGTGAGATTGGGAGAATTTTCAGCTCCACGAATGCAACCTTCAAAAATAGTTGCCCGGACATGGATTTTCCAGAATAGTAGTTGGGGTGGGTGCCCTGGAAGAATTAAACAGGAGATTGGCAGAAGGCATGCCTCAGGGCTGTGTACTGTGTCCAAATATTAAAAATAAAGACTAAAACCCCCCCAGCCCTCAACCTTCACACACTCAATCCCCAGGCACTTCCCATGCCCCATCAAAGCCAACCACTGCCACTTCATGCTTTGTACCCAACTCCCATGGCCCCTCACATCCTCCATGCCATTCATGACATTTTATAGCCCCTGTGCCAAACTATGCCACTGAACCCCATTACCCTTTATAGCCTGTATGCAAATCTATAACCCATGCCACCTCCTAACCTATACCAACTCACCTAGTATCATCACCTCATGATTCATGCAATAAAAGGTGCAATAAAATAAAATTCTATAGAATGAAGTTGTAAATATCTATTACAGACTTCACTACATTGAAAAACAACATGAATAAAAAATATACTATACTTGCATTTCTTTAGCTAAATAATGCCTTATTAACAACAAATATTTCATTCAGGTCCATAATTCCTTACACTAACATTGGAATTCATGGTTCTGCTTCAAAGAGTTTGTAACCACTTTAAGCTGTCAATCAAACTGTGAAACAGCAGGCACCCCACTGTGATAATGGCTGGTTGTAAAATCACTTATGCCGCACCAATCCAATAATGGAAACGCTCATGTTAATATCAACAGTCAGAGTGAAAAAGCAAACAATCGTTTGTTTTTATATACTCCAAATATTATTTTCTAAGATTTGAATGGCTTGGCCTTTAAATTCCTTGACATCTTAACAGCTCTCTATGACAGTTCCCTTTGACAGGTGCTTCTGACATTTTGACTGCTGATTTTGACAGATATGTGAGATTCCAAGAGCTTGCCAATGATGAGTTTATGCACTTTTTACACACATTTATACCTAATGTGACATTAGTGTACCTTTAAGAAATGTTTTTTTTAATCATGTTCTCTGCAGTTGTAAACAGACCTTATCAGTTTTTTTTCTCTCATTGCTGCCGGACTGTCTGCTAGAAGTCCTTTTATTGCTACATCAATGGCTTAAATGAGGTTCTGTTTATTTTTACTATGGGCCTCAGGTACTTTCTGGGATCGTTATGATCCTGCATTGTTAGGAGGAAGACTGGTTGGCAGGTCATGTGTTTTGGACAGTTTTTTTTCTTTCCTAGTGATTTTGAGGTTTCATTTTCTGTTTGGTTGCTGGCTGCAGTTTTAGTTTAGAAGGGAGTGGACATCAGACTGAAAGTAGTGTTTCTCTCTTCCTGATATTGGAAACTCTGCTGGTTAGCTGAAAGCAAGGTTTCATGCTTTCCTGAAGTGGAAAGTCTGCTGTTGGTAGTTGGCTTGCCTAGAATCTCTCTTTCCCTGGTGTTCTGGGAAGCTGTTCTGACTTCAAACTGTTCTGGGTATATCTAGAGGGCTGCTAGAAGTTACAAGGCTGAGAAGTCAGGGTTTCAATTCTCCAACCAAGTGACTGAAGCTGACTCGAAGCTTGTCTCTGTGTGCCTCAAGAGAATTACAGTATTCAACCAAAGGACTAAATTCCAGTATCACATGAGCATTCGTCTTTGCTGTGTTAAACCTGTGGCAAAGGTTTTATTTATGGGATTGGTTTCATTGGAACGATGTTTAGATGTTAAGGTTGATATATATCATGATTGTTTTTTCCTTGTTTGTAATTGGTAAAAGGTATTGCTAATTTTCTTTCTATACGTGTTAACTGTATTTTTAAATAAACTTTGTTTGATAAAAGCTCCCTAGTGGGTCATTTGAATCATACCTGAAGTGAAATATCTCTTGCTCACCCTAACCAAATTCAAAGGGCAAAACCTATGATCCAGGCAGACTTCAAAAAACACTTTCGGGTTTCTGACCTGGAATATAACACTAATTTTAACAATTCCAGAGGGTAACTGACCTGCCCGAAAGAGCATCTTACATTCCCCAAAGGTATCCTGGGACCAGATTCAAATGGGTCCCTTACCCCTCCGAAGGGATACCCCAGCTATCCAAACAGATCTATCAATTTCAAACCAGTTATTATGTGGAGTAATTCGCACACTCTGGGTTTCATAATTTCCGGCCTTCTAAAATCCCACACCAGTGGAGGCAGCTGATGATTCAAATATCTTGCATAGACCGTGCACTTGCAAAATGTGACCATCCTCATTCCCACCTCTACAAAAATGGAAAACACTGCAATGCTGGCATTGCCGTTATTTTCACCCATCGCAGTAAAATTCTGGTCTTCAGTCTGATCGTTTAGAGATAGTGGACGGGTTAAGAGAAGTGGTGGTGATGCAGGTAGAGCCTATCATGTTTTTGAACGAGATCGTCAAGAGGCAGCATAGTGTTGAGAAATAAGAGGGAGACCGGAATAGACCCTTGGGCGATTCCAAGGTATGGAAGTTCAAAGAGCAGCCATTGATGGTGATTTTGTGGCTACAATTAAATAAATAAGAATGGAACAGTCCCAAACAGCTTGGTGATAGAGGAAAAGACCACAGGAACAAAATGTTTCATTTGTGTTTTAGCATTTGCAGTGCTGTGATGAATTTAAATTGAAGCTGCTTGTGAGAATGATAATACAGCATAAAGTCCGTGGAATCCCTACAGTGCAGAAGGCGGCCATTCAGCCCATTGAACCTGCACCGACAACAATCCCACCCAGGCCCTATCCCTGTAACCCCATGTATTTACACCGCTAATCAGCCTGACACTAAAGATCAATTTAGCATGGCCAATCCACCTAACCCGCACATCTTCAGATTGTGGGAGGAAACTGAAGCACCCGGAGGAAACCCCATGCAGACATGGGGAAATCCCTGTGCAAACTCCACACAGTAAGAGTTTTAACAACACCAGGCTAAAGTCCAACACGTTTATTTGGTAGCAAATACTGTGTTTACCCCAGTCCAACGCCGGCATCTCCACATCAAAACTCCACACAGTCACTGGAGGTCGGTCCACATCCCTGGAGCTGTGAGGAACTGTGCCACGCACCATCCATCTTTGTCACTGAGCAAGGTGGGAGATCTAATTAATATCATTATTGTTCAGTTCCTCTTCATCTTTTTTGGCCAAGTTTCTTTCTCGCTTCCTTCAGTATTTTGTCTCTTTTTGGTTATTTGTTTTATTAAAGCACTTTAGGATCTCAGTTAATTGGGTTAGGGAAAGATTTGGAAAGATTTAGAGCCTTGATGGGCATTAGACAATATCTTTTATCTCAGACCGTGATTGGATAAAATCACCAGCGAATGATTTTTCAAAATGAACTCAGAAAGTGTGGGCCTTAAATCTTGTTTGTTGCTACAGTAACCAATTTACTAATACAGCATTTCTTTCGATTATATAACACTGTCGATGATTTATGTCCTTTGATGTCACCAATATCCTTGATGGCTCCCAAAATAAAATCTCATTCTTCAGTAATTTTATTGTTTTATATCTTGTGTTGTTTGAATCGAGTTGAATATCCTCTTCTGAGGAAAGCTCATTGTGGCTGACTTTTCCCATGTACCTTCCTTATATAATATATTACCAATATAGTAGGCATCACAGGCCTAATTTTAACTCTGTGCAAGTGGGTGGGTTTTAAATTAATTGAAATCTCATCCCATATCCCCAGTTTATAACAGTACGAAAGGAAGAGAATAATCGACAGATGACTAAGACCTATCCCTAGATTCCTATTCCATTCTATCAGGGAAATATACACATCAGACTCAGAAGAGCCTTTACTCCTTAATCTAATCGGTCAAGGAAACAGATAGCTCATAACATCCCAGCCCAGAACAAACAGTCAGAGAAATTAATGCCTCCGATTGATATTACTTTCATCCTTAAACACTATCAAAGTGGATGGCTTAGACTCGTAAATATTTCCTCCTACACGCAAGGAATGTCTGCTACTGACTCTGCCAAACTGTTGTAGCCCAGAGAAGGTTGCCTAATCAACGCAGCATTTGTCAATGACCATGTCACCCTAAGTACATATTTTTATTCTTCCATGGAATGTGGGCATCACTGACCAGACCAGTGTTTATTGCCCATCTGTAATAGTCATTGAGAAGGTGGTGGTGAGCCACCACCTGCTGTGAGGCAGCAGTGCCAACCACCATACCAACATGCCGCCCATCCAATTGTTTAGGGATCAACTAACTTGAACTTCTTCAGCTGGATCTTGGTAGGATTCCCAGCTTGCCATATAACATGGTGGCAAGGCAAGGCAAGAGCAAAGGGCTGTTTTAGCATCCAAAAATGGCTGCAGTGGGATTCTGGTGCTTATTGAAAAGTAGCATAGCCCAAAAGAATTTTTTTTTAAGTTTTAGAAATTCCACCTTGACCTGCGTAGTTAATCACCCATTGATTGATTATATTAGACAATGTGGCCCTTTTAAATATAAGCCTTCCCCCCCTCTCCAAAGGAATTCCAGGTGTCAGGCACACTATAATATTTCTGGTACCTGTGTTGATCTGATACAAACAGCAGGGGAAAATTTTTTATGGCATTTTATCTGTGTATCTTTTGAATATATCCACCCATTTTAGATTTGATATATTCTACACATTTTCACATTCCACCTCATCTGCCTTCACCAACTGGAAGGTCCTTCAGAAGAATATCCCGGCTTACAAATTTTGGCATCAGCATCCAGCAGCTTTGCACGCATGATGCACCACTGTGAAGCTCTGAATCCCAAGCAGAGTGAAGTGAGACTCCTGTGTTCAAAGAGTCTCGCTGTCACTCCAGTTCCAGAACTTGATACTCCATTAATGCTATATTTATAATTGCAGCGTCATCATCTGTGGAGTGCAGACATTACGATGTGAGGGCACCTAGAAAAATCTGTCAGACTTAATCATGTTTTCAGCCCTGCCTCTTCCCTTCTCCCTTCCGATTAGCATCAGCCTCCATTTCTAATCTTGCAGTAAGGACATTGCAACTAATCGTGGGGAGGCAGTGGTGTAGCGGTACTGTCACTGGACCAGTAACAGAGACAGAGGGTAATACTCTGGGAACATGAGTTCCAATCTCGCCATGGCGGATGGTGAAATTTGAATACAAAATTTTGTGATGACCACAAAACTACTATTAATTGTCGTAAGAACCCATCTGGTTCATTAGAATCATAGAATACCTGCAGTGTAGAAGGAGGCCATTTGGCCCATCGGCAACAATCCCACCCGGGCCCTATCCCCGTAACCCAACATATTTATCCTACTAATCCCCCTGGCAACCCCCTAACACTAAAGAGCAATTTAGCATGGCCAATCAACCTAACCCACACATTTTTGGACTGTGGGAGGAAACCGGAGCACTCAGAGGAATTCCACGCAGACACAGGGAGAACATGCAGACTCCACACAGACAGTCACCCATCCCAGGTCCCTGGCGCTGTGAGGCAGCAGTGCTAACTACTGTGCCACTATGCCACCCACAATATCCTTTAGGGAAGGATATTCATATGGTGTTCGTGGAAGTGGAAATGACTAGGGTTGGGAAGCATTTTCCGATCGGGGCCATTGTGATCTCCTGGACTCGTTTCGATCGCCTCAGGGGGTCGGAGAGGAATTTCCCAGATTTTCTTTTCCCCATATTGGCCCTGGGGTTTTTCACTCTGGGTTTTCGCCTCTCCCTGGAGATCACATGGTCTGGAATGGGGGGGTGGGGGTAAGTTAATAGGTTGTAATGAACAAAGCATCGTAGCTGTGAGGGACAGCTCGGTGGATAGGATATTAGGATGTAGATAGGCTGGAAAATTGGGCGGGGATCCTGGATTCAGGATTCAATCCTGGACCGGGGAGCGGCGCGGGCTTGGGGGGCCGAAGGGCCTGTTCCTGTGCTGTATTGTTCTTTGTTCTTTGTTTGAAGGAAATCTGCCATCCTTAACTGGTTTGGCCTACATTTGACTCCAGAGCCACAGCAATGCAGTTGACTATTACTTGCCCTCTGAAATGGGCTAGCAGCCACTCAGTTCAAGGGCAATTAGAGACAGGCAATAAATGTGAATGTTAAACTAATCTTCTGCTTTCCAATTAAGTCATTACATCTATCAAGTGATTGTCTGCTTATTCAGAGCAAACATTAAACTTTGCTTCTAAGGAGCAAATGAAGCCTTTTATCAAGTTTCATAACAAATAGCTATCAGCTGGAATCAGTAATTCTGATTAACACCGAATCTGTAGAAAATAAAATAGAGATGTTATTATCGGAACAATAGGGAAGACCCGTTCATGGATTAATGAAATAGCTGCCCCGTGGCGTGGTAAATTGTGGTTTTGTTACTTTCATCCTATTTGGAATAAGAAAGTTCCCTAGAAAGGGAATGGCAAAGACGTCAGAAATGGAGATAATCTGAGATGGAAATTTCAGGAGAAAGACTCAGCAGAAATCTAGGAGAATTCCACCAGTCCACCGTTTTGGTCATTAATTGATTTATGGCCTGTTTGGACCTGGAAAAGAGGAATGGAAAATATTTTCAGAATTGAAATGTAATCATCCAGGCTGACTGAAAATGTGTCTTTGCCCAATTAGAAAGGGTATGTGTTACAACCTGGAACTGTAGAAATTCGCAGCACAGGAACAGGCTGTTTGGTGTACTGATTTAAAATTTAGGTTTATTTATTAGTGTCACAAGTAGGCTTAAATTGACACTGCAATGAAGTTGCTGTGAAAATTCCTTAGTCGCCACATTCCGGCGCCTGTTCGGGTACACTGAGGAAGAATTTAGCATGGCCAATGCACCTAACCAGCACGTCTTTCGGACTGTAGGAGGAAGCTGGAACACCCAGAGGAATCCCACGCAGACACAAGGAGAATGCGCAGATTCCGCACAGACAGTGACCCAAGCCGGAAATCGAACCCGGGTCCCTGGTGCTGTGAGGCAGCAGTGCTAACCTCTGTACCACCATCCAATCCTATTGCCCTCCGCCTTCCGCTTCAAATATTTGTCCATTTTCCCTTAAATGATGACACAGTCTCTGCCTCAACCAATACCTCCTGCCAAGCTTTCTAACAGTCTCTGAACCTCTCACGTCATAATACAGTTCCTTCTGCTGCGAAGCTTCATAAAGATTTCAAAGATGATTCAATGTGGGACATCACATTGAGCAGGAACTAGTAATTCAATACAGGATTGGAAAGTTTTGAAGAATGACGTGTAACGCAGCTAATTTTAAGATTCAAACACCAAAGGAATACAGAAACCAATAAATGAGGAAGCTCAAAGAAGGTGAAACATAATGCCATTATAAATTATGATAACAACAACAAGCATTCTATTTATTATTTGCCAATAAAAGAGCCATTGCAGAGAACCATCTGTGCACTATATATTTCATATTCAATATTCCCCAAATCAGGAGGTCTTGTGATGCAGTGGGTAGTATCCCTGCCCCTGAGCCAGAAGCTCCAGGTTCAAGTCCCACCCCAGGAAGGTGCTTTCATAATGTTGAATGTCAACCTGCAAAATCCTTCCCATACACCAATGGCAGGTGGTAAGAGTGGGAGAAACTCCTAGTCAGCCAAGGATGTGGAGTGGTGCCCCCCCCCCTCCCAACCTCTAAGTCTCTGCCGACAGGGTACTGACCCGTTCCAGTAAAAACATCGCTATGGGAAAAGATGAAAGTTAGCCTTGTACACCACCATGTGTTGGAAGAGAAAGAACATACAAACCATTTACAATACTACTTAAAAATCTGATACAGGACATGTCCCATTTGGGAATCGCAGACATGGCATTATATACCATTTGAACTAAGAGTACATCATTTGTTCAGCTGTCTAAATGTTAAACAAACCCTGGCTAATCCATCGCCCATGCTTCTGCTCAATTATTGTTTCCTACTTTACAATTAGTTCACAGAGTAGATGAACAAGATTTGCACAGAGTTCAGAAGCATATAGTTCCAGATGGAAGTGAGTTATTCCTATTTACTCAGTGAGTACTGTAAATTATCTCAACAGGCCATAATGAAGGCATAGGTTAGATATAGTGTCATAATACAATAGTCCTGTGGTCTGACCTAAAGCCTTACAGAATTACCCTTTATGCATAAACATAGACGGACAAACAGCTGGTTGTATCTGGAAGCATTGACCCTGGAGCAGGATTGGGATTCATACATTGTTGGAAAACCCATCTGATGAAAAAACAAGGCTGAACCTTTAGAATTAGTTTATAAACTGATTGAGCACAATGTGAGATTTCTCCAAGGTATAGTTTGGCTGTCTCTGTTTATTGCTTTTGCTTCATTCCTCTTTATATATAGATAGTTTGGCCAATTGCCACATACAGAGCCTGGCTGACATTTTGAAAATCACAGCATTCATGTGAAGAGTGTCATTGATCCATTTGTCTTCACAGAGGAATTTTTATGACTATTCATTTATAGTTTTACTGCCTGATTTATTTTTATTTGGTAGCACAGAACATGAGTATTGCTGAAAAAGACATTTGAGAATCATAGAATCCTACAGTGCAGAAGTAGGCCATTTGGCCCATCGAGTCTGTACTGACCACAATCCCACCCAGATCCTATCCCCATGTATTTACCCTAGCTTGTCCCCCTGACACTAAGGAGCAATTTAGCCTGGCCAATCAACCTAACCTGCACATCTTTGGACTGTGAGACGAAACCGGAGCACCCAGAGGAAACCCACACAGACACGGGGAGAATGTGCAAACTCCACATAGGGAGTGGACCACTGTGCCACCATGCTGCCTTTATTGAAGCTTTTCATTTTATGCCCAGCAGGGCAATCACAAGAATACCGATGTCAGTGGAACCAACAACTTTATACTCTATCAGAAAAGAGTGCTGTTTCATTGACAAGGGGACTCTTATTGCTAAAGGCATTGCCGAAAGTGCACTAGTTAATGGTGGTTGACAGTTAACTGCCAAGAATCGTTTGAAATTTTTAACCAGGCAGCTTGGTTCTGATTGGCCAAAGCATTGCTCTGAGTAATGAACCAGTGAATGGCAAACACTATTTTTGCTGAAAGAGGCACAATGTGTATATGTTTTTTCTGACTGCAAAGTGTGTATTGATATATGTTGCTTCCAGTACATGAAAATGCCCCACTCTGTGAGCCTGACTGACAATCTTAAATCTTAAATTGTCAGTATAATTTTTAACATACTGAGGGTCATTTGACAAATGTTGTCTAATCACAGAATCACACCGGAATTGTGTACAGTTGGACACTGTGGGCTAAATCTTACCAAGAAATGGCAGTGTGTTTCTCTCTGGAGGTCGCATTTCCCTCCAGATCTTATGACACTCTGAAAAATATCAAGGGGGCATGTTTCATGCCATCATACAGGGGACAGGGCCTAAACATGCCAGCAAAACCCAGCTGCACAGAAATCAGGGCTCCATCTTTATAAGACCATAAGACAATGAGACATCAGAGCAGAATTAGACCACTCGGCCTATCGAGTCTGCTCCGCCATTCAATAATGGCTGATATTTTTCTCATCCTCATTTTCCTGCCTTTTTCCCATAACCCCTGATCCCATTATTAATCAAGAAACTATCTATCTCTGTCTTAAAGACACTCAATGACCTGGCCTCCACAGCCTTCTACGGTAAAGAGTTCTACAGATTCACCACTCTCTGGCTGAAGAAATTCCTCCTCATCTCTGTTTTAAAGGATCATCCCTTTAGTCTGAGGTTGTGCCCTATGGTTCTCGTTTTTGCTACTAGTGGAAACATCCTCTCC
Organism: Mustelus asterias; assembly: GCF_964213995.1. Taxonomy (NCBI): domain Eukaryota; kingdom Metazoa; phylum Chordata; class Chondrichthyes; order Carcharhiniformes; family Triakidae; genus Mustelus; species Mustelus asterias. The sequence goes on from NC_135808.1 coordinate 110,874,389, forward strand.
ATGTCCACTCTATCCAGACCTCGCAGTATCCTGTAAGTTTCAATAAGATTCCCCCTCATCCTTCTAAACTCCAATGAGTACTGACCCAGAGCCCTCAACCATTCCTCATACGACAAGCTCTTCATTCCAGGGATCATTCTTGTGAACATCCTCTGGACCCTTTCCAAGGCCAGCACATCCTTCCTTAGATATGGGGCCCAAAGTTGCTCACAATGCTCCAAAAGGGCGTCCTAATCATAATCTGAGTAAACCTCTCCCCAGCCCACCACAGAGGTCACAGGGGTTCCCCTCCCCACCCCTGTCCGGAGTCAGCACTTCTCCACATCCAACCCCCGCCCCCCACCCCCCCCCCCACCTTTCCACATCTCCATCATCATCAGCCCTTTGCCCCTGCCCACCCCAATCATCAAACCCTTCTCCCCATCACCACCCCCAATCATTGGCTGCTGCCCCCTCCAATCATCAGCTCCTTCTCCCCCTCCCGTGATCATTGGTCCATTCCTCCCTACCATCATCAACCCCTTCCCCCTCCCAATCATCGGCCCCTTACCCCCTGGATCATCGGTGCTCCCCCCAATCATTGGCCACATCTCCCCCTGATCATCAGCCATTTCGACCTAATCATCAGTTGCTTGCTTCCGCCTGATCATCAGCCCCTCACACCCACCCCCACAACTAATCAACCCCTTCCTCTCTGATAATCGGCACATTTACCCCAACATTATCAGCCCCTTGCCCCCCCAATCATCGGCCACTTCTCTCCCCAGCCCCAGAGTCTGAGCTGGCACCCATCTCCACCGTGCACCCCCCTGACAATGCCCATTGCTGGCATCCCCAGCCCCTCCGTCCACTGTTGGCCACCACCACATTGAAATGAATGCCCCCTCCCTTACCATGAGCCGCCCACTGGGGTCTTCCCATTGGCATAGGTTGGCACTGCCAGGTTGGCATGGGCATGCTGCCAGCCTGGTGGTGTCAACCCAGCAGTGTCAACCTGTGACAAGGGGCAGTGCCAAGGGACATTGCCAGGCCACTGTCTGGCCATGTCCCTCTACCTTAGGGACTATACTTATCTTTGCGCCCCCAAGGAGCCGGGGAGACTCCCATGACAGATTCACATCTGCGTGAACCTGTTGTGAACGGTGTCAATACATGGCGGGGGCGGTGGGGGGGGGGGGGGGGGGGGGGGGGCGCGGGGGGGTCACTATCTGGTGAGCAGGTGGGTCAATAACATTTAAATCCATTCAAATTTATGTAAAGCAGGTTCACACCCATTAGGGGCATGAATCTCGCTAGTGAGGGACCTGGAAGATTCAAAATCGCGAACCTTCGGCAAGATCTGTGACTTCCGGATCCTGAGCCCCCTCCAACATTCACATGGACAGCAAGCATGGGCTCAAGCTTGCCCCCAATGATTTGGCTGGTTGGGTATGGTGTGGTTTGCAAACAACAGCTGGGACATGCTGTTTTGTACAAACCGCCAGTCTTTGCGACGTACGGCCTACATAACTAACATGACATAGGCATTGAAATTCATACACCACATTATTAATTTGTGCGATAGGCAGAAATGTCTTTTTGGCTTTATGGCAGCATTCGGTTAGTGACGAATACCGCTCAGCTTGCTACTGCAGAGGAGCAGTGTGAAACACGTAGCTCCACCTGTTGCTCAAATCTTTTGTGACACCTTGCAGAGTAATCTGAGGTAAACCAGGCACTTTTCAGGGCCGGAAGTGACAGCCTGAGGCGGTTCATGAGTAAGAAATGAGCCATAGCCATTCGCTAGTTCATTCCTCAAAGCAATCCTTCAGTCATAAGTTAATCCCAACCTTAGAAAAGCATCCCCTGCTGTGTTGTTATGTTAATAGTTTGCACAGGCACCAGACATTTCTGTGACTGTTTTGCAAAGAATGAGAGAAATATTCATTTTGGTGGTCTAATGCTGCACTTCATGCCCATAGGGGACATAATAAAGAATGCCAGTGTTGGAGACAATTTATGACAGTCTAGGTTATATTCAAAATGCAGCCCCAGGGATGAAGGACCAATATTTTAACACACTGTACAATCCAATCCAATGGCAGGAAGAGAGAAAGGTCTTTATGCTCCATATGTTCTGAACTTTGAAAGCCACTACAAAGATGAAAATTGACTAAACCATTCAGTCATTCTTCTGTCTCATATCTTGTTTGCAAACAGAAATTCCAGGAATATTGCTTTTCTTCAAGGCTTCTTTGAATAGAAATAACAGTAGCACTGCTTTCCGCTGTGGAGTACAGTCTGCTTGACTTATTCCTCTGCAATCCTCTTAGGGATTAGTCAATCTTCTGATGAATCACACACACATGAAAGACAAATTTGAATAAATTTGCTTCAACTTTTATCACAAAATACATTGTAACTACAATATCAAAGTGAGAAGGTTTGGAGTCAAACAGTGGGGTGACTGCAGCCAAATGCTAACACTGTGTCAAGTAAAAAATAGTGGGGGAGCATTTTGCAGGCAGCGATCATAACTCTGTTAGATTCAAGATTATTTCGGAAAAGAAGAAGGATGAGCCTGAAATCAAAGTTCTAAACTGGGGAAGGCAGCTTTTAATAAGATCAGATATGATTTGGCCAAAGTGGACCTGGAGCAGACACTTTTAGGTCGGTCAGTGACAAAACGATGGGATGGATTCAAGAAGGATGTACAGGGCCAGCATGTTCCGATAAAAAAAAGGGTAGGACCAACAAATCCAATGAACCCTGGATGTGGAGGGATATACAGCATTGGATAAAGAGAAAAAGGGAGGCAGATATTGAGGTCTCAGAACAACAGAAGTCCCAGTGGAGTTTAGAATGTGCAAGAGGGAACTTAAAAAGGAAATTAGGAAAAAGGGGACATGAAAGGATACCGGCAGGCAAAACAGAGGGAAATCCTAAATTGTTTTACAAGTACATCTCCTTGGAGAGACATAGGATGAGAGGAGACCTAATAGAGGTATATAAGATGTTGAGAGGATAGATCAGGTGGACTCTCAGAGGCTTTTTCTCAGGGTGGAAATGGTTGCTACGAGAGGACACAGGTTTAAGGTGCTGGGGTGTAGGTACAGGGGAAATGTTAGGGGGAAGTTTTTCACACAGAGGGTGGGCGAGTGGAATCGGCTGCCGTCAGTGGTGGTGGAGGCAAACTCAATAGGGTCTTTTAAGAGACTCCTGGATGAGTACATGGGACTTAATAGAATGGAGGGTTATAGGTAGACCTAAAAGGTAGGGATATGTTCGGCACAACTTGTGGGGCCGAAGGGCCTGTTTTGTGCTGTAGTTTTCTATGTTTCTATGTATGTTTCTACATTAAGGGTAAAAGGATAACGAGCGAAAGAGTAGGCCACAGTGGTAATTAGAGTGTGAAGCCGGAGGACGTAGGTGGGGTTCTAAATGAATACTTTGGGCGGAATTTCCCCGTCCCACCCACCATGGGAATCGTAGCAGGCTGGACAGAAAATTCGGTGGACCATGCAAAGGTTCATTGACCTCGAATGGCAATTTCCGGTCTTGAGGCGTGTGCGGCCGGAAAGCTCCGCTCTTTGTGTCAGTGTTCATTAGTGACAGGGACAATGTGGGTATTGAAATCAGGGAGAAGGACTCTGATACAATTAAATAAATTAACACAGACAGAGAGGAGGTTCTGAGTGGTCTGGCCAGCTTAAAAGTAGATAAATCCCCAGGCCCGGAAATATATCCCAGTTGTTGAGTGAGGTAAGGGAGGAAATAGCAGGGGTGCTGGCAATAATTTTCAGTTCCTCTCTGGCCACAGGTGAGATGCCGGAGGACTGGAGGACAACCAGCGTGGTACCATTATTTAAGAAGGGAGGAAGGGATAACCCCAGAAACTACAGGCCAATCAGTCTAACCTCAGTGGTGGGGAAACTATTGGAAGCAATTCTGAGAGACAAAATTAATCTGCATTTGGCGAGGTCAAGAACAGTCAGTATGGTTTTGTGAAGGGGAGGTCATGTCTGACCAACTTGATTTAACTTTTCGAAGAGGTGACCAGATGAGTAGGTGAGAGCAATGGATTTGAAATAGTCTCCTTGGACTTCAGCAAGGCTTTTGACAAAGTCCCACATGGGAAGCTGATAGCGAAGGTGGAGCCCATGGGATCCAAGGGAATTTGGCAAATTGGATCCAGAATTGCTGAGTAGCAGGAAGTGGATGGTGATGCTTGAGGGAGGGGTTTTCTGACTGGAAACCTGTGTCCAGTGGGGTCCAGCAGGGATCAGTGTTGGGGCCCTTGCTGTTTGTGGTTTATATAAATGATTTAGACTTGAATGTGGGAGAGTTAAGCAGTAAGTTTGCGGATGATACAAAAACTGGAGGAGTGGGAAATAGTGAGGAGGATGGCCTTAGATTACAGGAGGATATAGATGAGCTGGTCAGATGGGCTGATTAGTGGCAAATGGAATTTAATCCAGATAAGTGTGAGGTGGTGCACTTGGGCAGGGCAAATAAGACAAGGGAATGCATGAATGGCAGGATCCTGGGAAGCACTGAGGCGCATGTACACCAGTCCCTTAAGGTAGCAGATGGATAAAATGGTTAAGAAGGCATACAGTTTACTTGCCTTTATTAGCTGAGGTATAAGAGCAAGGAGTTTATGCTGGAATTGTATAAAACCTTGGTTAGGCCACAGCTAGAGTATTGTGCACAGTTCTGGAATCCACTTTATAGAAGGTATCTGATAGCACTTGAAAGGGTGCAGGGGAGATTTCCCAGGATGTTGCCTGAGCTGGAGAGTTTTAGTTATGAAGAGAGGTTGGATAGACTGCGGTTGTTTTCCTTGGAGCAGAGGAGATTGATAGAGGACATGATTGAGATGTATGAAATTAGGAGGTGCATAGAGAGAATAGTTAGGAAGAACCTTTTCCCCTTAGTGGAGGGATTAATGACCAAGGGCATGGATTTAACGTAAGGAGTAGGAGGTTTAGAGAGGATGCGAGGAAAAATATTTTCACCCAGAGGGTCGCAGAAGTTTGAAATTCACTGCATGAAAGGGTGGTGGAGGCAGGGACCCTCATAACATTTAAGAAGTATTTAGATGTGCACTTGCAATGCCAAGGCATACGAGGCTATGGACCAAGTGTTGGTAAATGGGATTAGAATAGTTAGGTGGTAATTTTTGACCAGCGCAAACACAATGGGCCAAAGGACCTTTTCTTCAATGCTGTCCACCTCTGCTTATGATGAAGTAATTGGAAGAGTGATCAAATGCCATATCGTTGTCACAGAAAAACATTATTCCCTCACTCTTCCTGCAAGGATAATGAATAATGCTGAGATATAATTAAATCCCTTCAGTTTTACTAAACACAAAGACAGTGAGAGTAATATTAAATTTTATTGCTGGGCAGTTTGTTCTCCAGTTTACGTAGTTTCCCATTGAAGTCAACTGTTGAGACGGTTGTCACCTTGTTGTCCGATAAACATAAAAATTTAAATTATCCACAGTTAATCTGAAGCGTTTTATCATTGATACCTTTCCGTCATGGTGAATAACTTCATCAAACAATCATTTTCATCACTCTCTTAAAAATATTTTGAGCATATTGTGGATAAAATCCAACCTTGGCAGGGGTTGCAAAGTGAGACATGCCAAATCAAATGTCTGTTGTGGAACGAACTTATTATTCCTGTCCATGAAATCGTTTGCGAAGTTGAAATGCCAGGTAAAGAATAGGTAGGTGAAGGAAGAGTGCCAAGGTTAATGGAAAGGGATTGAGAAAAGTACCAGCTTGAAAAGGGTTGGAGGAAGAGAATAAGATTAAATTGAGGGGCAGAGGGATTCCCAGTCTAATGGGTTGAAGGACCAGTGTGAAGGATAGTGGAGGAGAAGGAGCAGAGAGCCAGTGTGAATATGAGAAGGTTAGCGAGAGTAGAGGAGGAGAGGGTGTAGCAATGATAGGATAGGTTTTGAATGGGTGGTGTCTCTCGATGAACTGAATGAATGGATTGGGGGAGTGATTATTGATTTGATTTGATTTGATTTAATTTGATTCAATTTGATTTGACTTAATTTATTGTTGTCATAGGTATTGGGATACAGTGAAAAGCATTGTTTCTTGCGTGCCATACAGGCAAAACATAAAGTACATAAGGGAGAAGGAAAGGATAGAGTGCAGAATAAGGTGTTGCAGTTACAGGTTGGGTGAAGAGAAAGATCAGTTTAATACATGATAGGACCATTCAAAAGTCCGATGACAGCAGTGAAGAAGCTATTCTAGAGTCTGTTGGCATGTGTTTTCAGACTTTTGTATCTTTTTCCCGACAGAAGAAGGTGGAAGAGAGTATGTCCAGGGTGCATAAGGTCCTTGATTATGCTTTCCCGAGGCAGCGTGAAGTATAGACAGTGTCAATGGATGGGAGGCTGACTTGCTGATGGACTGGGCTTCGTTCATGATCCTTTGTAGTTTCTTGCGGTCTTGGTCGGAGCAGGAGTATTAATACCAAGCTGTGATCCAACCAGAAGGGATGCTTTCTATGGTGCATCTGTAAAAATTGTTAAGAGTGAGATAACTTTCAATGAAATGATGGTCTGTTGAAAACCAAACTGGCACTTTCCTTTTCCTAAGACTAAAAAGTTCTGGATTTTCCCTCACCTTCCCATTCTTTCAAGAAAGAAAAATGGAAAATTGAAAACTGAGGCTTACAAAGAACAAAACAAAGAACAATACAGCACAGGAACAGGAACTTCGGCCCTCCAAGCCCGCGCCGCTCCCCGGTCCAGGATTGAATCCTGAATCCAGGATCCCCGCCCAATTTTCCAGCCTATCTACATCCTAATATCCTATCCACCGAGCTGTCCCTCACAGCTACGATGCTTTGTTCATCACAACCTATTAACTCACCCCCACCCCCCCATTCCAGACCATGTGATCTCCAGGGAGAGGCGAAAACCCAGAGTGAAAACCCCAGGGCCAATATGGGGAAAAAAAAATCTGGGAAATTCCTCTCCGACCCCCTGAGGCCATCAAAACGAGTCCAGGAGATCACACTGGCCCTGATCAGAAAATGCTTCCCAACCCTATTCATTTCCACTTCTGCTTTACGAACACCATCTGAATTCCCTGCCCCCGAGACAGGTTCCCAACTATCCGCAGTCTCGCTCTGTACTGGCACCAGCAAGATGATCATAGAATGAAGCCTTGAAACGAGAAACAAAGAACAATTAGCCCGCGCCGCTCCCTGGTCCAAACTAGACCACTCTTTTGTATCCCTCCATTCCCACTCCGTTCATATAGCTGTCTAGATAAGTCTTAAACGTTCCCAGTGTGTCCGCCTCCACCACCTTGCCCGGCAACACATTCCAGGCCCCCACGACCCTCTGTGTAAAATATGTCCTTCTGATATCTGTGTTAAACCTCCCCCCCTTCACCTTGAACCTATGACCCCTCGTGAACGTCACCACCGACCCGGGGAAAAGCTTCCCACCGTTCACCCTATCTATGCCTTTCATAATTTTATACACCTCTATTAAATCTCCCCTCATCCTCCGTCTTTCCAAGGAGAACAACCCCAGTTTCCCCAATCTCTCCTCATAACCAAGCCCCTCCATACCAGGCAACATCCTGGTAAACCTCCTCTGTACTCTCTCCAAAGCCTCCACGTCCTTCTGGTAGTGTGGCGACCAGAACTGGACGCAGCATTCCAAATGCGGCCGAACCAACGTTCTATACATCTGCAACATCAGACCCCAACTTTTATACTCTATGCCCCGTCCTATAAAGGCAAGCATGCCATATGCCTTCTTCACCACCTTCTCCACCTGTGACGTCACCTTCAAAGATCTGTGGACTTGCACACCCAGGTCCCTCTGCGTCTCTACACCCTTTATGGTTCTTCCATTTATCGTGTAGCTCCTCCCTACATTATTCCCACCAAAATGCATCACTTCGCATTTATCAGGATTGAACTCCATCTGCCATTTCTTTGCCCAAATTTCCAGCCCATCTATATCCTTCTGTAGCCTCTGACAATGTTCCTCACTATCTGCAAGTCCTGCCAGTTTTGTGTCGTCCGCAAACTTACTGATCACCCCAGTTACTCCTTCTTCCAGATCATTTATATAAATCACAAACAGCAGAGGTCCCAATACAGAGCCCTGCGGCACACCACTAGTCACAGGCCTCCAGCCGGAAAAAAACCCTTCCACTACCACCCTCTGTCTTCTGTGACCAGGCCAGTTCTCCACCCATCTAGCCACCTCCCCCTTTATCCCATGAGATCCAACCTTTTTCACTAGCCTACCATGAGGGACTTTGTCAAACGCTTTACTAAAGTCCATATAGACAACATCCACGGCCCTTCCTTCGTCAATCATTCTGGTCACTTCTTCAAAAAACACCACCAGGTTAGTGAGGCATGACCTCCCTGTCACAAAACCATGCTGACTATCGTTAATGAGTTTATTCCTTTCTAAATGCGCATACATCCTATCTCTAAGAATCTTCTCCAACAACTTCCCCACCACGGACGTCAAGCTCACCAGCCTATAATTACCCGGGTTATCCTTCCTACCCTTCTTAAATAACGGGACCACATTAGCTATCCTCCAATCCTCTGGGACCCCACCTGCGTCCAGTGACGAGAGCACTGGACGCAGGTACATAGTACCATAGCAACAATGGAGGCCATCTTAGGCCAACTGTGCATGTGCTGACTATTTGGTAGGGATATCCAGTTAATCCTACCACCCAGCTCTTTCCCTTAGGTCTTTAAATAATTTCCCACTCTACTGTTTCCTTACTCCAACCTTGATTTTCCTCTCCGCAGTCCTGTTGGGGCAGCCTCTTAACACATGTATATTACAAATTGGAGTTATGGTGTGGGAAATTACCCCATTTCTCTGCCTTCTTCCAGTGCCACCTCTGCTCCCAGGCAATTCCTGAGGTAGAGACAGAAGGCTCTAGTCTGTCTTGTATCTTTATATTTTCTTGGCCTCGGCTCAACACAAGGGCTGGAGATTTCCCCTCCTGCCCGTTGTGGAAATCGTGCCGGGTGAGACAGGAAATTTGGCGGGCTACTTAAAGATCTGTTGAGTTCGGGCGGGAATTTCTGGTCCTAGGGTGTGCGCGGCTGGAAAATCCCACTCAATAGCTGGAAATTTCCTGTCCTTTCCTGCAGGAGTCATAGCGGGCAAGACAAAATATTCGGCGGACCATTTGAAGGTTCATTAAGCTTGGGCAGGAATTTCTGGTTTTGGGGCGCATGTGGCCGGAAAATCCAGCCCGATGTTTAACTTTATGGTATAAAGTAGTAATTTTTTATACATGTTTCTGTGCATTAAATGTGCAGAATGAGTCACAGCAATGTTTCTCTGTTACAGAGCTCCCTGTATATTCTGCTGTAATAACTATTTGGGTGCATTAACATTAACTGCTTGTGCAACCAGAAAAGTCTTTTGGGGTTTTGAAGCAACAGCTTAATTTTGTAAATTATCTTCAATTGCTGTATTGTGCAGTTTTCGGAATAAATATTGCAGAAATGTTCAATGTGTCAACTTTAAAAGGTAAATAAAGGAACATAGGAACAGGAGTCAGTTATTCAGCCTCATGAATCCAATCCACCATTCAAGTGATATCAGATCAAAGCTCATCCCCATTTACCCATCTTAATACCAAATCTCTTGATTCCCTTAACTACAAATATCGATGTCTTAAAGCTCCAATTATCTCATCATCCCAAAACTTCTAAAACATTGTGTGACAAAATGCCCCCTGATTTCCCTCATAAATTACAAACAAAAAGAGAAAATGCTGGAAAATCTCAGCAGGTCTGACAGCATCTGCGGGACGAGAATAGAGCCAACATTTTGAGTCTGGGTGACCCTTCGTCAGAGCTAAGGGCAAAGAGAATCAGCAGAGATTTATACTATTGAGGTGGGGGAGGGGGGTGGGGGGTTGGGGGGGAAGGGAGGGGGTGTGGAATTGGACATGTAAATGAGGATAGAGAAGGTTTGGAAGGTGCTAAGAGAGTCCATTAAGTGATCAGAATGCGAGAATGACAGAACAGAGGTACAGATTGTTAAAGGACTGCCTGAGGAATGTGACAGTTGCACTGAAGGGGGAGGGTGTGGAAAGAAGGGGAGCTGGAATAGAGACGTGGAAAAATCGAAGTGAAAAAGAAGGATGATAAAATGGACGAATGAGATGAAATGAAATGGAATAAAATAAATGGAAATGGGGTGAAGGTGGAGGAGAGAGTTCATCATAGAAATCATAGAAATCATAGAAACCCTACAGTGCAGAAGGAGGCCATTCGACCCATCGAGTCTGCACCGACCACAATCCCACCCAGGCCCTACCCCCACATATTTACCTGCTAATCCCTCTAACTATGCATCTCAGGGACAATTTTTAACCTGGCCAATCAACCTAACCCGCACATCTTTGCATCCTCTGAAGTTGTCAGTCAGAGGGCAGTCCTTTAATAATCTGTGTCGCTGTTCTGCCATTCTCATATTCTGATTACTTAATGGACACACTTAGCACCTTCCAAACCTTCTGTATCCTTATTTACATTCGCTTTCTCCAACTCCACACCAACCCCCCACCCTCCCCCCCACACCCCGCAGTATAAATTTTTTTTGATTCTCTTTGCCCTCAGCTTTGACGAAGGATCATTCAAACTCGAAACATTGGCTCTATTCTCACCCCACAGATGCTGTCAGACCTGCTGAGATTTTTCAGCATTTTCTCTTTTTCTTTCAGATTCCAGCATCCCCAGTATTTTGCTTTCTTTTCCCCCTCATGAATTAATTAGCTTTATTTTAAAATTATTTCCTCTCTTTGTTCCTTTTCTCCACAAAAGAAATACTTTCTTTACATCTACCTTATTGAATAAATATTTCTAAACTACAAGGCGCTCACCTTTCAATCTTCTAGTCAAAATTCCATTGATATAATGTAAAGGAAATAGAAACCCATAGAAACCCTACAGTGCAGAAGGAGGCCATTCGGCCCATCGAGTCTGCACCGACCACAATCCCACCCAGGCCCTACCCCCACATATTTACCCGCTAATCCCTCTAACCTATGCATCCCAGGACTCTAAGGGGCAATTTTTAACCTGGCCAATCAACCTAACCTGCACATCTTTGGACTGTGGGAGGAAACCGGAGCACCCGGAGGAAACCCACGCAGACACGAGGAGAATGTGCAAACTCCACACAGACAGTGACAGTGTTGGTTTAATGTGAATGAACAGCTTTGTTAACCAACCACGGTCATATTTTGATATGAGGGATCATTGCAAGGAGCCTTTACAATGGGCGGGTCTGCGGATGAATATTGCTGATGTTAGTTTGCATTTTTTGCTTTGAAAGAAATTGGTTCCATTTCATGGAAATCAAATCGGGCCACAGATTTCCTCAGAGCCTTTCAGGAGAAAGAAATACTGTAAGGCGTCTGGGATTTCATCCCATCATTGAGACATCACACTGACTCTGTTAGAATTTATACATCTAATTTATACAATAGTTATCAGGCCACAGAGAGAACTCTCCTTCTCCCATCACTGGTCCGACAAGCAGTTAGTTGTGTTAGAAATAGCTCAAGTCTCATTTAAGATATCAATTACCTGACCCTTTGGATATTGAACAGTGTCAGACCGGAGATAAAGGCAAAATACTCTGGATGCTGGAATAATCTGAAACAAAAACAGAAGATGCTAGAGAATCTCAGCTTGTCTGACAGCACCTGTGCAGAGAGAATAGAGCCAACATTTCGAGTCTAGATGAAGCCGTGTCAGAGCTAAAGACAAGGAAAATTGGAGAGGGTTTATACTGTGAGGGTGGTAACTGACAGGAATGGCATAGGCAAAAAGACAAAGGAAATGTAAATGATGATGATAAAGGTAGGAATGGGGCTAATAGCGTCCGTTAAGAGATCGGAATGTGGAAATGGCAAAACAAAGGTGCAGAGAGTAGGAATGCGGGAGATGGCCCTAGTGGGTGAGGAGGTGGAGGGAGGCTGTTAAACAAGATGGAAAGTGAGATTTTAGCAGTGGAAAAATGAAAGTAACAATATAAAATAATAAAAATGGATTAATAAGATGAAAAGAAAAAATTAAATAAACTAAATAGAGATGGAGGATGGAGTTCATGCTCTGAAGTTGTTGAACTCATTGTTCAGTCCGGAAGGCTGTAAAGTGCTCAATAGGAAGTTGAGGTGCTGTTCCCCCAGTTTACGTTGGGCTTCACTGGAGCATTGCAAAAAAATGTCAAAGACTGACATATGGACAGGAGAGCAGGGTGGTGTTGGAAGTGGCAAGCGACAGGAAGGTCTGCTTGTGGACGGACCGAAGGTGTTCTGCAAAATGGTCACCCAGACTGCGTTTGGTCTCTCCAGTGTAGAGTAGACCGCATTGGGAGCAGCGAATGCAATAGACCAGGTTAAGGGAAGTGCACGTGAGGCACTGCTTCACCTAAAAGGGTTGTTTAGGACCTGGGATGGTGAGCGGGGAATAGGTAAAGGGACAGGTGTTGCACCTTCTACGATTGCATGGGAAGGTGCTGTGGGCAGAGGGTGAGGTGTGGGGTGTGGAACGGTCCCTGTGGAATGCTGACGGAGGGAATGCGGGGAAGGTGTGTTGAGTAGTGGCATCATGCTGAAGTTGGCAGAAGTGGCAAAGGATGATCCTTTGAATGTGGAGGCTGGTGGGGTGAAAATTGTGAACAAGGAGGACCCTATCCTGGTTCTGCGCGGGAGGGGAGGGGGGAGAGCAGTAGTCATGAGATGGACAGACATGGTTGAGAGCCCTGTCAGCCACAATGAGTGGAAAGCCACGATTAAGGAAGAAGAAACACATATCAGCAGCGCCATTTTGGAAAGTGGCATCATTGGAACAGATGCGGCAGAGGCGAAGGAACTGAGAGATGGAGTCCTTTCAGGACGTGGGGCGTGAAGAGCTGTAGTCAAGGTGGCTGTGGGAATCGGTGGACTTGTAATGGATAAGGCCAGAGACCTTAACACTGAGCAGACAGAAGTCAATTCCAGATCTATCCCTGCTCACCCCCACAGTGTCAATCCCCTTTCCTCGCAACCCCGAAGGACTCCCAGGAACATTAGAATCAATCCATGCCTGTTGTTGCCTTTGAACTGCTGACACAAGTTTAGTTGTGTACATAGGCCTTTGATTTGTTGTCATTCATTGGTCATACCCTACATCACATAGAAACATAGAAACTAGAAGCAGGAGTAGGCCAATTGGACCTTCAGGTTTGCTCTGCCATTCATTATGATCATGGCTGATCATCGAATTCAATATCCTGATCCCCCTTTCCCCCATATCCCTTGATCCCTTTAGCCCCAAGAGCTACATCTAATTTCTTCTTGAAATCACACAATGTTTTGGCCTCAACTACATTCTGTGGTAGTGAATTCCACACATTTAGCACTCTCTGGGTGAAGAAATTTCTCCTCACCTCAGTTCTAAAAGTTCACCCCTTATCCTCAAACTATGACCCCTAGTTCTGGACTCCCCCACCATCCGGAACATTCTTTCTGAATCTACCGTAGCTAACTGATAGAATTTTATAAGTTTCTCTGAGATCCCCGCTCACTCTTCTAAATTCCAGTGAATATAATCCTAATCGATTTAGTCTCTCCTCATATGACAGGCCTGCCATCCAGGAATCAGTCAGGTTACATATTGCAATGGTCTTTCCCAATTCTGTCAGCTCAAGTGTCCATTTTGTTCCCTTTTCAATCTATTTTTAACCAAAGGGACATACCTTGACTTGGTGTAAAAATGAGTGGTAGTGAGCGACCAGCCTTTTATACATTATTTCAAAAGGAGACCTGACAGATGTTAAACGCTATTACCCATTCGACACCAATGTATAATGTCAAGATCCTCCCCAATAACTTTTATAAGTCGAGCATTTCAAAGTGTTACGTGCTAAATATGAGCTTTTTACCATTTTATTGCAGAAAATGATCTTCTGTCATGAACCATAATTTAAAATGTAATTGTTAATTGCCTTATCGTATCACTTTGTCATTATTTTTCATATCTTATTTCTCTTAGTGGCTTGGTGTGATCTATTATTATCTTCTTATTAGCATATTAATTTGTATCATCTGATGAGTCAGCTTTGGTTCGCTGACACAACATAAAGCGCACATTGCGAAAAAGTGACACATTTTAGCCACTTTGTATTAAACTGCTGGGATATGATGATTCGTTAAGAATGGGTTATGGATTGGAGGAAGATTTAAAGTCCCAGCGGTGTACCACAGGGATCAGTGCTGGGTCCTCTGCTATTTGTGATTTTTATCAATGACTTGGAGGAAAGGGCTGAAGGGTGGGTCAGTATTTGGATAATCTTGCAATTGTGTCTTTGTCCATATATGCCGTGTTTGTGTTTGTGAACCCAACTCTCCAGACATTTGAGAAAGATTGGTGGAGTAGTGGATGAGGTGGAGGGCTGTTGAAGGCTGCAAAGAGACATTGATAGGATGCAGAGCTGGGCCGAAAAATGGCAGATGGAGTTTAACCCTGATAAGTGCGAGGTGATTCATTTTGGTAGGACAAATTTGAATGCGGATTACAGGGTCAACGGCAGGGTTCTGAGGAATGTGGAGGAACAGAGAGATCTTGGGGTTCATATCCACAGATCTCTGAAGGTTGCCACTCAAGTGGATAGAGCCGTGAAGAAGGCCTATAGTGTGTTAGCGTTTATTAACAGGGGGTTTGAATTTAAGTGCCATGGGGTTATGCTGCAACTGTACAGGACCTTGGTGAGACCACATTTGGAATATTGTGTGCAGTTCTGGTCACCTCACTATAAGAAGGATGTGGAAGCATTGGATAGAGTGCAAAGGAGATTTACCAGGATGCTGCCTGGTTTGGAGGGTAGGTCTTATGAGGAAAGGTTGAGGGAACTAGGGCTTTTCTCTTTAGAGTGGAGGAGGATGAGAGGCGACTTAATAGAGGTTTATAAGATGATGAGGGGGATAGATAGAGTGGATGTTCAGAGATTATTTCCTCGGGTGGATGTAGCTGTTACTAGGGGGCATAGCTATAAGGTTCATGGTGGGAGATATAGGAAGGATGTCCGAAGTAGGTTCTTTACTCAGAGAGTGGTTGGGGTGTGGAATGGACTGCCTGCTGTGATAGTGGAGTCGGACACTTTAGGAACTTTCAAGCAGTTATTGGATAGGCACATGGAGCATGCCAGAATATTAGGGAGTGGGATAGCATGATCTTGGTTTCGGACAAAGCTCGGCACTACATCGAGGGCTGAAGGGCCTGTACTGTGCTGTACTGTTCTATGTTCTATGTTCATGTTCTCCTGAAAACATGGCATGAACGAGTACTGCCATTGAAAACCAACAAAATATATACTTGAGACTGGCCCTTTTTTGAAACCACACATGCTCCTTCCCATTATTTATTTGGAATTCTTTACTCACCAGTCTTTACATCGCACTTATTCCGATTTTTAAAATGTCAAAGCGGATCAAAGAATGTATTTTATAAAGAATAGTCATTCGTCATCGACACATTACAAGGAGGGTCGCTGCACTCCCATACTTCTTCTGTTAGTGGGTATGTGTGGTGAACCATCGTTGGTTCCCACTGTGGGATTGTTCTAATGTTATTGTTGGGCTAGGGTGGGTTTGATACACCTGTGATTGTTACTGTTGTGGCACATCCCAGTCGGGCTCCGCCTCCTGGGAGAGATATAAGACCCCCTGCTCGGGCGGGACCTCGTCAGTCTGGGATAGTGTGTTAACGTTCTATTAAGTTCCATTGTTAGACAATAAAAGCCTTCTGTTACCGAAGCTTCGTGCCTCGTGTTCAATTGACGCGCATCAGTATGTCTGAGTGAATTTTTGACAAATGGTAGGAGAGACTTTCACTTTCATATACCTGAGACACCCACCTTCACCCATCATAAATGAGGCTAAATGCAGCAAAGTGTTTCTGCCACAAAGGATGCTGGATGACAAGTATTCACAGTCCCCACTCCTCCTGCAGTGCAATGGCTGAGTTTAAATATTTTGATCTCTTCTATCTCCTTCAATAGTATTCATAGAATCCCTACAGTGCAGAAGAAGGCCATTTGACCCATCGAGTTTGCACTGACACTCTGAAAGAACATCTTACCCACGCTCTCTCGGCACAACTCCGCACATTTACCATGGCCAATCCATCTAACCTACACATTTTGGGTTGCTAAGAGGCAATTTAGCATGGCCAATCCACCTAACCTGCACATCTTTGCAACTGCTTCTATTTATATTACACCTCTGACAGGATTTTGTTCCCATGATGAGGGACTTCTATGGTGGGGGAGTGAGGAGAGGCACATGATTTATTTGATTTGTTTCATTATTGTCACATGTATTGGGATACAGTGAAAAGTATTGTTTCTTGCATGCTATACAGACAAAGCATACCGTTCATTGAGTACATAGGAGAGTAGGAGTGCAGAATATAGTGTTGCAGTTACTGGGAGGGTGAGGAGAAAGATCAGGTTAATATGTGATAGTTAAGTGCTGTCAGACACTCAATTGGCCAGCATCGGGTCTCCCACGTGATTTAGGACCCTGGGGGAAGATTTCCTGCTCGGTGACAGCTGACAGCCAATCAGGGGCTGGAACTCTCCATGCTGGCAGCACCAGTGGGAGTGATGGTTGCTGTCGATGATGCTTGAAGGCCCGGACCGAGGGTCTCCACTGGATCCCAGGACACAGACGAGTGGGGCAAGATAGGGGTCACAGGGATGGGGGGGAGTGGGGAAAAAGTAGCTTTCAGCATCTCGCCACCTCCCTTTCCGATGCCACATTCCTTAATTGGGCACTTAATGCCTGTCACAAGTAAATCTGACAGGATTTCTTGGACACCTTGGGGAGGCACAAGAGAGTGACACAAGTTCCATTAGATTCCCGGGCTAACACCAAATTCCTGTGGACACTTGGATAATTGGTGTCAATGGATCATTAATGAACCTAATGGACATCCTGCCAAGCAGGATTCACTTTAAAGTCCCAGTGGCATACTGCGTCATGAGGATGCCCAGGTATGCGGTGACCTACTGCCTGAGTGCACCTCTGCTCGGGCAGAATTTCATATTGGCCCCAAACCCCGAACACACCCACCCCACCCCCACAGGAGCTGGTGCCCCACAGCCTGGGCCGCCTCATGGAAATACCCTCTATGCCCTTTCATCCTGCATGGAGAGGATTTCCTGTATGAGCTGCTGCTGCACACCTCCCACTTCTTTGCCCTCACCTGCCATCCTTGGCGTGCCTTGTTGCCATCTGGTGATGACCACCCCGATGGTGGTCCTTCTACAGAGGAGTCCTCCTCTTAACATCGGGGACCTGGAGTGGAGGGATGTTGCATGCAGCAGTCTCCCATACAACCGTCGGTTGCATTGATTCACAAACTCCCTTTTTTACAGCCTTGGGGAATCTGTGGAGCACACGTATGTAAGTTATAACAGACTGCACCCCCTTTTCAGTTTCTTAAAAAAATATTTTGTTGCAGTTTTGTTTGCACTTCATCCCCATACTCTTGTCCTATGGGCACCCAGTGCAGAGAGGGGGCAGAGAATGAGGAGGACTTGCTTGTGGACCTATTCCTGGGCCTTGTCGAATTTGCCATAAACAAGTCTGACTTGTCTGCTGACCACCTATGAGCGGCATGGTGGCACAGTGGTTAGCACTGCTGCCTCACAGCGCCAGGGACCTAGGTTCGATTCCCGGCCTGGATCACAGTCTGTGTGGAATCTGCATGTTCTCCCCGTGTCTGCGTGCATTTGCTCGGGTTTCTTCCCACAGTCCAAAAGATGGGCTGGTTAAATGCATTGGCTATGCTAAATTCTCCCTCAGTGCTGAAAAAGGCCCGAAGTGTGGCGACTAGGGGATTCTCAGAGTAACTTCATTGCAGTGTTAATGTAAGCCTACTTGTGACCTTAATAAATAAACTAATCTGTAAACTTACATTATGGCTATATTCACAGTCAGATGTCCCTAGAGAGAGAGCACGTGGTGCCGGTAAGCCTTCCGTGCCCAATGGGCACCACGGGGATTGGGCTGCCTTATTGAGTCTCGTGATCACATTTTGGTTTGATGTTTTAAGTTTAATTTGTGATTTGTTTTTTGTTTGATGCAGGGCCCCTTTAAGAAGCTGCTCTTTTATAATTTGCCCCTCAGTTCATTTGGTTCAGTTTGCTTGGCTATTGCAAAAATATGAGCAGGCAGGATTCCCACATCTTGCCCATTCCTACCCCCAACTTAACTAGGGACAGTTTTCCCAATGCTGGGAATCTGATACGGGCACTCCCGCTCGATTCTCCGAGACTGCCCACCCTCATGCCCTCTCTGTCCGGGGCAATGAAATTCTTGGGACTGAAATTCCCCAAGATATAATCCCAATAGTTAAAGTGGGATTGCAGCCACCAGTCCCCTCCAGTGCTGACCCTACTTGGGGTCAGTGGAAGGATACTTAATTTATACAGGTTAACAAGATTATGACAGGCTTGGACAGAGTCTTTTTCCCAAGGTCAAAGGATCAATTACTCGGGGGCATAGGTTGAAAGTGAGAGGGGGAAAGTTTAAAAGAGATGAAAGGGGCAAGTTTCTCACACAGAGGGTGGTGAATGCCTGGAACACACTGCCAGAGGTGGTGGTGGAAGCAGATTCTATAACAACGTTCAAGAGACATCTGGATAGATACATGAATAGGCAGGGAATAGAGGGATATGGACCACGTAGAGGCAAGAAAATATTAGATTAGAGAGGCGTCTGTGTCAGCACAGATTTGATGGGCCGAAGGGCCAGTCCCTGTACTGTAAAGGGGCCCTGCATTTGGAATACTGCGTCCAGTTCTGGTCGCCACACTACCAGAAGGACGTGGAGGCTTTGGAGAGAGTACAGAGGAGGTTTACCAGGATGTTGCCTGGTATGGAGGGGCTTGGTTATGAGGAGAGATTGGGGAAACTGGGGTTGTTCTCCTTGGAAAGACGGAGGATGAGGGGAGACTTAATAGAGGTGTATAAAATTATGAAAGGCATGGATAGGGTGAACGGTGGGAAGCTTTTCCCCGGGTCGGTGGTGACGTTCACGAGGGGTCATAGGTTCAAGGTGAAGGGGGGGAGGTTTAACACAGATATCAGAAGGACATATTTCACACAGAGGGTCGTGGGGGCCTGGAATGTGTTGCCGGGCAAGGTGGTGGAGGCGGACACACTGGGAACGTTTAAGACTTATCTAGACAGCTATATGAACGGAGTGGGAATGGAGGGATACAAAAGAGTGGTCTAGTTTGGACCAGGGAGCGGCGCGGGCTAATTGTTCCTTGTTTCTCGTTTCAAGGCTTCATTCTATGATCATCTTGCTGGTGCCAGTACAGAGCGAGACTGCGGATAGTTGGGAACCTGTCTCGGGGGCAGGGAATTCATATGGTGTTCGTGGAAGTGGAAATGACTAGGGTTGGGAAGCATTTTCCGATCAGGGCCATTGTGATCTCCTGGACTCGTTTCGATCGCCTCAGGGGGTCGGAGAGGAATTTCCCAGATTTTTTTTTTCCCCATATTGGCCCTGGGGTTTTTCACTCTGGGTTTTCGCCTCTTCCTGGAGATCACATGGTCTGGAATGGGGGGGTGGGGGTGAGTTAATAGGTTGTAATGAACAAAGCATCGTAGCTGTGAGGGACAGCTCGGTGGATAGGATATTGGTATGTAGATAGGCTGGAAAATTGGGCGGGTATCCTGGATTCAGGATTCAATCCTGGACCGGGGAGCGGCGCGGGCTTGGAGGGCCGAAGGGCCTGTTCCTGTGCTGTATTGTTCTTTGTTCTTTGTTTGTTCTTTGTTCTTTGTTCTACAGGACAACCCTTGTGGAAATTATCAGTGCTGAACCGAATATAAGGGAAAACCTATCTTTGCCTTACCTATGTCTCAGTCACCTGTAGCCTCCACCATCTCTCAATCATAAACTTTTTTTCAATATCAGTATCACTATGACTGATGTGCTGTTGTTCCTTCTGAGTTCCAAATACTCTATCCATCATTCTTCTCCCTCTCAAAATCCCTACCCTGTTAGGATCAATGTTGTTTCGATCATCTAATCTAAATCCTTATTTTGATCTTAAAGTTGTGGAGCTTGTTTCTATTTCGTTTTTCTTGCAACCTTCAGCTTATTACAATTCAAATTAATTTTCACTCTTCTATGGATAGTAATGTCTATTACTAAGGCATGCTTGCCTTCATCGGCTGGGACATTGAGTTTAAAAATTGGAAAGTCATGTTGCAACTTCATAGAACCTTAGTTAGGCCGCACTTAGGATATAGTGTTCAATTCTGGTCGCCACACTACTAGAAGGATGTGGAGGCTTTGGAGAGGGTACAGAAAAGATTTACCAGGATGTTGCCTGGTATGGAGGGCATTAGCTATGAGGAGAGGTTGGAGAAACTTTGTTCTCACTGGAGCAATGGAGGTTGAGGGGCGACCTGATAGATTATGAGGGGCATGGACAGAGTGTATAGTCAGGAACTTTTTCCCAGGGTGGAAGAGTCAATTACTAGGGGGCATAAGTTTAAGGTGCGAGGGACAAGGTTTAAGGGAGATGTACGAGGCAGGTTTTTTACAAAGAGGGTGGTGGGCGCCTGGAACTCGCTGCCGGGGGATGTGGTGAAAGCAGATATGATAGTGACTTTCAAGGGCCGTCAGGACAAATTCATGAAGAGGATGGGAATAGAGGTATATGGTCCACGGAAGGGTAGGGGTTTTAGTTCAGTTGGGCAGCGTGGTCGGTGCAGGCTTGGAAGCCCGAAGGGCCTATTCCTGTGCTGTAATTTTCTTTGTTCTTTGTTCTTTATCCTGACATATTACACTTCCCTTGGTCTCTCAGCCATTATAATATTAATATTTATATCTGTATTTTACCTTTCTTTGTTATTTTTAATGTTCCTCAGGCAAGAAATCACAATCTCCTACATGAGACTTACAGCAGCCCTGGATTATACACTCTTGGACTACCCCTCACACTCACATTGCTAGCAGAGGTTTGCATGTGTTATATTCCTCAATGGGCTGCATCTCACAATCTATCATGTATGCTTTCTTCAACTTATGTCCCAGTATCTCTGGGTTTCTGATGTTCCCGTTGTTGGTGAGTGAATGTTGAGCAGTAGCATTGCCTGTTCGTTGCAATGACAAGACAATACGACCAGCCTTTTGGCATTTTTCCATTATAAACAACTTCTTTCCAAAGTAGTACTGTCACCATAATTCATCAAATATAAATCACTGATGTTAATCGGGTCCCACCACGCAGCCCACCTTTTACAAAAATAATGCATGTCTGGATGTACTTTACAGATACGAGAAAACATTTATTTGAAATTGTTTCTGTGTTGACGATACAGTGGATAGATGTGCCTTATACAATGACAAGATTGGAAAGATTGCTCACAGAAGTAGTTAACTAAATGAAACAAAACTCCCCAGCACCTTCACAACTATCCCCATCCCTTCAATAATAAATATGTGATTCATAATCATAAACTAAAGGCCGATTGAATCATAGAATCCTTACAGTGCAGAAAGAGGCCATTTGGCCCATCAAGACTGCACCAACAACAATCCCACTCAGGCCCTATCCCCATAACCCCATGTATTTGCCCTGCTCGACCGCCCCTGACATTTTAGGGTAATTTAGCATGGACCAATCAACCTAACCCGCACATCTTTGGATTGGCAATGGCTAAAGCTTGATACTTCTCTTCCTTTCCAATTACTTTGTAGCATTGTTTATATCACAGTGTTACTGTGGACAATCAAATACAGAGTTCCCATTCCCTCAGAATGCCTCCTTTAAAGATCTCTAGCTGCTGTTAATATCCCAATGAGGCTAACAAGGAGGAGAGGTGGATAAAGCAAATGCATTGTCACCTTACTCCAGCCCTGAATATTTGCTTCCTTGCTCCGGTGGTTTAATCAATACAGCACGAGGGGAGCATTTATACAGTGCATAAACCAATGAAGGGGTTCAAAATGAGTATTGAGGCATACAGGGGGGAAATGGGTTTTGCCAAAATATGTATCTCTGTCTACAAAGTTAATCTTCTCACAATATTTTATTAAATTAGTTATATCTGAATTAAAATAAACTTGTCCCAAATTTCTTTTTGAGGGTAAGGGATAGAAAAATGCACATCTGGTGACAAAAATCTGTACTTTTGGCATACGTAGTTTATGGTCCATACACTGCTCAAGCAATCAATTAGACCTTATCATCAGGTCACTGGTAATTTGCAAAGATGCTTGCGACAGTCTCACAATTTGGGGCTCAGTGAAGTTACAGTCAGACGGTGCTTTTGTTTTCATAGGTCAAATTTCTGCTTAAAAAGAAGCATTTTCACTGAATCGCTTCTGGCCCGCGTACGTTTCACATTCAGAAGACAGCAGGAGACTTTAAAATGTCACTGTCCAAATAAAATAAATTGTAAACATGAAGGTGACTGCAGTTCACACAGAAAGGTAGGTTGATGCGGTCTGCAGCGTAGGTTGTTCAAACTTAAACACAAGTTTCTGCTGGTGGAAGGTTCAAGAGACTTAGCCATGACATTGTACAGTAAGGGTAGTTTTGAACTCAGAGCTCAGGCCAGTTCTATGATGATGAGCCCACGTCCCGGGGTAGGTTCAGTTGTATCGCCTCAGCGCCAGCTGTATACTTGGCTCCAGGGTTGTTGCCATCCATTGTAAAGAGTTTGCACGTCTTTGAGTTTTCATGGACTGGGGTGGATTTCTTAGAAGACACCGGTGAGTTTGTGGGGCTGAGCTGGACTGCAGTCGTGTCTTGCACTGTGTGCTCACTAGTCTCAATCTCAAAAGTGGCGTGACCCGGTTTGATAATGCCAATGTTGGAGCCAGGTTTGGACTTCCTTTGGCCGTGGGCTGGAGGTCTCCGACTGCAGATGCAGCAGGCAGCAAAGAAGGTGAAGGCAACCACCAGCAAGATGGGCCCAATGATGATGGGAGGATTGTTCACCGGCAAGAAGGTACCAAACGCAAAGGCTCCCACGAGAGTTATGTTGATCCCTGCCAACATGATACAGAGCCCACAGGCACAACAAAGAGCTGGAGACGGAAGGCCCTGAGGCCTGGTCTTCTTCTGCCCAGGCTTCTGAGGTACCGCAGTGCTAGTTTTGTCGGTGAACATGATGCTTTCGATTAGGAGGACGTACTAAAGCATTCCCACTCCAAGTCACATATTAGAACAGCATTTAATTGCCTTAGCTGTGAAAACAAAAAGCATATATATCAGCTAATTAACAGATTCAGGCACATGTGGATGAAGTACAGTTCAATTTGCAATTATTGCATACAGGGTACAACTTGTTAATCCACATTTATTAAGCGTTCCATAAAAAACTAAAAAATAAAGTTCTATGATGGAAAGATATAAAGTTTTCAAGAAAGCATACGGCATGCTTGCCTTCATCGATTGAGGCATCGAGTATAAAATTGGTAGGTCATGCTGCACAGAACCTTAGTGAGGCCTCATTTAGAATATTGTGTACAATTCTGGTCACCATACGACCAGAAGGACGTGGATGCTTTGGAGAGGGTACAGAAGAGGGTTACCAGGATGTTGCCTGGTCTGGAGGGTATTAGCTATGAGGAGAGGTTGGATAAACTCGGTTTGTTCTCACTGGATCGACGGAGGTTGAGGGGTGGTAGAGGTTTACAAGATTATGAGTGGCATGGACAGAGTGGATGCTCTTTCCTAGGGTAGAAAAGTCAAGGACTAGGCGAGATAGGTTTAAGGTGTCTGGGAAAAAGTTTAGAGGAGATGTGCGAGGCAAGTTTTTTTACACAGAGGGTGGTGATTGTCTGGATTGTGCTGCCTGGGGAGATGGTGGAAGCAGGTACAATAGCGGCATTTAAGGGGCAACTAGACGAATACATGAATAGGGTGGGACTGGAAGGATATGGATTCCATAAGTGCATACGGTTTTAGTTTAGGCAGGCATCATGATCAGTTCAGGCTTGGAGGGCCTGTTCCTGTGCTGTACTTTTCTTTGTTCTTTGTTATTCTTTGATGCAGAAGGAGAAATGGAATATATATTTTTTAATGTAATTGAGGGATACTGGCAAAAGATAAAAATTATTACTAATTATTGATAGGATACTGGGTTAGTACACCTAATACTGCCAACTGCATAGAGGGGATCTGAGTGGTAAAGTATTATTCTTAATTATTAGTGTAATTTTGGTGAGCTGCTGTCAGTTACTGATTGAATCAAGGTTCCTCCCACTGTTGGTTTCTGCCTCACGGTGGCACAGTGATTAGCTGCCCCACAGCGCCAGGGACCCCAAGTTCGATTCCGGGCTTGGGTCACGGTCTGCACATTCTCCCTTGTCTGCGTAGGTTTCCTCCCACAGTCCGAAAGACGTGCTGGCTAGATGCATTGGCCATGGTAAATTCTCCCTCAATGTACCCGAACTGACGCTGGAGTGTGGTGACTAGGGGATTTTCACAGTAACTTCATTGCAGTGTTAATGTAAGCCTACTTGTTATACTCATGAATGATAGTATAATATGGAAAGACCAGATATTTACTCAAGGCAGTTGTGATAAAAGACTACATCCCCAAAATCATGCATTAAAGTCTGAAATGCAAGCACAGATTTGAACAACAAATTGTGTGTACTGAATTGTATACTCAGCAGATTTTGCAAATCAATAAAGATATACACGTATATCTTCAAACTGATTAAGAGGATTTTCTTTTGTTCTGGATTGACATGGCTGTTGACTTATGAGGACTGAGTACGGTCAAGTTGCATTTCTACTGCAAAGTATTCTGAAACTATTCATACAACTTATGGGTTTGCATGATATAATAAGGCCTGTACTTATGTGGAAACTCTAAATTGTGATTGGCCCCAAAATTCCAAAGGGGGATTGTGGCAGTGGGGGGAGGTGATAGGTGGCCTACTGGTCACCCTCCGTTGATCCTCCGGGGAAACAAGAGAGATCCAGTTACACCGAGAGAGATCCAGTTACTTCCATCTGGGATCCATCACTGAGGTCTAGGATTGGCCAAGGGGCCTGGACCAGTAAGCAATACAATTTAAAAACCTGTTCTCCTGTATCAGCCCCTCCTGTTCAAGCAGGGTTCTGGGAGAAAAGCTGCACCCCCAAAGAGCTGGCACTATGGTGCAGCGGTTAGTGCCACTGCCTCGCAGTGCCAGGGATCCGGGTTCAATTCCAGCCTTGGGTGACTGTGTGGAGTTTGCACATTTTCCCCATGTCTGCGTGGGTTTCCTCTGGGTGCTCCGGTTTCCTCCCACAGTCAAAAAATGCGCAGCTTAGATGGATTGGCCATCCTAAATTGCCCCTCAGTGTCCCATGATGTTACAGTCAGGGGGATTAGTGGGGTAAATGCATGGGGTTATAGGGATAGGATGCAGGGGGTGGGCCTGGGCAAGATGCTCTGTTGGAGAATCAGTGCAGAGTTGATGGGCTGAATGACCTCCTTGTACACGACAGGGACTCTATGAAGTAGTTACCCAGGTTTTTAGGCACAGCAGGAGGATGCCAAAGAGGTTCTTCCAGCGGCACTTACTTGTCCTGTAGCATTGACCCTTGCAACATCAAGAAAGATCAGTGCTGGCATCATTGGCTGGCATTATCTTATCCACCCACCATATTGGGTGGATAACTATTTGCATGCAGGTACAGAAAAATCTCAATGAGTTCAGTCCCAGGATGTCACCTCCAAACTCACAATAGCCAAGGACTATCCCACATGAATGCATTTTCCCATATGCCTAGAAACTCAGTCTACATTAAAAACAACAGATTCAAATGTCAAATGAAAACACAGTAAAGAAGTAAAAAGATCTTTATTAAAATTGTTCACACCCCACAATGACCTGACTTCACAAAAGACCAGAGCTCTGTATTGTAAAAAGGGGGGAGTTAGCTCTGGAAAAAACTCTGATCATAACTTTCAGGATAGTGGGAGCTCGGAAAGCTGGCAGGAAACACATCTACTCAGACTCAATGCCATTTCACGCTTTAAGGAGCATGATTGGCAGGAGGCAGGACGTCTGCCTATCACCTGGAAGACGTCCTACCTTGGACAGCAGTCAGGTTGGCTGGCAGAGAGGCAGCTCGGGATATCACCGGGGTGTTTCTGATGGCGGTGGTGCTGCCCACCCCCACACTTCACACTTCCCGCCTGAGATCAAACTTAGGTCAATTTTGGCTTTACTGTGCCAGATCTACCATCCATCTGCCAACTTAAAAATTGAGGCCGGGCAGGAGAAGGCCTTTAAGTAGCCACTTAAGGGCCTTAGCTGGGGCAAAAGCAGGCTTACACTCAGAGACCCTGCATGTCTGGGCGTAAAATCATGGTCAGAACTGGCCAGGCAGAATCCCGGAGGGAATCCCATTCTTACAATTTTACACTTCCCCTGCCTCAGAACCAGTCAAGGGAGATAACGTAAAATTTGGGCCTGTAACTGTTTTCTGTTTAGTGTGCTGTTTTCAGGTATGCACGATGCCGTCAGTCATATCTTCAATGCAGGGGATCTGATCGAGATATATAAAATTTTAAAAGAGATTGATAAAGTAAATATAGACCAAATGTTTCCTCTTATTGGGCAATCTCAAACAAGTCACAGGTATGGATTGATTTTTTTCCGATTTGATATATTATTGAAAAGTATTGTTTCTTGCGCGCTATACAGACAAAACATACTGTTCATAGAGAAGGAAAGGAGAGAGTGCAGAATGTAGTGTTACAGTCATAGCTAGGGTGAAGAGAAAGATCAACTTAATGCGAAGTAGGTCCATTCAAAAGTCTGACAGCAGCAGGGAAGAAGCTGTTCTTGAGTCAGTTGGTACGTGTCCTCAGACTTTTGTATCTTTTTCCCGATGGAAGAAGGTGGAAGAGAGAATGGCCAGGGTGCGTGGGGTCCTTAATTATCCTGGCTGCTTTGCCGAGGCAGCAGGAAATGTAGACAGAATCGATGGATGGTAGATTTAACACTGAGGTAGATTTAACACTGAGAAGAGGAAGAACTACTTCTAGCGGAGGGTGGTGAATTTGTGGAACTCGCTGCCCCATAGCGCGGTGGAGTCTGAATCGCTGAATGGTTTCAAGAAGGAGATAGACATATTTCTAATAAATAAAAAGGATATGGGTTTATCGGGAATGTCAAGTCATCTGAGATTGATTCATCGCCTTTTCACTGTATACAGGAGTGGGGTCATCAAATTTCTCAACCATTATGTTCGCCATATTCACTTACATGACAATGATAACTACATTTGCAAGTAATTAATTGTATGTGAGGTGCTTGCAACACTTGAATGGTGCTACATGCTAATCATTTCTTTACATTATTAGTGGAATGGATTTAAATTCTGAATCAGATTGTTTGTGAGTCACTTTCCATAATTGTGCTATCAGTTTCAACATATGCTTTTAAATAAAAGCAAATTACTGCGGTTGCTGGAATCTGAAACCAAAAGAGAAAATGCTGGAAAATCTCAGCAGGTCTGGCAGCAACTGTAAGGAGAGAAAAGAGTTGACGTTTCAAGTCCAAATGACCCTTTGTCTGGACTATTATTTAAACGGTGAAAAATTACAACATGCTACTGTGCAGAGGGACCTGGGGGTCCTTGTCCATGAATCACAAAAACTCAGTTTGCAGGTGCAGCAGGTAATCAAGAAGGCAAATGGAATGTTGGCCTTTATCGCGAGGGGGATGGAGTATAAAAGCAGGGAGGTCATGCTGCAACTGTACAGGGTACTGGTGAGGCCGCACCTAGAGTACTGTGTACAATTTTGGTCCCCTTATTTAAGAAAGGATATATTAGCTTTGGAGGGGGTCCAGAGAAGGTTCATCAGGTTGATTCCGGAGATGAGGGGGTTAGGTTATGAGGAGAGATTGAGTAGACTGGGCCTGTACTCACTGGAGTTTAGAAGGTTGAGGGGAGATCTTATAGAGACATAAAAGATAATGAAGGGGCGAGACAGGGTAGAAGCAGCGAGGTTATTTCCACTTACAATGGAAACAAGAACTAGGGGACATAGCCTCAAAATACAGGGGAGTCAATTTAGAACAGAGTTGAGGAGGAACTTCTTCTCCCAGAGGGTAGTGAATCTTTGGAATTCTCTGCCCAATGAAGCAGTAGAGGCTACCTCGTTAAATCTGTTTAAGTCACAGATAGATTTTTAACCATTAAGGGAATTAAGGGCTATGGGGAGCGGGCGGATAAGTGGAACTGAACCCACTATCAGACCAGGCATGATCTTATTGAATGGCAGAGCAGGCTTGAGGGGCTAGATGGCCTACTCCTGCTCCTATTTCTTATGTTCTTATGTTGTCAAAGGTAAAAGGCATGGAAAGTGGGAGGTATTTATACTGTAGTGTGAGGGAATGAAAGGTGAGTCATAGCCACAAAAACAAGGGGAAAGGCTGCTAATGGAGAGAGTAAAAGGTGTGACTGGCCAAACGGCAGAGAAGCTGAAATCAGACGGTAAACTGTGACAGATGAAGAAGTACAAATATCTCCCACTTTTTATGCCTTTTAGCTTTGACAAAGGGACATCTGGACTTGAAACATCAGCTCTTTTCTCTCCTTACAGATGCTGCCAGACCTGCTGAGATTTTCCAGCATTTTCTCTATGCTTTTAAATGTTAGATTCTACTTTGACATGACCTGCTATATTTAATACATCTTCCTCTTCTGTACATCAGTCATTACAGTCCTACCCTGTTTATCTTGGTTATCAGTCTATATCTTGCCAGAGAAATTCAAACTAAACTTTTTACAGGTCGGTGGCACTGTGGCACAGTGGTTAACACTGCTGCCTCACAGCACCAGGGACCCGCGTTCAATTCCCAGCTTGGGTCACTGTCTGTGCAGAGTCTGCACATTCTCGCCGTATCTGCATGGGTTTCCTCTGGGTGCTCTGGTTTCCTCACACAATCTGAAAGATGTGCTGCTTAAGAGTAATGGCCACGCTTAATTCTCCCTCAGTGTACCCAAACAGGTGCCGGAGTGTGGCGACTAGGGGATTTTCACAGTAACTTCATTGCAGTGTTAATGTAAGCCTACTTGTGACACTAATAAATAAACTTAAGCTTAGGTGTGTGAGTTTGTCCATTTCGGCTCTTTATTCACCCTGTGACATTTTGGAACATAATGGCATGGATTTTGCATAGTAATAAGAGCCAAATTGTCACTTTTTGCCACCATTACTGTGTAAAACTAACAGCGACTTCTGGAGTCCATATTTGCACATTTAACATGAAAATCTCAAATAGTTGTCAGTGATTCTACACCGCTCCAGAGGATGCTTCGTTCAAGTCAGCCACAAACTGCAGTTGGTAATCAATGAACTAACAGGAAACTTTCATTTTTGTGCTACTGCCTCAATATCAAAAGGCAAACCGTTGTTAAAGTTTATTTATTATTGTCACAAGTAGACTTACGTTCACACTGCAATGAAGTTACCTAGTCGCCACACTCCAGCGCCTGCTTGGGTACACTGAGGGAAAAATTTTTGCATGGCCAATGCAACTAACCAGCGCGTCTTTTGGACTGTGGGAGGAAACCGGAGCACCCGGAGGAAATCCACACAGACACGGGGAGAACGCGCAGACTCCACACAGACAGTGATCCAAGCTGGGAATTGAACCCGGGTCCCTGGCGCTGTGAGGCAGCAGTGCTAAGCACTGTGCCACCGAATGAGTATCTGTGTTTTTGACAGCATTGTAACTCCCACATCCAGATGCCAGGAACAGTTGTGTTCTCACACTAGGCTCACATTGCATTCGCTGATGTATATGTGGTTTCTCCACTACTAATGACATGGCATGAATGACAGCTTACATCCTCCCCCACAGATGTAAAGCTGGCATGGAGTGGCCTGTCCCACAGCCATAGGCAGTGGAGCTACATGAGCGTGAAGCGCACCCTCTGCTGTTGTGGGTTTAACCAGGTCAGTGTTGGGGAAACCTCCACCCTTCGCTGGGGAGGAAGACCTACACTCTGGAGTTGCTAACCAATTCGAATGGCCAGCAGCTCCATCAGTCCCGGCAGTGCCAAGAGCGAGTTAGCCCGGACTACGAGAGAAGGAGTAAGAAGGCCCAGGGGTCACAGAACCGGTAGGTCCAAGGTAGAGGGAAGGAAGGAATTCAGATGATCAGGGAGGGGTTGAGAGATGGAGGGGGTTGGTTATAAGGCAAGGGGAGGTTAAGAAGAAGGGGAATGTTCAATCTTAGTGGGGGGGCTGCCTTCTATCCACAAAGGGCAGCCCCTGAAGATTCAACGCACCCTTTCTTCATCCCCTTCGAAGAAGGAAGGTAAAAAGTCCTCGCCTGCCCCACTGCCCAATCCAAACATTTCATGGCATGGGCAGCAAATTATCAGTGTCAATTGGCTCGGTAACATCCCAATCAACGCTTCAGTATCTATTTGAAATGATGGAAGGGATGCCGATTTTGATGCCCTCCCCGTTTTATGGGGGTGAGTTCAGGGGTGGGTGGGAAGGTGTGGGCACCTGCCCTATTTTATGTGCAGTCTGGGAAATAACGTGCAGCAGAGTTTACAGACTGCCATTTGGTTTGTTCCTACTGGGGCTAGAGTGGCCCTTTATTCCAGAGAGAGTTTCACAAACATGCTTCAGCGTTTCCATAAATCTGTTACATTTGAATAATCTGAACTCTTCAATTGACATCACAGGCAGTGGAGCTACATGAGCGTGAAGCGCGCTGTTGCGGTGCCATCAAACAGCTTTTTAACATAATTACTGATGAAAAACCTCTCTGTCCCTGAAAAACTAATTTTATATTTGTGCAATGTCCAAGGTCTTGATTATGATTTTTTTAAAAATAATTTAAATTATTAAACAAAAAATATTCTTAAGACTATATTTTTTTAAAACCAGCCAGTTTATGCTATTTCCGTTTCTAGCATGCCCCAAGTGTTTATTTCACTCACTGTGAAATTTAAGTTAAATGTGAATGATGCAGTGATTTTTATTCCCTGGTTTTCAGTCTGTGGGAGAACGTCAATGTGATTGGCTATTCATCCTGATTGATGACATCATTGCTGATGGACACCTGGAAATCCCTGGCTTGGCGCCAGATTTTGGCTGACAAGGAGAAAAGAGAAATTCATACCACAGAGATCGCTAGGTCTTTGTGAGCAACTTTCGTTGAGGTCAGCAGAGAGTGCTGGCACTTTGCTGCTGATCTTGGTGTTCAATGCCCAGTATTGAGCCTCACACCCGGGATACCACACGGTGAATTCCCCATTCCAGCCATGCCGTGAAGGAGAAAGAAGAAATATTGCTCTATGAGAAAGGAGGTGACATCAGTCAGACCAGACCTCTTGGCAAATAATATTGGCACATCGGGGAACACATGGCTTGCCCTCTCTCTCTTGGTCAGAAACATTAGGAATGCAAAGTGATAATTGATTTTTAAAGGGATGTAGCTGATGAAACATTGGCATCCACAGGATTAAATTCTAATTGATATAATCTAGACCACTTCAAAGAGCTATGTCACAAGATTATAAACTAGCTGAGGCAAAGTCATCATTCTGAAAGATATTAGAAAGGCATCTTCTGTTTACTGACAGTCACAACCTTCAATCAAATCAGCTTGTCCAAATCCAGTTTCTTGGCATTCTCAAACCACAAAACAAAACCATCCACTGTTATGTATTTTTAATTTATTTGTTAGTGTCACAAGTAAGTTTACATCAACACTGCAATGAAATTACTGTGAAAATCCCCTAGTCGCCACACTCCGGCGCCTGTTCAGGTATACTGAGGGAGAATTTAGCATGGCCAATGCACCGAACCAGCGCGTCTTTTGGACTGTGGGAGGAAACTGGAGCACCCGGAGGAAATCCATGCAGACACAGGGAGAACGTGCAGACTCCACACAGACAGTGACCCAAGGCCGGAATTGAACCCAGGTCCCTGGTGCTGTGAGGCAGCAGTGCTAACCACTGTGCCACAGTGCTGCCCCCAGTTCCTCTTGTTTGAGATTAAATAGCAAACTTTGCAAGTCTCCAATCCTGACTTGGTAGAAATGTGGAATGGAGGATTGGACATCACAGTCATTTTACCATGCCTGATTTTGATGCTATTGTTTAGCAAGCATTTGCACCCATTAGAAAATGTCATTTGAAGGTAGCAAGGCTGACCCACAACAGCTTAAAAGCCTTTGAAAGTGTTGTGGGAAAATCACCACTCAGAGTCAGACTTAAAGATTCAACACGCAGTTTTATCGGACAAAGCTTTGGGAGAAGCGCTGGGCTCTCCGCAGTGCGCGCAGTCACCTTCTCAACTTTAAAATGGCAGTTGAGCATCTTTTATACATTTTCAAATAATGGACAAGTATGGACATTAGCCGTTAACACATCATTATACATAGAGTAGATACATTTATGCATTTATTTCCCCCATCAAAGACTGATCTCGTTACAAAAACTCATTGTTTTGGGTCCTGCTTTTATCTCAAGCTAAGGTGCCTCAAGGTCTGATCTGTTTCCTGCAGCAATTTAGACACTAACAGGTTTTAACTTGCTGTGCAATGTCTGTGCCCAAGTCAGCACATCTTAATGTCTTTTCCCAGAGTCCATTTTGTGCCAGGTAACCATCTTGTATCCTTTAATTTTGATTTTACTCCAACAAAAGGAATAGGGTGGGTGAGTTAAGCAGCGTTTTCCCATTCTATGTATTAAATTCTTATGACTTGCAGGAAAAAGCATCACAGCACAAGGATGTTGCCTGGATTGAGTGGCATGCCTTATGAGGATAGGCTGAGGGAGCTCGGTCTCCTCTCCTACTGAAGAGACGTAGGATGAGAGGAGACCTAATAGAGGTATATAAGATGTTGAGAGGCATAGATCGGGTGGACACTCAGAGGCTTTTTCCCAGGGTGGAAATGGCTGCTATGAGTTTAAAGTGCTGGGGGTAGGTACAGGGGAGATGTTAGGGGGAAGTTTTTCACTCAGAGGCTGGTGGGTGAGTGGAATTGGCTGCCGTCGGTGGTGGTGGAGGCAAACTCAATAGGGTCTTTTAAGAGACTCCTGGATGAGTACATGGGACTTAATAGGATGGAGGGTTAGAGGTAGGCCTAAAAGGTAGGGATATGTTCGGCACAACTTGTGGGGCCGAAGGGCCTGTTTTGTACTGTAGTTTTTCTATGTTTCTAGCACATTAAGGGACATTTGTTTGCGTAGTACCACTTCTACTACACAGATTTACATTGATTCTCCAAGGCTGAGCATTGAAGAATGCTACACTGGTCATAAAAGTAGTAGCCCATCCCACTGCCTGCTGGGCCATTGAAGGTAACTCTAAGTGGCGCTGCTAAATGGAGCTGCTCTGCAAACTCATTTTTCCCCTATATTTTTCAAGCATGCATTACAATGCACATGAAAATCAATGCAATGATTCTCAGGCAGAATTCATTGTAATTTATTGGTTCCAAGCTTGAGGAAAAGAGATATTAAGGAACCATTTTGCAGTTATCAGATACCTACAGTATAGGAGACTAAAGGTTATTTTTTATACTCTAAGCTCTTTAATTCCCTCTTTAAACCCTTCAATCTCTTTCATCTCCCTTAACAGGCTGCTTAATATTTGCCTCTACGACCACACTTTTGATCACCTGTCCTAATGGCTCCTTCTTTGCTCTGTGTCAGTTTTTTGACGATTACATTCCTGTAAAGTGCCTTGGGATATGTTAAACGCATTCTATAAATGCGTGTTGTTGCTGTTATGGATTTATTATGAAAATAAAAAGTCACGATTCATTTTTGGTGTTAGGATCAAACCAACAAGCCCTGAAACATCTATTACTGAGTGATAGGGGAAATGCTGGCATATCAATGAGGGGAGAATTTAACCCAAACACACGGACAATCAGTGTGAATAGACTCTAACACTACATTTGTACGTACTGATAAAACATCTGAATGATGCTTGCTAAGTCAGACTCGAGAGTGCATGTGAAAAAAAAATGTATCTTGAATTAGGTGGGATAAAGGAAGCTCAATTATTGGGATTATCCCAAAATGAGTTCTGTTTTTCTGGGAATTTCCTCCACCTCGATATTAGGTTGATTGAACCCATTGGTTTAGGATCACATCACAAATTCATCTCCCTTACCACTGATTTGCCTTTGCCCTCTGTTTGAACTTTTAAATTTGACATGCTATTTGACCCTGACTACAATTGCAGACTCTCTCTGTCATAAAGACCACTTCAGCAACAATGCCTGCTCTTGCCCTGTTCGACTCTCAAACAGGCTTTCATCACCTCCTGACGGGAATGATTTGGTATTTGAGGACTTTCAACCGTTTAGGCTCCATAGACTTCGAATTGTCCAATACTGCCATACACATTCTCATGATGTGGAGATGTAGACGCTATGCAGACGCTACGACAACGGATGAATGAACACCGCTTGACAATCACCAGGCAAGACTGTTCTCCTCCTGTGGGGGAGCACTTCAGCGGTCATGGGCATTCAGCCTCTGATCTTCGGGTAAGCGTTCTCCAAGGCGGCCTTCACGACACACGACAGCGCAGAGTCGCTGAGCAGAAACTGATAGCCAAGTTCCGCACACATAAGGACGGCCTAAACCGGGATCTTGGGTTTATGTCACACTATCAGTAACCCCCACAGCTTGCCTCCTGGACTTGCAGAATCTCACTGGCTGTCCTGTCTGGAGACAATACACATCTCTTTAACCTGTGCTTAATGCTCCCTCCACTCACATTGTCTGTATCTTTAAGACCTGGTTGGCTGTAGAGATTCGCATTCTAATCAGTATTCTGTAACTTGATTTTGTGTCTCTGTGCCCTGTTTGAGAGCAGATTT
The DNA here is from genome assembly GCF_964213995.1 of Mustelus asterias. Lineage (NCBI taxonomy): Eukaryota > Metazoa > Chordata > Chondrichthyes > Carcharhiniformes > Triakidae > Mustelus > Mustelus asterias. Next base: position 110,909,320 of record NC_135808.1, read on the forward strand.
CCACTCCATCTGACGAAGGAGCAGCGCTCCGAAAGCTAATGGCATTTGCTACCAAATAAACCCGTTAGACTTTAACCTGGTGTTGTTAAAACTCCTACTGTATACACATTCTCAACTAGATTAAACCCCATTTACTCTTCACCCTTACCTTTGATGGCTGACACTAGTTTCCTAACTCCCCTAGCCACACCCAGACATTAAGTTCTAAATCCTCACCACATCTTCAAATTGCTCGATGGACTGAACTCATTCTATCTTTGTCATCTCTCCAAACATTCCCTTCCTCTACCTTTATTCCATCCATTCTGGTCTTCATCCCACCATTCATGGAACCACCTTCAAAGGTCTGGATCGGACTCTCTGGAATTACCTTCCCAATTCACTTTATCAGCATCCATTAAAAATCTCTTCAAAACCCAACTCTTTTGAGCAAGATTTTGGTTACATTGTTCAGCATTTGGTTTTCCTCATATTTATCTTTGAAACACTTTTATGTTAAAAGACACAATATAAATGCAAGTTCACACAAACATAGGGATTGATTTTTAGGCCCTGTTGGGGTTGGAATTAGAAGCAGGTAGGTGCTAAAAGTAGCATCACCAGCCTGCCAGCTGATTCCCCAATACTATCCTGCCCCTGGGTCATTTTCATTGAGGTGGAATGGGTGGCTGATTAAACTAGTTAATGGCCACTTAAGACTAATTAAAGGATTTGGTGCTGCTTTTTTTATTCATTTGTAGAACATGGGCATTGCTAGCTGGCTAGCATTTATTGCCCATCCTTAGTTGCCCTTGTTCAGAGGGCAGTTGAGAGTCAACCAATTTCTGTGGCTCTGGAGTTACATGTCGGCCAGTCCAGGTAAGTATGGCAGATTTCCTTCCTTAAGAACATTAGTGAACCAGAGGGGTTTTTCCAATAATCGACATTGGTTTCATGGTCATCAGTAGATTCCTAATTCCAGATATTTTTTATTGAATTCAAATTCCACCATCTGCCATGGCAGGATTCGAACCCGGATCCCCAGAACATTAGCAGAGTTTTTGGATTAATATACTAGTGATAATACCACTAGGCCATAGCCTCCCCTTAAAGCTGTTTCCATATAGCCTTCCTGTTCTTTTATCACTGCTATTCACAGAAAAGTGAAAGAAGATGAAAGAAGAAATAAGAGAAAGAAAGACTTCCATTTGTGTAGCACTTTCACAACCACCAAATGGCTGGAATTTTACCAGCCCGTCCGCCATGGGAATCGGAACAGACAAGGGGCGGAGTATGGGAAAGTCCATTGTCCTCGGGTGGGATTTTACAGTTTCATAGAACATAGAACATTACAGCGCAGTACAGGCCCTTCGGCCCTCGATGTTGCGCCGACCAGTGGAACCAATCTAAAGCCCCTCTAATCTACACTATTCCAATATCATCCATATGTTTATCCAATAACCATTTGAATGCTCTTAATGTTGACGGGTCCACTACTGCTGCAGGCAGGGCATTCCACGCCCTTACTACTCTCTGAGTAAAGAACCTATCTCTAACATCTGTCCTATATCTCTCACCCCTCAATTTAAAGCTATGTCCCCTCATGCTAGCCATCACCATCCGAGGAAAAAGGCTCTCACTATCCATCCTATCTAATCCTCTGATCATCTTATATGCCTCTATTAAGTCACTTCTTAACCTTCTTCTCTCTAACGAAAACAACCTCAAGCCCCTCAGCCTTTCCTCATATGATTTTCCCACCATACCAGGCAACATCCTGGTAAATCTCCAGGATAAGTTTCGGGATGAGTGAGGCCATAAAATCCCACCCAATGTCTCAAAAGTGCTTTACAGCCAGTGGGATAATTTTAAAGTGTAGACATTGTTAAGTTTCTTTAGCTTATTTATTAGTGTCATATGTAAGCTTACATTAACACTGCAATGAAGTTACGGTGAAAATTCCCTAGTCGCCACACTCTGGCGCCTGTTTGGGTACGCTGAGGGAGAATTTAGCATAGCCAATGCACCTAACCTGAATGTCTTTCGGACTGTGGGAGGAAACCGGAGCATCCGGAGAAGTGGGATTTCCCAGTTGTCCTCTAGGTAATTAGAGGTAGCAGGGCCAGTCCAGCTGCTTGGAGGTAGCCTTGCACTAGCAAATGATGAGGGGAGACAGCAATCCAGGTGACCACCCTGTAGAGGGACAGCCCATGCAACATCTCCACACCCTCCCCTTGTGGCAATCTGGCTCCAAAACCCATTCTTTCAACTTTAAATTGTTATAGAGAGCTGGAAGACCTCTGAGTGGCCCTTAAGCTTCGAGAGCCCGCTTACCACCTTTAATGAGACAGCGAGTCTATTTTCTGGCCATTAATTGGCTGCGCCTGGGAAAATTACAATGAGTGACTGTTTCCTACAGAGCGTGGAGTTCTGACTCACGATTCAGACTCACGCCATGGTTCAGAAGCCTGTCGGGAAAATTCTGCCGATAAATTCATAAAATGGTATCGTACATAAGGAGGCCATTCGACCCATTGTGGCTGGGCTGGCTATTGGTTAGATCTGTCCAATCAATCCCACTCCTTTGCTCTTCTCCATAAAACGAATTGTTGTTTATTTGCTGCTCAGGTTCCTTAAGGCTAGCCATGTGGTATTACTACAACAAGTACGCACACCAACACAGGGTTATCTTTGTTGCATGTGAAGTTGTGAACTGGACAGTTTAGGCTCAATCAGTGATGTATGATCCACAATTAAATCTAGGATACTAAAAAGCTAGATTCCATTGAGACTCATAGAATCCCTACAGATGGAGGCCATTTGACCCATCGAGTCTGCACTGACCATAATCCCACCCAGGCCCTATTCCCGTAACCCTTCATATTTATCCTGCTAATCCCCCTGACACTAAGGTTAATTTAACATGGCCAATCCACCTAATCCACACATCTTTGGACTGTGGGAGGAAACCGGAGCACCCGGAGGAAACCCACACAGACACGGGGAGAATGTGCAAACTCCACACAGACGGTGACCCAAGCCGGGAATCGAACCTGGGTACCTGGTGCTGTGAGGCAGCAGTGCTAACCACTGTGCCACCGTGCCGCCCCTTGAATACTATATTCAATTTGTCAAAATGGGGAATATACGAGCAATATGAGGTTCTGCCATCAGATAGATAGCTCTTACCTTGGTGAGAACCAGAGTGGATATAGAATATACTAAACATGTAAGTGATATTTCTGACAAAACATCAACACTACGCTTTGAATTTCTATTAAGTTGACACCGACAGATCTTATATGCAGTCTAATGAAACAATTGGACAATCATTCAATCTGACACTGATCTGAAGCCTGGGGATGCACCATTATCAACTTGTTTGCACACAAATGAAGTGACTCAAAGGAGGTAACATTCAACTGGAAGAGGAAACTGGATCTTGTAGCTGCTGCCCGTTAAATGCCCTGGTATTCAATTCTGCTGAAATCACCTGTCTCCCTCTGTTCTTCATTCATTGCTCTGGCCTATTTCCAATTATCTTTTTCATTTATCTTTCTCATATCCACCTTTATCTCTTAAGGTCTCCCATGAGTGTCAGCCACGACTCAGTTGGTAGCACTCTCACCTCTTCAGTCTCCAGGTTTGAGTCCCACTCCAGGGCGTGAGGACAAAAACCAAGGTTGACACTCCATTGCAGTGCTAAGGGTGTGCTGCACTGTTGGAGGTGCCATTTGTCAGACGCGGGGCCTCATTTGCTTAAGCTGGATGTAAAAGATCCCCGGCACTATTTTGAAGAAAAGCAGAAGAGTCACACAGACTTGAAATGTTAGCTCTGTTTCTCTCTCCACAGTGCTAACCACTGTGCCACCGTGCTGCCCGTGTTTATGTTAAATACTAGCTCACAGGATGTGCAGCATTTAACAAGTGTGTAATATGGAATATACCATAAATTAGCCACCTGAAACTTGTGGTAAGGTTGCAGCCATTATTTATTTGCATAAAATATGTAAACGCAATAATTTGATAGGCGGGAATGAAGACTTCAGTCGGGTTTAATGATTGGAGTAGGTATGGCTGTTCTCCTTAGAGAGAATTCTGAGAGGAGCTTCGATAGAGGGGTTCAAAATCATGAAAGGTTTGGACAGAGTAGATAGGGAGAAACTGTTCCCATGGGTTGTGAACCAGAGGCCGAAAAGAATCAGAGGCACCATGAAGGAAAAGCCTTTTTTTAAGGCAGCGAGTGGTTAGGATGGGGAATACACAGCCTGAGACTGCGATGGAGACAGATTCAATCATGGCTTTCAAATGGGAATTTGATGATGAACTGCAAAGAACATTTTTGCAGGGAAAAGGCAGCAGAGTGCAATGAGTTGGATAGCTCTTTAAGGCATGATGGGCTGAATAGCCTCATTCTGTGCTGCAGCCATTCCATGATTTGTCACCAGTTACCCATTATGATCCACTTCACACATTCTGGGATGTTTTTCTCTTCGCTATGTATGAATCCTTTATAAATGATTAATGAAGCTGCGACTGTAGTTATCTCTGTGATATTAGTGATTTTCACTGCAGTGGTGTTAGAAAAGTCCTGTCAATATTGCTCTTGCCTTTTAACATTTGGAATCAGACAATGGTACCGATATCATATTTTATTCAGTTGGAAATGCTTTAATAAGTAATGTTAATGCATGCAGAAAGCACAATGGTAGACAGATCTATTTTTTTTAAAACAGGGACTGCCCGGGGCTCTGCTTTGGCCTCTCAAGATCTAGGGTATCATTAGAGAACAAGCAAAAAGCTGGCTGACAGAAAAGCCAAAATATACTGCGGCTGAAATAAAAATGGAAAATTGCTGGAAATACTCGCAGGTCAGAAGGAACCATGGAGAGAGAAACAGAGTTAACATTTCGGGCCCGGTTGAGCGCGAGTTAAAATATTTTATAAATGACTCGGAGGCCAAACGGCCTCCTTCTATACTGGAACCAATACTGTGATTCTATGAAGATCTCCTGTGGCTTTGTACGGGGTGAATAAGACTACACACTGTCTTAGACCAACAAGATTTGATGCCATGTAGGGAATAACATTGGAGAATTGCATTGACGAAATAAAGCTCACTCAATTTCTGTTAGATGGTATCCCAGGATTTTTATCAGTGCTTTTTTTAACAGACTGAATTCCAATTTCAAGACTGTCCACTATTTCGTGAAAACCATTCAGTTAATTTTAATTATGTTATATTTACTTTCTTCACCTATACATTTAATCAATTTAAACATGCAAAGAAGGCCTGTTTTCAGACCCTTCTGCAAAATACAGGGATAAACTAGGTGTTGTAAGCTGCCTTCATTGTAAACATCTTACTTATCTTGAACAACAACAACTTGTACTTGCATAGCACTTTTAGCATGCCAACATTCCAAGGTACTTCACACATGCATTATCAAACAAAACCGATCCACACCAGGAAATATTAGGTGGCCAAAAACTTTGTTAAAGAGCTAGATTTTAAAGAAAGGTAAAGCGTTAGACAGGTTTACAAAGGGAATTCCAGAGCTTACAGCCTTGGCAGCTGAGGGTCACCAGTGGTGGAGTAATTACAATTGAGATGTTGAAGAGGCCAGAATTAAAAACAGAAGGGCTCTTTCTTTTAACATCTTATTATGGCTCATCGTTTGATTTTGGAGAGCTTCTTAATAAAACAAAATTACAGTGCTCAGTTAATGATGTGTGAGCTTCGTCTCACCCAGGGGTGTTTTATCATTTTCTAAATCCGTTGTTTCTCTTTGATCATTTGACACACTGGCAATCGTATAACCTCTTCGCTTCAACACTTACCCGCAAACATCAAGTGTCACCATGTACTGAGAATCTACTTGTCCTCGATATTGCAAAGAATGGGCCTGACCACATTGATGTGGAGATGCCGGCGTTGGACTGGGGTAAACACAGTAAGAAGTTTAACAACACCAGGTTAAAGTCCAACAGGTTTATTTGGTAGCAAAAGCCACACAAGGTTTTAAACACAAGCCGCACAAGCCACACAAGCTTGCCTGACCATCAGGCAGTGATTTGCATGTAATGTCCAAGAGGCCCTGTGGGAAAAGGCCCTGTCAGATGGTTCCCTGAGCAGGCTGTCAAAGTCACTTGGCAGAATGTCTCAAGGCTGGAACTTTCAAACAAGGAGCAAGATGTAGCTTGGCTGGTGGTGAGAAAGGTCCTTCCCATCATGCCCTTTCTACGTGCCCACAGTCTCACCCCCTGTGCACATTGCCCTCGAGGTGGTTGTGGTGGGCATGGAACAATTGTAGACCTCCTTGTGGAATGTGCCTTTGCGAAGAAAGTCTGGAGAGAGATGCAGTGGTGTTTGCTGAGGTTTATTCTAAGCAGCTCCATGACACAAGAATCTGTGATCCATGGGCTGAGACAAACATCAGCTGCAATTGGAGGACCATCAACATGGTGAGAGACACACTTTGGTCTGCCTAATATTCATTGCTCTTTTGGTACAAAGAGTTGGCCTCGACCAAGTATTAAAGACCGGCACATTCCAAGGTCCAGGACTATGCGCTGAGTGATGTGCTAAAGCTTGGTGCAGCACTGCAGCGGCACAATGTGTAGCAGAAAAGGTTGCAGTTTAAAGACCTGTCAGCCTTCGTTTACTGAAGGGCTAGAAACTGTGTAGAACACCTCAGCTGTATGCCTGACATGGAATTAATATTGTGAACATCAAGAATATTGAAATTGTATAGAGGAATCTCAGAATGCAACATGCTTTGTGAAGAAAAGTCGAATTCTGTTGTACTTTCTGTGTATTCAATTTGAAATGTTTTGCCCTTGGGCCATATGCCTGACATAAATTATAAATATCAGGAGTATTGTAATTTTATTGAGCATCTCAGAGGAGGCTATATGGAGAAACGTTGAAATTTATCGCACTTTCTGTAATATTCAATGTTTTGTAACGTGCATTTGCAAATTTTATGAATAAAGTATATTTTGGGTTAAAAAAATTACCTCATCCAATCTTACATAAATTCTTTACCTAAACAATTCTCAAGTTCTTACTTTAAAGCTAAAATGCTCTTTAAAGAGACTCATGGCTCCTGGCCTAATTGCTGGCATGGTGAGTTGTTAGATACTAATTGACCTTAATTGATATTTGCTCTTAGCATGTATACTTTATGTTGACAGACTGTGAGCAGGATAGAATGACGAGATTCAAGAATATGTTGGGACACATTGATGAATGAATGTGTTCAGATGATGTCTCAATGTTCCTTCGGATGCTTAGATACTTTGACTTGATGCAAAGTTGATTTTTATTGGTTTCAAAGCTCTTGTGTTTTGCTGTGACATTGTCAGTAATGGTTCATAAAAAAAACAAAACCATTTTATTTGAGAGGTGAATTCTCACCATCAATACTCCCACACAGACAGGCAGTTGAATCAGTTTTAGAAAAAAATACAGTTTTTAGACAAAGCCACTCCAGAAATCACATGGATTAGAATATGCAAAAATGTTTCAGTGTTAACAAATATGATTCAAACATTTTTTTCAATGTAGGTAGAGACATTGAGTTCAATGCAAGAATGGAGAAAAATTATGAATCAAATCAGGTTTTTGAGAATAAAAAAATCCACACAGCATTGGTGGGTAAAGACAATGTGGGATATTAATCAAGCCAAGCAAATAGGTTGAATGTCTTTTTTCCTATGGCTGCAAATACCCTAAGTAAAATGAGTTAAATGCCATCTTGAATCAGTTACTAGTTGTGCATAATTTAGCATAAAACTGTCTATTTCACCCAGGCAGGCATCAAGGATGGTTTGTGAAGAATTTGAAATTCCACAATTGACTATTTTTAAAATTCATTCAATTGAGGTGGGCTTTGCTGGCTAGGCCAGTGTTTATTGCCCATCACTAATTGCCCTTGAGAAGGTGGAGGTGAACTGCCTTCCTTAAACAATGCTTTCCGTTTGATGTAGGTACACCCACAGTGCTGTTAGGGAGGACATTCCAGGATTTTGACCCAGCAACAACAAAGGAATGGTGATGATGTATTTCCAAGTCAGGATGGTGTATGGCTGGGAGAAAAACTTCCAGGGGATGGTATTCCCAGGTATCTGCTGCTCTTGTCCTTCTAGATGGTAGTGGTTGCAGGTTTTGAAGGTGCTGAGGAGGCTTGTTGAATTCCTGCAGTGTATTTTGTAGATGCTACTGAGTGCTAGTGATGGAGGAAGTGAATGTTTGTGGATGGGATGCCGATCAAGTGGGCTCCTTTGCCCTGTATGGTATCACACTTCTTGAGTATTGTTGGAATGCCAGGCAAGTGGAGAGTACTCCATCACACTTCTGACTTAGGCCTTGAAGATGCTGGATAGGCATTGGGCAGTCAGGAGGTGAGTTGCTCACCATAGGATTTCTAGCCTGTACTGCTCCTATAGCCACAGTATTTATATGGCTAGCCCTGTTCGGTAACTCCCACAACAGAGTCATGGGGTGATGGTTAGATTCTCTCTTGTTGGGGAGAGTCATTGCCTGGCACAAATGTTACTTGTCACTTGTCAGCCCAAGCCTGGATATTGTCCAAGTCTTGCTGCATTTGAGCATGGACTGCTTCATTGTGCAGTCATCAGCGAACATCCCCACCTCTGGCCTTATGACGGAAGGAAGGTCATTGATGAAACAGCTGGAGATGGCTGGATCTAGGACACAATCCTGAGGCAGTGATGGCCTGGAACTAAGATGACTGACCTTCAACAACCACAAAATTCTTCATTTGTCCTGGGTATGATTCCAACCAGTGGAGAGTTTTACATTTGTGTCAACTGTGACTCAGTATTAATAATTTTGCTTCTGAATCAGAGGTTGTGGTTCAAGTCCCATTCCAGAAACTTAAGTACAAAAATCTAGGCTGACACTCATAAGAACATAAGAACTAGGAGCAGGAGTAGGCCATTTGGCTCCTCGAGCCTGCTCCGCCATTCAATAAGATGACGGCTGATCTTTTTGTAGACTCAACTCCACTTACCCACCCGCACATCACAACCCTTCATTCCTTTACTGTTCAAAAATCTATCTATCTTTGCCTTAAAAACATTCAACGAGGTAGCCTCAACTGCTTCACTGGGCAAGGAATTCTACAGATTCACAACCCTTTGGGTGAAGAAGTTCCTCATCAACTCAGTCCTACATCTGCTTCACCTTATTTTGAGGCCATGTTCCCTAGTTCTATTTTCACCCGCCAGTGGAAACAACCTCCCTGCTTCTATCTTATCTATTCCCTTCATAATTTTATATGTTTCTATAAAATCCCCCCTCATTCTTCTAAATTCCAATGAGTATAGTTCCAGACTGCTCAGTCTCTCCTCATAAACCAACCCTCTCAACTCCGGAATCAACCTAGTGAATCTCCTCTGCTCCCCCTCCACTGTCAGCATATTCTTTCTCAAGTAAGGAGACCAAAACTGTACACAGTACTCCAGGTGTGGCCTCACCAGCACCTTAAACAGCTGCAACATAACCTCCACGGGTGGTACGGTGGCACAGTGGTTAGCAGTGCTGCCTCACAGCTCCAAGGACCTTGGTTCGATTCTTGGCTTGGGTCACAGTCTGTGCAGAGTTTGTACATTCTCCCCGTGTCTGCGTGGGTTTCCTCCGGGTGCTCCGGTTTCCTCCCGTACTCCAAAAATGTGTGGGTTAGGTTGATTGGCTATGCTAAATTGCCCCTTAGTGTCCCGGGATGCATAGGTTAAAGGGATTAGTGGGGTAAATATGTGGGGTGAGGGGGATAGGGCCTGGTTGTTGGAGCAAGCTCGATGGGCCGAATTGCCTCCATCTGCACTGTAGGCACTTTATGATTCTATTCTATGATTCTCTCTGTTTTTAAACTCCATCCCTCCAGCAACGAAGGACAAAATTCCGTCTGCCTTCTTAATTACCTGCTGCACCTGCAAACCAACTTTTTGTGATTCATGCACAAGGACACCCAGGTCCCTCTGCACAGCAGCGTGCTGCAATTTAAATAATAGACCATTTTGCTGTTATTCCTACCAAAATAGATGACCTCATATTTGCCAACATTGTACTCCATCTGCCAGACCCTTGCCCACTCACTTAAAGTATCTATATCCCTTTGTAGACGTTCACTGTCTTCTGCACACTTTGTTCTACCACTCATCTTAGTGTCATCTGTGAATTTTGACACACTACACTTGGTCCCCAGCTCCAAAACATCTATGTAAATTGTAAACAACTGCGGTCCCAACACTGATCCCTGAGGCACACCACTAGTCACTGATCGCCAACCAGAAAAACACCCATTTATCTCCACGTTTTGCTTTCTGTTAGTTAACCAATCCTTTATCCATGCTAATATATTACACATAATACTGTGCACCTTTATCTTATGCAGCAGTCTTTTGTGCAGCACCTTGTTAAATGCCTTCTGGAAATCCAGATACACCACATCCACCGGTTCCCCGTTGTCCACTGCGCTCATAATATTCTCAAAGAATTTCACTAAACTAGTTAAACATGACCTGCCTTTCATGAGCCCAAGCTGTGTCTTCCCAATGGGACAATTTCTATCCAGATATCTTGCTATTTCTTCCTTGATGATAGACTCAAGCATTTTCCCCACTACAGACGTTAAGCTAACCGGCCTTTAGTTACCTGCCTTTTGTCTACCTCCTTTTTTAAACAGTGGCATCACATTTGCTGTTTTCCAATCTGTTGAAACCGCCCCAGAGTCCAGCGAATTTTGGTAAATTACCATGAGTGCATTTGCTATTTCCCCCACCATCTCTTTTAGTACTCTGGGATGCATTCCATCAGGGCCAGGAGACTTATCTACCTTTAATCCCATTATTTTACCTAATACTGCTTCTTTAGTGATAATGATCGTTTCTAAGTCCTCACCTGCCATAATCTTCTTGTCATCACTTTTTGGCATGTTATTTATATCTTCCACTGTGAAGATCGACACAAAATACCTGTTGAATGCCGTGGCCATTTCCTCATTTCCCGTTATTAAATCTGCCTTCTCATCCTCTCAAGGACCAATGTTTATCTTAGCCACTCTTTTTCGTTTTATATATTTGTAGAAACTTTTGCTATCTGGTTTTAGATCTGAGCTAGTTTACTCTCATAATCTATCTTACATTTCTTTATAGCTTTCTTCGTGGCTTTCTGTTGACCTTTAAAGATTTCCCAATCCTCCAGTTTCCCAATAATCTTTGCCACTTTGTATGCATTTTCTTTCAATTTGATACTCTCCTTTACTTCCTTAGATACCCATGGCTGATTATCTCTTTTTCAACAGTCCTTCCTTATCACTGGTATATATTTTTGCTGAGCACTGGGGAAAATTGCTTTGAAAGTCCTCCACTGTTCTTCAATTGTCCCACCATAAAGTTTTTGCTCCCAGTCTACCTTAGTCAACTCCTCCCTCATCCTATTGTAGTCTCCTTTGTTTAAGCACAAGACACTGGTATTGGATTTTACTTTCTCAAGCTCCACCTGTATTTTAAATTCAACCATACTGTGATTGCGCCTCCTGAGAGGATCCCTAACTGTGAGATTATTACTCGGGTCAGTACTGAGGGAGTACTGCACTATACTGCACAGCAGCATTGTGGCACAGTGAATAGCACTGCTGCCTCACAGCGCCAGGGACCTGGGTTCGATTCCGATCTCGGGTGACTGTCTGTGTGGAGTTTGCACATTCTCCCCATGTTTGCATGGGTTTCGTCCAGGCGCTCTGGTTTCCTCCCACAGTTCAAAGATGTGCAGGTTCGGTGGATTGACCATGCTAAATCGTTCCTTTGTGTCAGGAGGATTAGCAGGGTAAATATGTGGGGTTACAAGGATAGAGCCTGGGTGGGATTACTGTCGGTGCAGACTTGATGGGCTGAATGGCACTGTAGGAATTCTATGATATAAAGGGTCCAACCTTTTGGATGAGCAGTTAACATTGAGGCCAGTACATGTATTGGGTACATGTATCAGATCCTTTGGCGCTATTCTGAAGAGCAGGATAATTATCCATGAGGTCCTGGCCAATATTTATTCCTGAGTCAACATCACTAAAAACCAATGATCCGGTCATTAATCATGCTGTTTGTGGGAACTAGTGTACAAATTGACTGCTCCATCTTCTCCATTCCACCAGTGATTGTATTTCACTTCCTTCAGAGCATCGTGGAGCATGCAAACGTTGATGAGGTTCAAACCACAAAACAAGACGGTTAGCAATGTGATCACTACTCTGACACAAACATGTTTCAATTGAAAGGTGCACCATATGCTACATTGCCGCAAAACTATGAAAGCAAATTTTACCAAATTACCCTCTTGACCCCAAAAAGCGACACCAATTAAGAAACATTAACGTCAACTTAACGAGGTTCTAGCGTTCCACGAACCCTCGGAAATGATCAAGATAAATTAAAAACCATTCCTTCACCAATCATATCAAAAAGTACGGGCAAAAAATAACCAGATGCATTCCTCCACCGTGGTAGACAGACCCTCAATGTGTTTATCTTGGTGATATATTGCAACCTGCCTGACTGCGATCAACTTAACAAGAGTCCTTTGCAAAACCTACCACCACAAGGAGAATTCATCATTTTGGTAGAAGAACTTAAAAATTGAAATCATTGCCGAATGGGCGCAAAGGCAGATCAATTTCAGGCGGTTGAATGCGGTAGTTTCCACTTCCAAATCAGCATGCACATCATCTGTAGGGGCAGCGATCAAGGTGAGGAGATGGAGCGTCCTGCCTTCTTTCTCTGGGACCCTGACCACATCTTATACTCCCAGGAAAACCCTCCAACTCCATCTCCATTCCATCAACCCCCGGGGAGGGACTGTCACCCTGAGGTCGCCTCACTGGCAGACAGGAAAGCGGCGGAAGGAATGACAAGGGACTGAAAATTGAAGGGAATCAAAAAAACAAGGGAAGAGATAAACAAGATCGGGGCAGTGGAGATGGAAAGGGATCAGAGGAAAGAAAGGCTGAAAAAAACGAAGGGAGAACGCAATATGTTAGGGGCAGAGAAGATAAAAGTGAAACAGAAAACAACTGACTGGGGTATCAGTCGAGGGGGAAAGGAGAAAAGAACATCTATTAGGATTGAGGGAGCTGCGTTTGGGACAGTCTCATGGATAAACACGTAACCCCCGGCAGCACTCTGTTTAAACAGTGATTTAGAAAGATACCGAGGCTATTCGCGTGAGCAGGGCAGCCCACTGTCCTTCCTAAGGCTTGCCAGACCTTTGGAAGCTCTGGAAGGAGCTTCGAGAGACCGAAATGAGAATAGCACATGTAAACAGCCTAAAGATGCGATTCAGTCACAGCGAGAGCCGCCGTTTTACACATTCCTTACTTTCCATCCACCTCCAGTCAAGTAGCCGGGCTCTCTCACCCAAAGCAGCTCTGGACCCGGGTTTCCTGCGACCACCTCCAGTCAATATCCATCCCGATTACAGCATCAGATAAAACACCGCAGTGTTACCCTCCTGCCACAGCCTGTGAACTGCAAACAAGATTGCTTTGCCCTTTCTCTTCTTTTGGCTCCCTGCTTTATCGTGCTGGGGGAGGTGGGGTTGGATAATTGACAGGGGGGGGGGGGGTTTGTTAACATAGAGAATGGGGTTGCTGTATATCTGTTCACTGAATGGAGCACTGATGAGACAAAGTATCCATTTAACAACAATCTTTACAACACAAAAAAATAAGGTTCAGATTTTTGGCCATATAATGGCCACCGGGAATGGATCTGTCTCCATGCAGTCGGTATCCTTTTATATTTACGCCTTTGGATGATAAAGTCAATTCTCACCTTGCTATCGCGAATCCTCCTTATCGTCCTGAGATCACACACCGCAGTGGGAGCAGTTCACTCCTAGCCCCCACTCACACACACTCACAACTGCTCCTCCTCTGTGGGCTCCCATTACAAACTCCATCCCTCACCCCCACCCCCACAACACCACCCAGGTTTGTTTTGTTGGGGGGGGGGGGGGGGAGAATTAATCCAATTAGTCAGATTCTCCCAGGAGTGGGATTCACTGGCAACCCCAGGAGAGGAATGTGAACAACCTTTCTTGTGGGTGTCGCTTTACCCAGAAGTTAAGCAACACTCTTTTAAACCAGTGAAGTCAATAAGACAGAGCACCAAATGCCCACGTTACAAAAGCGACACAGTCCACAAAGATATCAAGGTCTTTATCAAGGTTCAGCACTTCCTCCTCTGACAGTGTGTGTGTGTCTATTCTGCTCAGAGGCTCAAGTTAAATACATAGATATGTGTTTGCCTTCCGGGAACAAACAGGTTGGACAATATCTGCCTTGAATAATCCTCAGGGTTTACCTCCTCTCGGGGAATAACGCTACACGCGAGTGCTCCTCTCCGCTCCCCCCCCCCCCCCCTCACCGCAGGCTAAGGGAGCTGCGCCTCCTATTCTAGCAATCCCCCCTCCCTCCCTCCTGCTGGCCACTGCTCTGTGTGGTAGCACAGATCACCAGACGTGTGGCGAATTCGCTGCTGCAGGCAGCTCCTCCTCAGCTGTTGAGCAAAACTGCAGCCGCTGCCACTCCGAGAGGAAGACATCAGCAGACTGACATGCTGATTGTACACAAGCTGTTCCCCCCCCCTCCCCCCCGCCCTCCCGACACGGTGGATGGGTCATAGGCAAGATCGACCATGCCCCATTTCCCAGTCACACGTTAGCAAACCTTCCCTCCCTCCCCCAGTGCTTTCGGGGATATTGTGTGATACTCTTGTACCTGTTGGAAATGAGGAGGTCAATCCAGACTGGAACACATTCCCAACCTCCGAGCATCTTACACATCGCCGATTTCTACCGACTGGATTTCTATCAAACCTTTTAGAACTGAGGGAGAGAGAAATTTCTTCACCCAGATGGTGGTGAATGTGTGGAATTCGCTACCACAGAGTGTAGTTGAGGCCAAAACGTTGTCTGATTTCAAGAAGAAGTTAGATATAGCTCTCATAGAATCCATAGAATTCCAGTACAGAAGGAGGCCATCCTGCCCACCGAGTCTGCACTGACCACAATCCCTCCCAGGCCCTATTCCCATAACAGCACATTTACCCTGCTAATCCCCCACACACTAGGGTCAATTTAGTTTGGCCGATCAACCTAACCGCCACATCTTCGGACTGTGGGAGGAAACTGGAGCGCCCGGAGGAAAACCACGCAGACACAAGGAGAATGTGCAAACTCCACACAGGCAGTGACCAAGGCCAGAATTGAACCTGGGTCCCTGGCACTGTGAGGCAGCAGTGCTAACCACTGTGCCACCATGCTGCCCATGTGTCACCGTGCCACTCTTTGGGCTAAAGGGATCAAGGGATATGGGGGAAAGGGGAGATCAGGATATTGAATTCGATGATCAGCCATGATCAAAATGAATGGCTGAACAGAGGCGAAGGGTCAAGTGGCCTACTCCTGCTTCTAGTTTCTATGTTTCTAACCTCGAAGTGTGAGTGGATCTCATCAGTAGTTTTTGTAAACTAGCTGAACTGCTCTTTAGCACAAAGGCACGTCGTCTGCTGTACTTTCAACCTTTCCCCAGACAGAAATCCCACCAGTCTGTGTGAAATATCCATTTCTATTCAGTTTCCAACCACATTGATATTGACATGCCTGGCACATCTGGACACTCTGTCCCCAGGATTTATTTCACTTCCATTCCTCTCCCCTGTAGATTTATAGTATAAATCTTCTCTGATTTTCTTTGCTCTTAGCTCAGAAGAAGGGTCATCCAGACTCAAAACATTGGCTCTATTCTCTCACAGTAAGAAGTCTCACAACACCAGGTTAAAGTCCAACAGGTTTATTTGGTAGCAAATACCATAAGCTTTCGGAGCACTGCTCCTTCGTCAGGTGGAGTGGAAATGCATTTCCACTCCAACTGACGAAGGACCAGCGCTCCGAAAGCTTATGGTATTTGCTTCCAAATAAACCTGTTGGACTTTAACCTGGTGTTGTGAGACTTCTTACTGTGTTCACCCCAGTCCAACGCTGGCATCTCCACATCATGTCTATTCTCTCACCACAGATGCTGTCAGACCTGCTGAGACTTTCCTGCATTTTCTGTTTTTATTTCAGATTCCAGCATCCGCAGTATTTTGCTGTTGTCCTGTCCCCTGTAAATGAGTGTACACACTGTCCCTCCGAGATCCCAAGGTCGGCTTTGTATACACACACACACGCACACAATGGATGGATAGAGATGTTACATAAAAGGATAGAGACATGGCCTTTCCTCAGAATCTTCTTACAGATGCTGCCGGAATATTTCTAGCATTTCTCTCTCTATTTTTCAGATTTCCACCTGTATGTTTCTTTTTGTTTGCAAGATATTTTTGTTCTCCGTTTTGCGAGCTGCTTGTCACTTTAAGTACTTACCACCAGGCGAAGATATGTATAGTGCACACTCCCGTTGGATCCCATTTTGCACAGGTTAGCGAGGCTCTGACTTGATTGAGACAGAGACTCGAGATGCTTTTAGAAGGGCCCTGGTTAAAATGGCAACAGGCAGTCCTGTGTCAGAATTGGCACTGCAATTTTAAACTACAACCACCCAATTAAAAATCAGCCTAATATGAAGGCAAAATGCTGCAGATGCTGGAATCTGTAACAAAAACAGAAAATGATGGAAAAACTCAGCACAGATATTGTCAGTCCCACTGAGATTTTCCAGCATTTTCTGTTTTTGTTTCCGATTCCAGCATCTGCAGTATTTTGCCTTTATCTTAGTGGGCCCTGACAAAGGGTCATCCGGACTCAAAATGTTGGCTCTATTCTCTCTGGTAATCATGATGTGGAGATGCCGGCGTTGGACTGGGGTAAACACAATAAGAAGTCTAACAACACCAGATTAAAGTCCAACAGGTTTATTTGGTAGCAAAAGCCACTAGCTTTCGGAACAGGCTGTCCCTTCGTCAGGTGGGTGGGAGTTCTGATTACAAACAGGGCACAAAGACACAAACTCAATTTACATGAATAATGTGAGTCTTTACAGCTAATCAAGTCTTAAAGGTACAGACAATGTGAGTGGAGGGAGCATTAAGCACAGGTTAAAGAGATGTGTATTGTCTCCAGACAGGACAGCTAGTGAGATTTTGCACATCCAGGCAGGTTGTGGGGGGGTTACAGATAGTGTGACATGAACCCAATATCCCGATAGAGGCCATCCTCATGAACCGGGATATTGGGTTCATGCTACCAAATAAACCCGTTGGACTTTAACCTGGTGTTCTTACTCTATTCTCTCTCCACAGATACTGTCAGACCTGCTGAGATTTTCCAGCATTTTCTGTGTATAAAATCAGCCTTGTGTGTGTACCAGAGGGCATTTAATCTGAAATGTCACCACTACGTCATCACTAATTTGTTGTCATTATTGCAGCCCTGCTGATGGAGTGAGTGACACCTACTCTTCCTGCCACTTGTAACTATTGAGAGTTGGAGCTGAAATTCATTTGAGCAATAAATGTGAAAAATGTATAGTGAGTCACAGCCCATTAGAGGACAGACCGGCTTCCAGCAAGGCCACCATAAGTACAAGTATGCCGCATGTCTGACTGAAGTACTGGCTTATTGCCAAGAACAGCCATACCATGGCTGCTCTGGTGGTGAATGGAGCAAGGAGGGCACACAGGGCAGGAGTCAGAAAGGAAAAGATTGTTTGGTAAAAAGGTAGGCATACAGAAAACTGCAGGGGTAGAGCTGTGACATGGAACAATTTGAAGGTAGTAATTCCAACACATGCCATACATTCCTTACCCTACACATTCACACTAACTTCTTCACTTACTATCAGCCTCTTGTTTCAGCACTACCCCGATTCATCCATTGAAATGTCATTTTGTGTGATCTAAGAACATAAGAACATAGGAAATAGGAGCAGGAGTAGGCCATCTAGCCCCTCGAGCCTGCCCCGCCATTCAATAAGATCATGGCTGACCTGAAGTGAATCAGTTCCACTTACCCGCCTGCTCCCCATAACCCTTAATTCCCCTACCGATCAGAAATCCATCTATCCGTGACTTAAACATATTCAACGAGGTAGCCTCCACCACTTCAGTGGGCAGAGAATTCCAGAGATTCACCACTCTCTGAGAGAAGAAGTTCCTCCTCAACTCTGTCCTAAACTGACCTCCCTTTATTTTGAGGCTGTGCCCTCTAGTTCTGGTTTCCTTTCTAAGTGGAAAGAATCTCTCCACTCCTACCCTATCCAGCCCCTTCATTATCTTATATGCCTCTATAAGATCACCCCTCAGCCTTCTAAACTCCAATGAGTACAAACCTAATCTGCTCAATCTCTCCTCATAATCTACACCCCTCATCTCCGGTATCAACCTGGTGAACCTTCTCTGCACTCCCTCCAAGGCCAATATATCCTTCCCCAAGTAAGGGGACCAAAACTGCACACAGTATTCCAGCTGCGGTCTCACCAATGCCTTGTACAGATGCAGCAAGACTTCCCTGCTTTTATATTCTATCCCCCTCGTGATAAATGCCAACATCCCATTTGCCTTCTTGATCACCTGTTGTACTTGCAGACTGAGTTTTTGCGACTCATGCACAAGGACCCCCAGGTCCCGAATGGTATGGTCCATTCACCTGTGTAACCTCTTCCCCTCTGCGGTAGCCCATTTTAACCTGTGCCCTCCATCCATTGCTTTATCATTCTCATTCACTGACAAGACTCTAAGATTTCACCATCCTCAGTGTGTTGCCTCTACCCCTCCTTCAACCCTCAATTCCTCTTCATTTCCTCAAAATGGTTTTGTTTGCTTCCAAAATTCAACCTATTGCTCCTTTAAAATTCAAATCAGAATAAGGAAATAAGGGGGTTTTGGAATCCCCGCCTAAGATTGTGTCATCTCATTCTACATACCTCCCCCCATCCCCACACCCTCTGGAGGAAAGAGCTTCTTCATATCTACCTATCAAATCCTTTCAATATTTTGAAACTTCCTGATCAGATCTCCCTTCTTAATGTAGGAGAACACAAGTTGCCCAGGCCATGGCAAGAAAGGAGGTACTTATGGTGGCCTTGCTGGAGGCTGGTCTGTCCTCTAATGGGCTGTGACTCATCCACCTCAATGTCTGGTATAAAAAATCCCATGGCACTACGTCAAAGAAGAGCAGGGAAATTATCCCTGGTATCCTGGTCAATACTTATCCATCACTCAACATCTCAAAAACCAGATGACCTGGTTATTATCACGCTGCTGTTTGTGAGACCTCACTGTGTGTAAATTGGCCACATTTCCTACAATGACGACACTTCAAAAGTAGTTCATTAGCTGTCAAGTGCTTTGGAATGTCCTGAGATTGTGAAAGTTACGATATAAAGGCATATTTTTCTTAGCCTTGGTAAGCATTCTAGAATGTGTAACTAGTCTGTTTAATATGGCAAAGCAGTAGGTCTCCAAAATCTACCTGGAATCAGAGCTACTCCAGCAACTCTTTGAAGAGTGCAAGCAAAATAATCCCTGCTCCACTTCATTGACAGCTATGTCTAACCTCTCTCTCAGTCCTTTTATTCTCAAATAAAACCCATCTGTTTGAAAATGAACATTGTTATTTATGCCAACTAGCACTGCTGAATCACAAGCTATTAAACAATAGTCTCAGCACACCATTTTAATAAGGTTTTAATTTCACTTACTTATGTAAATGACTACCATAATACATATCCCTCTGGCGTGAGCCCCAAGTGTCACTTTTATGGTCCAAGTAATTCAGCAGCTGCTTGGGACAGTCTGGTCCAGCTTGATTTCTGGCACTAGAGTTGGCATTGACTTGGGTGAGGCAAGAGAAAGAGAAACATGCTCCGTTCTCATTGCATAATTCCCCAACTACTGGGATATGGTTCAGCACTTCCACTGCTCTGCACGTGAGCAGACTGTAGGGCACCTATAAAATAACTGAAGCCACTTTCCATTCAGGCTCCCAGCCTGTGCAAGGTGGAGGAGATGGCAGACTCTAGAGCCTGCATGACCACAGTAGGAGAAGCCCTAAGAGATTTAACTGCTGGCACCCCTTCTTCCTTCAAGAAGGGCCGAGCAATTCCCATTGAGGTAACCACACATTCTGTTGTTGACAGGGGGCTGTCGATATTACGCACTAAAACCCCACACAAGTTGGTAATGGACTCCTGCACAATCTCTGACATTTCAGGAACACTGCTTTGTGGACAGTCCAATACATCAGCAATTGCTAGTGCACTGAAAACATTTTTCTTTTGAAGTGCGAGCCCCTAATGTTTTACTTTGTCTTATTCAGCAGAGGGAGGTGATGACGTAGTGATATTGGCATCGGAATAGTAACCCAGAGATCAGGGGTAATGTTCTGGGGAATGAGGTTCGAATCCCACCATGGTAGATGGTGATATTTGGATCCAATAAAAGCTGGAAAAGTCTAATGGTGACCATGAAACCATTGTTGACTGTTGTAAGAACCCATCTGATTCACTGGCGCCCTTTAAGAATCTGCTATTTTTACGTGGTCTGGCCTACATGTGACTAAGATCCACAGCAATGCGATTAACTCTTATATGCCCTCTGAAATGGCTCAGCAAGCCACTCGTTCAAGGGCTATTAGGATGACAATAAATGCTGGCCAGCCAGTGATGTCCATTTTGTCAGTGATCCCATCTCCAGGGGTTCCTTTCCAACTGAATCACTTGGTCTTGGTGAATCATTCCCTCTAACGCACTATCTATGCCAGGAACATTGCCGATTCCTAAACTGGTGCTTGTAACAGTGAGACCAAGTGATGTTGCATCTTCTGGAGGATCCTCAGTCTGTGCAACTGCATGACATGAGGTGCCTAAGAACTCCCTAACAGCATTGTAGTTGTACCTACACAACATTGACAGCAGCAGTTTAAGAAGGCAGCTCATCACCACCTTCTCAAAGACCATTAGGGCTGGTAAATGCTGGCCGAGGCAGCAACGTTCACATCCCATCGACAATGTTTTTAAGAGAGTTCCTCACACCCATTTAATGCCTGTCTTTCTCAAACTTAAGTAGAACTGGTCATGCGAGGAGCACATCTGATCCAGAATAGTCTCAAAAAGGGAGAAGGATTATAATCCACTTCATGCCTTGAGAAGAAAGGTGAGCAATGAGTTGGAGGTTTTCTGGTATTTTTAAATTTTGTTTGGATCACTTTGGAAAGCTTATGGAAGATTGTTTAGCAGTTTCAACAGTGTACATCTACAACTACAGCACACCATGATGCATATGGTGAATTCACGGCTATTTACACGAATCCCCAGAAAATAATGGAATCACAACATTCTGGCTTGGACTGGTAAGTGACATTTGTGCCAAATAAGCGGCAGACCCTATCATGATAACTGTGGCTGAGCCACTCAGGACTGCTAGTCCTATTGCCAACTAACACTCATCACCTTTAGAGCTTCACAGGTCATAGAGGTTCATAACCCTAAGGCCATCATACTAGAGTTATATCATATACAGCCGAGGCTGCACTGCTAAGCACTGTATTCCTTTCCAGATCCTTAGGCACAAAGTAAAGGATTAAGGTTATGGTGCAAGGAAGACCCCCAAGGCTGATCCTTAGTATTAGAGTTCTGAGTTATGAAAGGAAATTGTCTGTAAATCATTGACTCCTCTGCCTGGAAGAGAAGTAAGTGAGAAGGGCTGTTATATAATATACTCAGTTATTCAGAAAGGTTCTTATGGAGCATTGGTTCAATTTAAGTCATGACTGCTCAAAAAGAAGGCAGAGGTATAAGCTGCTGAAGACTAATTAGAAAACATTTCTTTATTCAAAGAATGGTCAATAGCTGGAAAACTCTCAATGATTGGAGTCACACAGAGTACGAAGGAAGGTCATTGTGGTTGTTGGAGGTTGATCATCTCAGTCCCAGGACATCACTGCAGGAGCTCCTCAGCTCAACTATCTTCAGCTGCTTCAACACTTTCTGCACAGCTGCTTTCTTTCACCATAAGGTCAGAAGTGGGGATGTTTGCTGATGGTAGCACAATGTTTAGCACCGTTCGCAACTTCCCAGATACTGAAGCAGTACATGCCAATATAAAGCAAGACCTGGACAACATTCTGGCATGGACTGATAAATAATATTTGTCCACATAAGCGGCAGACAATGGCCGTCTCCAACAAGACAAGATCTAACCATCTGCCCCGATCTTCAATGAAATCACTATCACTGAATGCCCTAATATGAACATTTTGGTGGGTGACTATTGTGAAGACACTGAACTAGGCCAGCCAAATAAATACTGTGGCTGGAAGAACAGATCAGAGATTGGGAATTCTGTAATGAGGAACTCACTTATTGACTCCCCAAAGCCTGTTCACCATCTGCAAGGTAAAAGACAGGTGTGTGATGGAATATGCTCCACTTGCCTGGATGAATGCAGCTCCAACAACACTCAAGAAATTCAACACCATCCAGGACAAAACAACAAATGTTTCTACAGTTAAAGCTTTAAATTAAGGCTAAAAGTTACATTCTAAAACTGTGAAACTGAAGATACACTATTGGTTAGAGGTGTTTGCTGCATATTGCATATACCTGTCAGCACTTATTTAATTTGATTCCTTTCATTTAAATAACAGACTTCTAAAATTTCACGTTTTAGCATGAGTAATACTGAAGTAGTCGGGGTTTGGAGCTTACAAAGATTTCTCAAATTAATGAGGGAAATGCAAATTTAATCCAATAATCCTGATGTCAGATATTTTATTTGTGATAGTTTAATCTCATTATTCAAGATTGTATCAACAACACTTCTGTCCCGGTTAAAATCACAATGACAAATTGTTGAAAAAATACATATGCTGGACTGGGACGGCGTATCGGAATAAGGCAGCCCATTTTCCCCTGTATTCACTATTACCACAGCTCATTCCTTTCCAACTAGCAATCTCTATTATAAAGCAAAAATTAAATTATAGGTTTGTTACAGCCACAAAACCGCCAACAAAATTAAATATTTTGCACAAGATAATTTTTCAGAGCAAACCTGCGCACTTTATATTAAGCGGTTTATAATTGAAATTGCTGCCATGATTAAGGGAAAAATGCCGCAATAAATTGATGTGCCATCCTTTATGTAAATGATTATTTTTGCTCTGAAAGTTTCTGCAAGTCACAAATTATAATTTGTGTTAAATGTTGCTCAAACCATATTCTCAGAATAGCAGAAGTATAGCTAAAAACCTCAATGTAGAAATATTCAACTGTTCGCAAGTTTAATACTGAATCAGTCCTTTAAAGGGCCATTATAGCATAGAAGCAAGAGCAATCTTCTTAATTTGTCTGCATACTTTAAGATATCAAGATGCCAGCAGATTGCAATCCACTAAATCAGTAAAAGTGAATACTCCATATATCTATATTTTATTATTTATTGCATGGGATGTGGGCCAGACCAGGTAAGAAAGGCAGATTTTATTCCCTCTTGCTGAACCAGAGGGGTCTTTATAACAATGGCTTCATGGTAATCATTGGACTGTTAATTCCAGATTTTTACTGATATCAAATTTCACCATCCATCATGGTGGGGTTCCAATTCAGGTCCCCAGATTGCTAATCCAGTGACAATACCACTAAACAACCACCATTTACAGCGAACAGCATCTTCTTACATTAATAGAAGGAGATAGATACCTCTTGTATCTGTCAGTGTGAAGATTGTAAGGTTAGTGTCACTATCAGCTGTTTTCAACCGAGACTGAGACACCACTCAAGGGGGCAAGTTGCCCCAAGGTTTGGAACAGATTTTCAGTCAGGATGGACAAAAAACAAAGGGGACCAAAGGATGAAACCCAGTGTCCAGCTTTGAGAAACTGCAGTCAGAACCTCTTTGGGAAATTGATTCAAAGAACAAAGAACAGCACAGTACAGGAACAGACCCTTTGGCCCTCCAAGCCTGCGTCGATAATGATGCCTGCCTAAACTAAAATGTATGCACTTACGGAAACAGTATCCTTCCATTCCCATTCTATACATGTATTCGTCTAGATGCCCCTTAAATGGAAAAAACAGAAGCTTGTGATGAGCTTTAAGACAAAGAGGGGCCCATGGCACTGTCTGTTTCTGATTGGGAAATTTTGGGGAAACACAGAGAAAAAACAGGATTGCATGGGTTGAACTCTAGTTCCAGTTTTGGGAATATAGCCATGGGGTTTTGTGATCAATTTTGGTGGAGAAAATACACAGTAATCACCCAGAGGATGGGCAAGGATGAACTGGAGGGAAGGCGTAGGTGGGTCAAACGACAGGTTTGACTCAAGAAATTCAATGAAGCAACATTGGCTCAAACTGTAACAAAGGAAAATGTGCAAAGGGAGCCTTCCTAATTGCACAATTCTACTAATCAATGTGTTGTTCAGACACATATTGCCTGACAGGCTTTCATGGAGCAATGCCTGTATTTGTAAATAGGACCTCTGATACAATGTAGTCAACAGAAATGAAATCAAGCGAGACACATATAATAAGTGCGAAACGTTATTTTACATTATTCCCAAAATCAAAATTAACCCCAATGCGTGACAGCACCTGTACTGAGTGATGGGTAGCCCCGTATTGGTTGACAGAGAGCCCCATTATTGGGGAATGGCCAACCTAAGTTAGGTCTTAGACATCCCCTGTATTGAGTGATATTCCCAGGTGATAACTAGCGCCTCTGTGGGTTAATAAACACCACTCAAGTGATATATAGCCACTGTATTGTGTGATAGGCAGGCCCTGTGTTGGGTGATAGACAATAGATGTATTGCTTGATGGTCAGCCTTGTTTGACTAACAGACAGGTTGAGTTAGGTAATAGACATTCAATGCATTGGGTGATAGCCAAGCCTTTGTTGGGTGAAAGACATCCACTGTACAGCATGGTGGTCAGCCTTGTGGTGGTCTATCACCATAGTCACAGCTATTAATCAAGCAAGTATCAGCTGTTCCTTTTTGAGGTGGTATTAGAACATTAGTTAAGGAGTGTTTCCGTGCAGTATTCCTCTATGACTCTAAGTGCATTTTCCCTGACAACCTATAAAACATGGGAAAAGCATTCCAAACTTATAAGAGAGTAATAGAATCATAGGGCTAGATTTGCATGAAATATTCCACCTGTGCAAACGTGTTTGTATTAAATGGTCCCGTTTGGCCAAATTTTCATTTCATGAAGGGGATTGAGTCATGCCCACCAACCCTGGAAGCAGATTGTAGACAGCCACAGCGGTGGACGAATGTCAACAAAGAATTCTCATGGAACTGTGGAATAGGTGGTTATTTATTTTTTGAACCTGCATCAGCTGGCAAACAAAGCAATCCAGCAAACACGTTGGCGGATAAGCTGTCACTTGCCTCTGTGAGCTCCTCCCACAGTGCTCTGGATGAAGGCGGAAGCTCCTCTGCCCCTCTGCCCCTCCGCCATTGATTGTGGCATCTTCTGAGGCTGCGTGACCGAGGAGTGTCCAGCCATGTGACTGGATGCACCCTCCCAGGTAGAACCTGCTTAGGCACCGCTGTCCAGAGGGTGACTACCAATGTCATCAGGGCTGACACAACAGCGGGGTCAACAATCTGGCTGCAATGCCGCTGCCAGTGAGGGTAGACACCAAGATTTAGCACTCACAAGTGTAAGCTTAAGGAACCGGGAGCACAGGATGGGGTTTTCACTGCATACAGTCATTCATTTCATCAGTGTTATGTATTGTTTTTGTGTTACTTTGGTGACCATTTTATGTTTTGGTCCTTGCTTCCACCTCTGTCAAAATTAAGATTTTGTTTCCGTGCCCCTTTGTGTTCTTCATATTTTCCACAGGTGTCGGCCTCATTAATGGCTTTTCATAAATGGCAGGGCAGCAATTTTCATTACAGAGATTAGAGGTGGCATTGAGGTCATGGCATTATCTTCTCAGAAATGTGTGTGAAGAAAGTGGCGGCGACCTTATACTGGGGTGGAAGGCAAACCTTGGAGGCCGAGCTGAAGGAGCATTGAATCAAGGCCTTCCTGAAAGAAAAATCGAGATGAAGTTAAGGATCAGTCTTGATCATATTGAATTATAGAGCAAGCTTGAGGCATTCTTCTGCCCTTATTTTTAAGAACTGCATGTATGTGGCTAATGCACACAAGACTCCTAGTCAGGCCTAGCTGGGTATGTTGAACGCACCCAATTGACTGTTGTGGATAATGAGGTTCTAATGCCCAAGAACTGCAGTTTAAGAATGAGTTGTCAATCTGTTGCTTCCACTGACACAACTATTTACATTCCTCATGGATGTCACTTCCTATGTTACCTGTTAACAATCTACAATCTGAAGAATATGTGCTGGGGTTTGTATCAGTGAATGGGAATGATGCAGTGAAGGATAAGGTGCTGGCAAACCAAAAACGAAAGGAATATATGTTGTAATGCTGCCCAGTAAGAAGTTTCACAACACCAGGTTAAAGTCCAACAGGTTTATTTGGAATCACGAGTTTTGGGAGCGCTGCTCCTGCATGAGCTGATTGGAGCTTCTCACCTGATGAAGGAGCAACGCTCCAAAAGCTCGTGATTCCAAATAAACCTGTTGAACTTTAACCTGGTGTTGTGAGACTTCTTACTGTGCCCACCCAAGTCCAACGCCGGCATCTCCACATCATACTGCTGCCTGTAAGAGAGCCCTTCAAACAACGTGATTGAATGTAAACCTGTCCAAGTATATCTATTTGTATGCGTGTATGTCTGTGTGTATGTGTGCCCACGTGCATGTGTGTGCGTGTGTGTGTGCATGTATGTGTGTATATGTATGTGTGTGTATGCGTGTGTGTGTGTGTGCGCACGGATGTGTGCATGTTTATGTTTGGGGGCGGGGGTCTTGGGATGGTGGATTGGGCCTAGAGTGAAGGGCGATAGAGAAAGCAAGAGAGTGATAGGACAATGTAAAGTAGAATGGTACTGGTTCTGAGCTAGCCTTCAGCTCCCTCACTCTTTCTCTTATTGACATAACTTCTTCGAAAGTAGTCAGGAGTTTTACATTTTGGGGCCCATTTTGCATCTGTTTTATTGCATTATGTGCCTGCGGTCTTGTAAATTGATAGTTTCGAGATCTTCAAGGGAGCATAGAGTGGTGGATCAGAGTTCATCCTGCAGGCCTGCCAGTGCATGAGTGCATGTTGAACTAGGTTGAGTTGGAAGGACTTGCCGTCAGAAAGCCTTTTGAGACACTAGCATGAAAACAGTGCTAAGTTGCAGTCATGTTGCAATATAGACACATATGATAAACATTCAAAGAGCTGTTGTAATACTGTGTATTTTGTATGGGCAACACTTAAAGAGCAAGGAAACCTATCTTGCATACATATCTGAGGTGGTCATTGAAAACTGTCGGGTTGCCATACCTTCGTAGCTGTCCCAAAGTCTACCACCTTCTGTATTTGGAGTCAGTCCTCTGAGCATTGCTGATAATATTCACCTTTCCAGCTTTTCCTTGCCGGATGTTTCAGATTGATCTTATGAGGCAGTGGCAAGGGAGGGAGGAGGAGAATGCAGGATTCAGGGAATAATACAGCTTCAATTCCCCTCCACTTTAAAGAGCGCCTGCTATGTTTTAGAATTCATGTCAGCTGCACAAGCATTCCCTCAGGCAGCTTGCAGCGCAGATGTAAGTTCATGCTGCTTAGTTAATGCATGCACATCATAAATTTCAGGCAGAAAGAGCTCTGCAAAAAAAAAATCTGCAGAATCTCTCACATTGTGGCATTCCAATCAAAATTGAGCAAAACAGAAATATCTGCCCTTAAATAGTGTCTCCATTCATGGTTAGGGAGGTTGCCTTAGCTTCAGTGGCGGATGGCGGGGTGGTTGCAGGTGGTAACTAGAAAGCAGATAAATATGGAAGAATCTTTTTAGAAAGCGGTCAATTTTTCTGCTTATGAAAGCTGAATTTCCACTGTTTCAAATTGCTGGACAGGTTTCAGCAAATAGGGATCAGATGAAGCTAGCGTGTCTGTAAATGTGGACAAAAGTTACTATTTGAATGTCTGTCGGTTTAACACAGAGTCATAGAACATCGAATTCCTACAGTGCAGAGGGAGGCCATTGTGCCCATCGGATCTGCACTGACACTCCGAAAGAGCATCTTACCCAGTTCCACCCCCTGCCCTCTCCCTGTAACCCCATGCATTTACCATGGCTAATCTAACTAACCTATACATTTTTAGACACTAAGGGACAATTCAGCATGGCCAAACCACTCAACCTGCACATCTTTAGACTGTGGGAAGAAAGGGGAGGCAGTGGCACAATGGTATTGTCACTATACTAGTAATCCAGAGACTCAGGGGGATCCAGGTTTGAAACCCACCACGGCAGATAGTGCAATTTGGATCCAGTAAAAATCTGGAATTAAAAGTCTAATGATGATTGTTCTCCCTGGAAAGACGGAGGGTGAGGGGAGACTTAATAGAGGTGTATAAAATTATGAAAGGCATAGATAGGGTGAATGGTGGGAAGCTTTTCCCCAGGTCGGTGGTGACGTTCACGAGGGGTCATAGGTTCAAGGTGAAGGGGGGGAGGTTTAACACAGATATCAGACGGACATATTTTACACAGAGGGTGGTGGGGGCCTGGAATGCGCTGCCAGGCAAGGTGGTGGAGGCGGACACACTGGGAACGTTTAAGACTTATCTAGACAGCCATATGAACGGAGTGGGAATGGAGGGATACAAAAGAATGGTCTAGTTTGGACCAGGGAGCGGCGCGGGCTTGTTCCTGTTCCTGTGCTGTATTGTTCTTTGTTGTTTTGTTTTGTTGATGACTTTTATGGTGATAACAATTGTTGTCAATTGTCATTTTAAAAAAACCCATTTGGTTCACTAATGTCCTTAAGGGATGGAAACCTGCTGTCCTTATCTGGTCTGGCCTACATGATTTCAGACCCACAACAATGTGGTTGACTCTCAAATGCCCTCAGGAATGGGCAATACATGTTGAACCAGCCAGCGACGCTCACATCCCACAAATAAATTTTGAAACAAAACCAAGCCCTTGGAGGAAATACATGAGGACATGGGGAGAAGGTGTAAAGTCCACACAGACTGTCACCTGAGGTCAGAATCTGATTTTGATTTGATTTGATTTATTATTATCACATGTATTAACATACAGTGAAAAGTATTGTTTCTTGTGTGCTATACAGACAAAACATCTCATTCATAGAGAAGGAAACGAGAGAGTGCAGAATGTAGTGTTCCAGTCATAGCTAGGGTGTAGAGAAAGATCAACTTAATGCGAGTAGGTCCATTCAAAAGTCTGACAGCACCAGGGAAGAAGCTGTTCTTGAGTCGGTTGGTACGTGACCTCAGACTTTTGTATCTTTTTCCCGATGGAAGAAGGTGGAAGGGAGAATGTCCAGGGTGCGTGGGGTCCTTAATTATGCTGGCTACTTTGCCAAGGCAGCGGAAAGTGTAGACAGAGTCAATGGATGGGAGGCTAGTTTGCCTTGCATTGTCTTGTTACAAATATCTTATGATGTGGAGATGCCGGCATTGGACTGGGGTAAGCACAGTAAGAAGTCTCACAGTACCAGGTTAAAGTCCAACAGGTTTATTTGGTAGCACAAGCCACAAGCTTTCGGAATGCTGCCCCTTTATCAAGTGAGTGGGAGTTCTACCAGAACTCAGACCAGGTTCAAGAACTCCCACTCACCTGATGAAGGGGCAGCGCTCCAAATGTTTGTGGCTTGTGCTACCAAATAAACCTGTTGGACTTTAACCTGGTGTTGTGAGACTTCTTACAAATATCTTACTCATAGTAAATGATCAATTTAATGAAATACTTAATGACAGGATATTGATACTGAAACCCTGTAAGGATATTGGAGATTTTCATAAAACAGGACTAATTATGAAGGGGTTTTTTCATTGTAACCATGATTACATGTGATAATCACTCAGTCATTGGAAAACTATTTTTCACTTTGCATCCCCATTAACTTAGCATGACATCAGATTAGAAAGTAACATGAAGCATTACACCATTTGATGAATGTGATGTTTATCTGGAAACAAATGGCGTAATAAAGCTCACTCAAACCATAATGTATATGACAGGGCAAATGTGTGCGAAGAAAGCTCCTATTGATTAGAAACTAATGCTATCCTTCAGCCATGAAACCTTCAGGGCTCTGCAGTCAATCCTGCTGTTTTAAAATGTTTTATAAAGTGTTTCTGGTTTTGTATCTTGTGCTGCATTACATGTGACTGATATTTTTGAATATTATGGATCACAGTCAGATGACTCAGTGCCCGTCCTTTTGCTTATTTCCAGTGGTTTACTCGGAGGCACGGTTGTTTAAAATGACAAAGTGTTTCTATATGGAAAGTACAGGGAAACTACTTCCTCTGATGAAAAAATCCAGAGCAAGGGACCAAATCTTAAGATGAAACAAAGCGATTTAGGGGTGAAATCACAAAGCACTTCCCACATGCAAAGGGAATGGAAATCAAGAACTCTCTCCAAGAACTCTTGGGGATTTCATAGAAACTTATAAAATTCTAACAGGGTTAGACAGGGTAGATTCAGAAAGAATGTTCCCAATGGTGGGGGAGTCCAGAACTAGGGGTCATAGTTTGAGGAGAAGGGGTAAACCTTTTAGACCTGAGGTGAAGAGAAATTTCTTCACCCAGAGGGCGGTGAATGTGTGGAATTCACTATCACGGAAAGTAGTTGAGGCCAAAACGTTGTCTGATTTCGAGAAGAAATTAGATATAGCTCTAGGGGCTTAAGGGATCAAGCAATATGGGAGGAAGGGGGATCAGGATATTGAATTCGTTGATCAGCCATGATCAAAATGAATGGCAGAGCAGACTGAAAGGGCCGAATGGCCTCCTCCTGCTTCTAGTTTCTATGTTATTATGTAAAACACAGTGATGTCGGGTCCATTCAAAATGTAACGACTGTCTGTGTGGAGTCTGCACATTCTCCCCGGGTTTCCTCCGGGTGCTCCAGTTTCCTCCCACAGTCCGAAAGAAGTGCTAGTTCATAGAATCATAGAATCATAGAAACCCTACAGTGCAGAAGGAGGCCATTCGGCCCATCGAGTCTGCACCGACCACAATCCCACCCAGGCCCTACCCCCACATATTTACCCGCTAATCCCTCTAACCTACGCATCCCAGGACTCTAAGTGGCAATTTATAACCTGGCCAATCAACCTAACCTGCACATCTTTGGACTTAGTTAGGTGCATTGGCCATGCTAAATTCTCCCTCAGTGTACTTGAACAGGTGCCGGAGTGTGGAGACTAGGGGATTTTCATAGTAACTTCATTGCAGTGTTAATGTAAGCCTACTTGTGACACTAATAAATACATTTTAAACCAATAGAATTTTATTTGGTGAGAGATTTGGATCAAAACTGGGTAAATGGTGTTGAGGTACTGATAAGCAATAATCTAATTGCATGATGAAAAAGGTTTGAGGGGTAGGATGGTTTATTCCTGTTCTTATTTTCCTATGATATTTCTTCATATATGTTCATCATGATGAAGCTACACAATATGCATTAGTTCTCAAGTTATTAAAAGCGTTAAGCAGTCATCTGTGTTTTGTTTGTTTTATCCATTCTTTTGGACCTGTTTATCAAGAACATTTTAATAACATCATGTACATTTTATATATAATTTGTTCTTTTCTTAAGATATAAAGTTTGTCAGAGAGATCGGGGTGACCGGACATTGATTACTTCTGATCATGATTTTCTTCTCCTTTGCTGTTACGACCCTCCAGTTTCTCTTCTCAGACCTTAACCATCTTATCATCTCCAGGGCATCTCTAAAAAAATTTGAGGGTCGTGTCGTACTTGGCCACAGAATCACAGAATCATTGCAGTGCAGAAGCAGGCCACTTGGCCCATCGAGTTTGCACTAGCTCGCTGAAAGAGCATTCCGCCTAATTCCACTCCCCTGCCTGATCCCCGTAACCTTGCACATTCTCTCCTTTCAGCTGGTAATCCAATTACCTTTTGAATACTTCAATTGAACCTGCCTCCACCATCCTCTCAGGAAGTTCATTCCAGACTCCAATCACCCTCTGGGTAAAAATGCTTTTCCTCACACCACTTTTACTCCTTTTGCCAATGATTTTGAATCTATGGCCTCTATTTCTTAATGTGGGCTTGAGAGGGAACAATTCTTCAGTATTTACCCTGTCCATACCCCTCAGGAACTTGAATACCTCAATCAAATCTCCTTTCAATCTTCTTTTCTTTAAGGAAGACAGTCCCAACTTCTCCAATCTATCCTCATAGCTATAGTTATTTATCCACAAATCATTGGTGTCAATAAAAAAAAGTAAAGGCAAGTTTAATTCTACTCACCATGGTCTGGGATGTCAGTATTCCATAAAAGTTGCATCTAGAGCAATATTGTAACTCGTTAGCAAGTTGCTGTGAAAAAGTCACCCCAAGGGACCCGGCACAGTTAACATTGTCACTGGTTAATTTTAAAAGATCAATCTCTCTCACAGAAACTTTACCAAGAGGACACACTGTCATGACTGTAATGAACTAGGCGGATGAAGCTATCTCAATCATATTGTAAACCACCATCTCTGATTACCAATCCGAATTTGTTTTCTTTAGCATGTCTTCACACACTTTTTTTCTCTATGGGGAAAAGTTGGAAGGATTTCTGAGCTGATTAGCAGCCCGTTGTTATGAATGCTCCTTCAAAGGCCAACAAGTCCTGGGGTTGGACTTGAACACAGTAAGAGTTTGAACAACACCATTTGGACTTGAACCCAGAGCTTTGCTCTTCAACTCAAAGCTTCTGGCCTCGAGACATTACCACTGTGCCGCAAGACCTGCCCACCGAATTTATTGATATCTTGGGCCCGATTTTCCCATCGCTGATAGAATCTCCCACCCCGCCAGAAGTACTTCATTCCGGCGAATTTGGGGAACTAGCGGGAGACCCCACTGGAATGAAAGGGGGTAATCGAGGCCTCCCAGGGTATCGGGCGGTGGGGGGTTAGTGCCTCCTGGGCCTGGGCACCCTGGCAGTGCCAGCCTATGCCCCTGTCACTGCCCAAGGGGCAAAGTGCCCATGCCCAGGGGGCACCTTGGCACTATCCACCGGGCACCCATTGTGGGTGGGGCCTGGGGGTGATTGGTGGGGGTGGAGGGTCCCACTGCCACACTGCATTGGGATCAGTCTGGGCTGGAGGGACGCCAGCTATCGGGGCAGGCCGGGGGGTCTGCCTCTCGGTGGGGGGGGGGGGGAGTCTGACCCGGGGGGGGGGTGGTCTGACCCTGGGGGGGGCTCAGTGGGGGGGGGGGGGGGTCTGCCGGAGTGAGAGAGGTGGGGGGATCACCACTGCTGGGGGGGTTTGCCTGGACATCGGGAATTGTTGTGGGGTCGCGATTGGGCCGTGGTGGGGGGGCGGTGGGGGGGGCTGCTGGAGGGGCAGCACTGCGGGGGTCCCGGGCTGGCCAGTGATTGGGCTGGCCAGCAAACGGGGGGACTGACAGATCGGAACAAATCCGCATGCGCAGAATTCCAGAACTGTCAGACTCTGGTGCGAATAGGCCCCGCCCCCCTGGGCTTTTAATGAGATTCCCGAATGGGATCTCTGCACTGCAGAGTGGGGAGATTCAGGTCTGAATCTGCACTGAAAAAACAGTCATGATCTAGAACAGCTTTCCCACCAATTCAGCACTTTTGGGAGAATTGCTCCCCCCCCCCACCCGCCTCCGCCCCCCGTTACTAATTTCCATTTACATTAACAATTTTCTGAATGTGAACAGGAATAATGGACACCCTATTGTTACATATTGAAACATTTTGGGAAGGCGATGGCTGAATAATATTATCGCTAGACTATTATTCCACAAAGCTCAGCTAATGTTCTGGAGACCTGGGTTCAAATCCCACCACGGCAGCTGTGGAATTTGAATTCAATAAAAAATATCTGGAATTAAGAGTCTACTGATGACCATGAAACCATTGTCAATTATTGGAAAAACCCGTCTAGTTCACTAATGTCCTATAGGGAAGGAAATCTGCCGTCCTTACCTGGTCTGGCCTTCATGTAACTCCAGAGCTCCAGAGTGGTTGACTCTCAACTGCCCTCTGAAATGACCCAGCAGGCCATTCAGTTGTCAAGAAGGCAGCTTGCCACCACCTTCTCAAGGACAATAAATGCCAGCCAGCCTGAGATGCCCAAGTCCCACATATGAATTTAAAAAACTGAGCTAATGAAAAGGTATTGTGGACATGTGTTAAAATAGTTTCCTTCATTTTGCCCTGTGGCTGTTTTTCAGACTTAATTGCCTACAATCTCTTACTATCTTGCTTTTAAGGTTAAGCATTTATAATTATAATAGGATTCTGCTGCAGAATGTCATATTGATGTGACAGGAAAGCATTAAATAACATACATGAGGAGAAATTCCTTCACAATGGGAATTGATTGGTGTAAGGCAACTTAGAACTGATATTATTTGGCTACAAAATCTCCAATTATAATGTTACAGACAAGGTAGAGATAATAAGAATGGTTTCCTTATTTTCCACCTCTTAATTGACCAAAGACGGCATGTTTTTTTTAAAAGGTGTTTTGTAAAGGAGCTAAAACCTCATACAATATTTTTATAAAATTATAGTCTGCCTGTAACCCCCAACATAGGGAAGTTTCTGGCAGTTCAGATGAGTTGACACTTCGTTATCTCTTAAGATGCTCCAATGACACATGTGGTTGAAGAGATCAAAGTCAAAGGGAATTCTAGAAAAGCCATCTACATTTCACAAGAAAGAAGTGTGTGAGACTTCTTATTGTGCCCACCCCAGTCCTACATCAGCATCTCCACATCATGGCATACATTTCATAAACCACTGAAGCCTACCAGTCTGCTAGGACAAAGGACCCTGAAACTGCCTTTGAAATTCTTAATGGTTGGAACATTAACAATCTCAAGAATACTGATAAAGGAACATGCATTCTTTGTCAAAGCCAATGTGGGCAGGACAGGTGTGACTCAGGTGCCATGACCCCCCTAGCTGGAGGAAGCTGTAATACTACCTTGCTATATTGTCAAGCAGTTTGTGATTTTCCATTTAGCAAGCAGCAGCTCAGGAAAAGGATTCTGTCCAGGTTTGAATACCAGCACCGCCTCCCAACTACACTATTTCTACTGAAACTCCTGAACTTCTGTACTATGGCCTACAAGACTAATTCACCTCTATGTGCCTATCCAACTGTGGGAGTCACCTACTGGAAAAGTGAACTATCCAGCATCAATTTTCAACCTACTGATCTCAGTGAAGGAATACCATTGGACTCTGATTCTGGACTCTGGACAAATATTTATTCTATTGTCTTTTTCCTGTAAATCTTCCTTGTTCTAACCCCCCTCTTTTATTCTATGAGTGATAAAGGAGGCTATGTTATGACCTTCATGTTTGAAAGTAAACTAAACTACCACTCTGAGCTTACCCTATCTGGAGTTACCTGCAGGAATATTAACAGAGGCTGGCCACACCAAAACTGGAAGGTTGGGAAATACACCGCTGCTTATATAGGGGGAAATCACAATCAAAGCGCCTTTCTGTTTACACGTGGGTTGTGAGAGGTGCTGCTTAATTCAAACCTCCTCCTCCCCATTACACTTTTAAATCCTGAATGCCGTAACTGTCAGCAGCAGACACATGACAGGTTTTCTCAAATTATAAGAAAGATAAATGTTTATTATTCAACACCCAAATGTATACATGACTACACCCACTCGGGCACTCATACAGATACACACAAACTCAAGAAAAGAGTGTTGTTACAGAAGTAGTATGCATTTAGGTCTTAGAGTTCTCAGATACACTTGCTTTTCCCTGGGGTGAAAACTTGAAATGATTCAAGCCTGTGAACCTTTTTTTTTGTATACTGAAGAAGAGCTGGAGGTTTAGGAAGACTGATTTTGTTATTTTATTTTCTCAGTAGCAGATTTCTCATGTTCCCCTGCAGTCAGGCTGCAGTTATAAAATCCCATAGCAAAGCCCTGGTACAGTTCATAGAATCATAGAACCCCTACAGGGCAGAAGGAGGCCAACAGGGCATCTCAACCCAGACAGACTCTCCAACAGGGCATCCCACCCAGTTCTATCTTCGTAACCACACATATCTACACTGCCAATTGCCCTAACCTATACATCTTAGGACACTAAGGGACAATTTAGCATAGCCAATCCATAGAAAGCTTAGTGTGAATCAAATAACACGTTGCACTGACTTTTTGGCTGCAGCTGGACATCTATTCATTTGTATATGATCCTATCAAAAGACATCGCTTTCCCCATTAAAATCACATGCCATTCAGCTCCAATCTTCACATGATGTACTCTTACATTATATCTAATTTGATCATTTGTTTGTGTGCAAGCGCCGCATTACAGTACTTCACAAAACGCCACTACCCTACCTACAAAGAAGTACATTCAAATGCCTAGCATCAACATTTGGCTTGGAATAAATAGCCTTTTCTCCTACAGAATTATGTTTTTATCAATACACAATATATATATCATATAAAATTGGTTAAGGCTTTTCAGGATTTGATTTTAATCTCGGGTCTATATGGCAGTGCTTATACTGTATAATAAAAATAATCAAGCGGCAGTTGTATCATACCACTTTACACATCATAACTGTGATATTCAAACCCTTTTGATTCAAGCCGTTTCCATTTTTAAACTGAGCTCCAGATCAAAACCCCCGTACTCTAGGAAAATAACAGGCGCCAAATCAAAATGAAAGTAGGTACAAAACATACTAGTGAATGGATTAGAAACGTTTTGGTTTGATTCTTAACTGGCTAGGTTTTGTCGTGTTTTTATATTTGGCAAACCTTGAACAATAGATGGTACATAGAATTCCAATGGCAGTACACAGTTTAACCAGTTACAGAATACTAAACTGTCAGACATTCGTAAATCACGATATTCTGCGGACCTTAATACTGTATTTCACTGACTTGATATACTTTAAACTGACTCATAGACAGTATACTTACCTCATTCTTTTGTTCCTGCTTTTCCTACGTTTCCACAAAATTACTTATTTTCTTCTCCTAACTTCTCAACTAACTCTTATAATTTTCACTTCGAGACAAAGGAAAGACCACATGGTTCCTTCCAAGGT
The DNA here is from genome assembly GCF_964213995.1 of Mustelus asterias. Taxonomy (NCBI): domain Eukaryota; kingdom Metazoa; phylum Chordata; class Chondrichthyes; order Carcharhiniformes; family Triakidae; genus Mustelus; species Mustelus asterias. The sequence goes on from NC_135808.1 coordinate 110,946,528, forward strand.
TTAAATCTTTTCTTAACATCAAAACATTAAAGCAAACAATAACAAGCATCCACGCAACCACTTTGTTAAACACACACACAGGCGCACATGGAAGCTTCCAACATTCTTTCAAACTTAACATTTTGAAAGTAAAACATTCAAAGAGAATACAGAATGTTGACTAAGACGGTCGCTTTAATTCTTCTTTCTTCCAAACTTGTAATTAAACTCAAAACAGAAGTACATTCAAGAAATCTTATCACTTTAATCTTTAACAGTTTTAACACTTCCCCAGCCCCCCCGAGGCTAAACCAAAGTGCAAAGCACTGCATCCACTGCCTGTAACAAACGCTCCACAAGAACAAACAGGCTTCAACAGCTCCTGCTCTCAATCTAATAAAACAACAACCACCTACATTCGACAAGCTACCAGATCACACAAACACACTGAAATACAAAAACTAAGATTTCTTCTATCCTCCTCCAGGTATGCCACTAGCCCACTCTACCAACTCATCGTAAACTTGGGACATAATCACTCCCATGGTTTGGTGATCACTAGAGAGTCCATCCTTAAAAGCCTGGATGAACGCTCGATCTCCTCGACCTGGGTTCCCTTGTCCTGAGCACTCTTGATATACCTGGAACAACCGTTCCCCGTATTCAGAAGCTCCTTCCCCTTTTAACTGTTTTATTGTGGTAATTCTGCTCCAGTTAGTGGGAGCATTCCCTAATACACTCTGAATCTCTGCTTTAAACTGGGTGAAGGATGCCTGTTGGGCATCTATCTCCGATGTTAGGGCAACTACATGTGTCCACCGTCCCCCACTATAATCATGTGCTGGGGGAGCGGCGGGTCCACCTGCTACCTGCCTCCACTTATCCGCTGGACAGGCTGCCCTGACTAGCTGGTGTACATCTTCCAGGTGTAATTGGTGTCCTAACCAGATTGTGCCTAATTCTTCCCAGAGTTTAGTGTTTGCGCTTCTAGGTTGTAATTTACCCAGGGAAGCCATTATTTGCTGTCTCTCACCTGGGGTGAAGGGTATATAATTTGCCTTTGGCTGCGCATTTGTTCCCCCTCGGGTTACTGGCGCTACGTTGTGTTCTAGCGCTTCCCACTCCTCTGGAGGAGCGGTTGGTCCCTGTGTGGACTCATAAGGAGGTAGAGGAACAGTTTCCCCTTTCCATTGCTTTTCTTCTAACACATGGTTCTGTTTCTCCAGTTCCCTTACTCTGGATTCTAACTCTCTAATCTTTTCTTTATCTTCACTCCACCTTTTAGTGGAGGCGACTACTTGCTCAATTAGTCCAGCTAACTGATGTATTAACAATACTCCTATCTTCTTTGTCTTGTTTCTCTTTTCTTTTTCCAACCATTTCCATTGTTGGTCTGTCAGGTGGGATGAATTCCTCCCCCCTTTTATCATCTATTTAATGAATCTGTCCCTCTCAGTCATATATTCATTTATCAGGGATCCCGGGGGTCCCCACTGTCCTTGTGATCCCGCCATAATACAGATAAGGTTTTATACTCACCACCTGGAGTCTTCTATTCTCCCTTCTCACTCTCCTCCTCCTAGGTCGCTCTTATCAGAGTCCGGTGATACCTGTCAGGGGTGATCAGATCCCTCCGTACCACCACTTACACTAGTAAGCTTACACTATTAAGCTTACACTATTAAGCTTACACTATTAAGCCGGCTTTTCCTTCTACTCCGGCGATCACTCAGACAGTCTTTTTCTCACTCATGTCTGAACATTCTTTCACTCACACTCTCTCATCACAGACTCTCATCACAGACGATCCCCACTGTAGTTTGACTCACCCTATTAGGTTCGGCATTCTATTCCAGTACCCCGGTTGTGGCCATTCAACCGAGCCCGCAAACAGATTCCCGGGTTTCGGCACTAAATTGTTGTAGGTAAAATAACACCTCTGAGACTGTTAGTGAGTCAAAGTACAGTGGCTTTATTACAAAAGCTTTTGGGAGAAGCAGGTTACCTAAAAAGCCGTCTGCCAGGCTTCTCTCCGAATACAACGAAGTGTGGATATTTATACATTATGGTTCCCAGTATCAGTCACGACGCAAACACTGGTCTGGTCATGAATCACAGTGCATCTGGTAGCCTCTGGTCACGAATCAGTCTTTGATTTCACAGCCCTTCCAGTGGCGTCGGCAGCTTTTCCCTTGAAGTAACTGGTGCGGTTGCGGCTATCCCAGCGGGAGTCTTCCTGTCAAACAGCCGTTATCGCACTCTACTATCTGCAGCTGTTTAACTATGTTTAGCTAGTACAAACAGGTAAGGTTTGCAATGTCTGCAAAATAACATTCACTTTTAACTATCTGACTTTATGGAAATGAAAGTTAAAGAATGAAAGACATGAACAAGTAAGGAAAACATGAACAAATAATTCATATTAATGCCAGGAGCAGTATAAGCCTGGGGAGATCAGCCATGAGGAAGGGTTATGTTTGTGATATATTCTAGGTACAAAAGTCATTAACCCTTTAGGCACAAAATTCATTCACCCTTTCCCTTCTTCACTACTGTGCCACTGTGCCTTCCTTTCCTCGGTTAGAGAGGTCAAGATCAACTGGTGCTTCTGAGGCAGGTTCTTTTTCTTCGCTGCTCTTAATGATTCTGTCTCTGCCTGAGAAGAATATGTTTTATTAAAAACCCTTATCAGAAGTCTAGTTTCTATCATGTACCAGAACATCATTTTGTATTGTCCTTAAAAATAGTTTCTAATTGGGGCCATTGTCAGACAGTGGAATTGGGGTTCAGCCATCCACATAGAAACCTGATAAAATAGAGCTACTCACACCCATTTTCTGGATTTCAAAGTGAAAAAGAGGTTTCAAATAGCATTGTGAAATCAGTCTTTACTTAGTTAGAAATACAGCCATTAACAAACAGGAGAAATTATTTACAGTTGGATGACTTTCAACGATATGTCCAGAAAGGTTATTTGTATTTTAAAGACTTTGTTAAGACTTGTCCAGAGATTAACTCTGAGTCTCTGAAGTTCCATGTGTGATAAAAAATGTCACCTGACCTCTTTTATTTTACTGAAAAGTGTCCATTTCAGGTTTATGCTTCATACGTTCACATGTTTGTGTGGTGTGAGCATGACAATAAGCATATTAAGTGCATATTGCAAGTATTATTAGCAGAAATGTTTCAAATGCATTATGAGAAAGAACAACAACAAAGTCTATACAGAGTAGAAAATGAAACTAAAGCAGGAGCTTGTGAACCACCCCAATGACATCCCCATCAAATCATGTGACTGGCTCTTAAAGCAATCATGCAACCACTTAAATATATACCATCCCTCCCCCTTTACTTCAGTGGTCATGACAACAAATTACTATGCTATTATACATAGGATCAAAAATACTCCAGACTTCATTAATCATCATACATAGTCAATAAGAAAATCGATCAGGAGGATGTCTATTCCTTTTTGGTTGTATACACATTCTAGAAGTGTGATCTGGAACTTCTCTTAGAATTAATTCTGCATCACTCTCACATGGTATAGTAGCAAGACACAATCATCAGGCAACTCAGATTCAACCAGGTCCTCTATGGTGGTATTCACAATACCAGGGGCTGAAGAATTTGGGACTTCTGGAGATGATTCAGAGAAATCGTCTTGTGATGACAACATTTGGTCAACATGGCATTGCTGATGATGCGCATCAATTGAACACGAGGCACGAAGCTTCGGTAACAGAAGGCTTTTATTGTCTAACAATGGAACTAATAGAACGTAAACACACTATCCCAGACTGACGAGGTCCCGCCCGAGCAGGGGGTCTTATACCTCTCCCAGGAGGCGGAGCCCGACTGGGATGTGCCACAACAGTAACAACCACAGGTGTATTAATCCCACCCTAGCCCAACAACAACATTAGAACAATCCCACAGTGGGAACACCCTAGCCCAACAACAACATTAGAACAATCCCACAGTGGGAACACCCTAACCCAACAACAACATTAGAACAATCCCACAGTGGGAACACCCTAGCCCAACAACAACATTAGAACAATCCCACAGTGGGAACCAACGATGGTTCACCACAGCTGAACTAATTAATCTTCAGTTTGAACCATGTAAGAAATTGGGCCTGTTTTTGCTAAAATGATGGCGTTTGTGGCATAATTACACACTGACACTCGATCTCCTTGTTGAAGTGAGGGTTGTTTTGCCCTCACTTCCTCTCTAGCAACTTGAGATTGTTGTTGATGCTCTACCAACTCTGAAGTTTCTAAAGGTAAGAATAAATCAAATATAGTTTTCAATTTTCTCTTTAAGAGTAGTAATACAGGGTAGTCACACGAGGAGTGTTTCTATAAGATGCCAAAATGCTATACACACATTATGATAATGAATTTTGCTCTTTTGAAGCTTTTAAAGAATGTTTCAAGGATTGTATGAATCTTTCAGCTTATCCATTGGTTGATGGATGATAAATTGTGGATTTTAAATACTGAATACCATTTCCTTTGAGATGATCCTCAAACTCTTGTGAAGTAAACTGTGAACCATTATTGTGAACAATCTGTTCCAGTTTACCAAATTTTACATCGACTTTTTCAATGCTTTGTTCAATTGTTGCAGATCTCATGAGAGCAACATCTGGCCACTTTGAGTGTGTATCAATTATGACCAAGAACATGTAAACCTCAAACAGACCAGCAAAATCTACATGCAGTCATTGCCACGGCATTTTAGGCCACTGCCAAGGTTGTAATGGAGAGAACTGTGGTGTATTTCTTATCTGTGCACAGGACTGACACTTCCCGCTTCAATCTGAGCATCCAGACCCGGCAACCAAAAATGACTACATGCTAATTCCTTCATCCGGACTATCCCAGGATGTTCTTCATGTAATTTTTCAGGACTTCTACCATGAAGGCTAGGAGGAATAATCACTCAGACTCCCCACAATAGACATTCACCTTGGATGGTCAACTCAAGCTTTCTTGGTACATATGGGCCACGATTCTCCCAAAAATGCTGAATTGATGGGAGAACTGTTCTAAACCCCGACTGTTCTGTCAGTTCAGCTTCTCACCTGAATCTTCACACTCTGCGCACTGCAGAGGTTCCAGTCGGGAATTTCATTAACAACCTGGGGGAGGCGGGGCCAATTCGCGCCGGTGTCTGGCAGTTCTGGAACTCTGCGCATGCGCAGTGGCCCCAAACTGCCAACCTCCCTTTTGCTGGCCAGCTCAAACGCTAGCCAGCCTGGGACCCCCACAGTGCTGCCCCTCCAGCCCTCTCCACGGCCTGATCGTAGCCCCCACAGCAATTCCTGGGCCAGCCCTGATCCCCCTCTGTCCCAGAGCACCCCAATGTCCAGATCCCACCTCCCAGCAGCAGTGATCCTCCCACCCCCCTCATCCCGGCAGACCCCCGGGGCCAGACCCCTCCTGGAGGCAGGCCCCCCCTGACAGAGTACCCCCCCAGCCCGCCCCAATCGCTGCCCTCCCTCCATCCCAGAACGGTCCTGTCTGCAGAGTGGCAGCAGATTGTCCCTAGGTCCCGCCCACAATAGGCCCCGATGCCCGATGGGTAGTGCCAAGATGCCCCCAGGCATGGGCACTTTGCCCCTTGTGCAGTGCCGGTGGTACAGACCAGCACTGCCAGGATGCCTATGCCTCGGGGGCACCACCCCCACCACCTGACGCCCTGGGGGGCACTGATTGCCCCCCTTCACTCCAACGGGATGAACATGGGGAACTAGTCTGAACCCTGCCAGAATGAAGTACTCCTGGCAGGGTGGGAGAATCAATAAGACCTGAAAGGTCCCGATAATTAACTAATATACATATTTAAAACAGATTAAAAAACAGATTTAAATGACTTACCTGCCTTCTAGTGTGGTCTGACTGGTGACTGTTCGCCGGCTCTGGGAGATGCGCATGTGTTCCGATGCATGCAGGAATCCCTGTTCAAGGCCGCAGACGCACATCTCCCACCGCGACCCGACAGAAAAGTTGCGGGTCGCAATGGGAGAATCGCAGCAAAGGTAGCAAATCAGGAGGTGTACAATGCGTTCCAGCTGTCATTCCTTTCAAGACCATATCCATCACCTTCCCCATCACAGGATCATTTCTGGTATGTCCCTGAACCTGAGAAGCTGTCACAGGCAAATGATCTACTAGCGAAAAATAAAGCATATTAGCAACATTAGTTGGTGGTATCTGCTCAGTAGGTAAAGGTAAGCATGATAATGCATTAGCGTTAGCATGGCACTCAGACGGACAATACTTTATATCGTAGGAGTGTGCAGGTAAGATCAGTGACCATACTTACAATCGGCTAGGAGCAAACAACTTTAAATAGTCCCAAAATAGTAGTTAAAGGTGATGATCAGTCAATAATGTGAAAAGATGACCATATAATGTTGAAACCTTTGTACATCAAAAATTATGCTCAATGTTTCTTTTTCTAGATGAGCATAGTTAGATTCACCACTAGTCAGAATGCGTGACACAAAAGCTTTTGGTCTTTCTTCTCGCAAAGGCCTAAGATGTAAAATGACTGCCCCTACTCCATAAGGTGAAGCATCGCAAGCAATCAGTAATAGTAACTTTGAGTTAAAATGAACGAATACTTCAGACTTCTGCAAAGCATCTTTGACATCCTTGTATGCTTTCTCATATCCTGTTGCCTAGTACCATGACTGTTTCATACATAGTAAATTATGCAATGGCTTCAATAATGTAGCTAAGTTGGGAACAAATTTGCCATAATAATTTACCAATCCTAGAAAGGACCTCAATTGCATCACATTTGTTGGATGTAGTTCTTCTAAAATAGCTTTCATCTTTTTAGATGCTTTGTGTAAGCCTTTACTATCAACAACATGACCAAAATACTGGACTGAAATCTGAAAAAGTCACACTTTTCTTGATGTGCAGACCATGTGCTTGACAATATTCCTATGTTGCTTCTACATTATTCAAGTGCTCTTGTTCACTGGACCCTATAATTAGAATATCATCCAGGTAACATTGCACACCAGAGAGTCCACTTAAAATCTGATCCATTGATCTTTGGAACAGGGCTGGCGCAGATGTTATTCCAAAAGACAATATTTTATAACAAAAAGGACCTTTATGAGTAACGATGGTAAACAATGGTTGAGATTCAGTAGCTCAAATCATGTGACTGGCTCTTAAAGTAATTGTGCGACCACTTAAATATATTATACATAAATTGATGAACAAATTTGAAATATGTCAACTCATTTGAAAATATGGGTTTTGAGGAGCTTTCTAAAGGTGAAGTCAGAAGGATTTAGGGAGGATGCTCTAATCACTCGGCCTAAAAAAGTTGGGGGCTCAGTGAAACAGAGAAAAGGTGGGCAAATAATGAGCGATCATCGGAGGACTGAAGGACATGGGTTGAGAGGAGTTTGCAGATGAAGGTGGGTAACAGTCTTGAAGAAACCTGCAAAAAAAATAAGAGTTTTGAATTCAACATGTTTAGGGACATATTAGCTGCTTTCTTTTTAAAATGTGAAAGAACACTTACCTCTGGAAATGAAATCTGCAGTATGCATTGCAGATTAACTGCCCTGACAAAGGTCAGCACAGGCAGGCTGAACAAAATCCATTACATAGCAGTTGACGGAAATAGTGACTCTCAGCCGAGCCACTTCCTTTATAGACACAGCTTTCAGGTCGACTTGCAAGAATCATCAAAGCTCTGCCACTGTTTCTCTGGTGAAGCAGCAAAGATGGAACACCTCGATATAGCCCAGTGAAAGATTTTGACAGGGAGAAAACGGCCAAAACTGAGGTTTACAAATATGAAATAGTCACCAATAAAGAATTTGAGATAAACCTATTTACACTAAGACTGGTTCAAATATGGAATTCACAACTACAAGGGGTAGCTGAGGATTAGAGTAGCTAAGGGGTAGCTAGATAAACACATGACAGGGAAAGAAATGTGCAGATAGGATGAGATGAAACACAATGGAAGAGGCAAGGGTGCCTCCTTGGTAACAGTGCTGTGGGTCAGATGGCCTCTGATGCAGATGCATCTGCCTTTTATTAAAATATTGGTCTGGACATTCCTAGCATAAGTAACAGCATTTAGCATACATTGAAGTATTAGCCTCCTTTGAGCACATTGTAGCTACCTACAAAAAGAAATGGCAGATTGATCTCAGTGCATGTTAGGTACAAAGCCTCTTTGATAGATTAGCAGTTTTCCCCGGCCATATGTCGGTCCCGCTGACACAAACCATGAGAAAATGCTCGCAAATGCATTCTGATTCAGGCTAGGTGCTGTATTATGTGTGTACAATGTAAATAAAGTTCTTGAGGCCGGGTCAATTGAAAATATCAAAACAGATTAGTTGACTAAGAACAAAGAACAAAGAGAAGTACAGCACAGGAACAGGCCCTTCGGCCCTCCAAGCCTGTGTCGATCATAGTGTGGTGAACCACTGTAATACTGTCTGTATATGGGATATGCCTGGACACGCCCCTGCTGCCTCAATCCGGGGCTCTGCCCTCCTTGGGGTATAAAGGTGACTGCTCTCCGCCCCTTTTGTCTCAGTTCGGGTTAGCCATCGGTTTGGGAGTGCTTCTGTTCTTGTTAATAAAAGCCTGTTGTTTCGCAACATCTCGTCTTTGCGTGAATCAATGGTGCATCAATTTTATTAACAAAATTTTGAAATGGAGCAACTCCTGAAACTTGACAAATTGGATTTGGATCCGCAGGCAGTTGGCGCCTCTAACTTTTTTGATCACTGGCTGCGCTGTTTTGAGACCTTCATCACCTCCTCCTCCTCCGTCGTCGTAACAGACATCGACAAACTGTATGTGCTCCACGCCCGTGTCAGCGCTCACGTCTTCGCGCTGATCCGAGACGCAGAGACTTACCAGGAGGCAATCGATCTCCTCAAGAGCCAGTACAACCAGCAGCCGAACAAGGTCTACGCCAGACACCTGCTGGCCACTCTCAGACAGCAGCCCGGGGAATCGACTGAGCAATTCCTGCGCGAACTGCGTGCACTCGGCAGAGCCTGCAACTGCAAGGCCATTTCAGCCGCCCAAAACGCCGACGACCTGATCAGAGATGCCTTTGCCGCGGGCATCAGGTCGACCTATATCCGGCAGCGCCTGCTGGAACAAGGTGGGCTGGACCTGAAGAAAACTGTGGAACTTGCGGGTCACTGGAGGTAGCGTTCCGGAACCTCGAGGCCTACACCGCCGACCACGAGGGCGCACCGTGGACACCGCAACCGCAGCCATTGCTGTACCCAGGAGGGCCGCAAACCTACGCCACGCCCCGTCCTGAAGCTGAACTGACCACTGCGGCAGTCCCGGAGGCCCGAGGTGCTACTTCTGCGGCCTGGAGAAGCACCCACGATGACGCTGCCCGGCGAAAGACGCGATCTGCTCTGGCTGCGGTAAGAAAGGTCATTACCTGAAAGTTTGCAAGGCAAAATCGGCCCCAGGCCCAGCAGCGCCACGTGCGATCCACGGGAGGGACTGCCTTCGACGCCATCGACCGGGTGCAATCCACGGGTGCCGCCATTTTGGACGCCAGCAGCCGCATGCGACCCACGGAGGCTGCCATCTTGGACGCCATCAGCCACGCGCGACCCACGGGAGCCGCCATCTTGGGTAACATCAGCCAAGTCACGGGGGCCGCCATTTTGGGAACCGTCCACCGCATCGCCTAACCCGACAGTGACCTCGGTCGCGTTGGACCAGTCCAGGCCTCACCAGCTCGCCTGGGCGATGATGGACATCAAGGTAAACGGCCACACTACTAACTGCTTATTTGACAGTGGGAGTACGGAGAGTTTCATCCACCCTAACACGGTGACTGCCAATGCAGCAATCAATCTCTATGGTTTCGACGTCCCAGTCAGTGAATGTCCTTGGGTACTGTGTAGCAAATCTTACTGTACGGGGCACGGTGTACGACAAGTGCACGCTCCTCGTGCTGCCACAGCTCTGCGCTGCCGTACTACTGGGGCTAGATTTCATGTGCCACCTTGGGAGCGTCACTATGGTGTATAATGGGCCTTTTCCCCCAATCTCCGTCCAAAATCCACAGCTAACAGACCAGTCACCGCGCACCACCTGTGGTCTCTCGACCCTCAAAGTTGCCCCTCCCTCGCTCTTTGAGCACCTCACCCCCGACTGCAAGCCCATTGCCACCAAAAGCAGACGGTACAGCGCTGGAGATAGAGTGTTCATCAAGTCCGAGGTGCGACGCCTCCTGGGGGAGGGGATCATTGAGTCCAGTACCAGTCCCTGGAGGGCCCAAGTGGTGGTTGTCAAGACTGGGGAGAAACTTCACATGGTCATTGACGACAGTCAGACCATCAACCGATACACGCAGCAGGACGCGTATCCCCTTCCCCGCATATCTGACATGGTCAATCAGATTGCACAATATCGGGTGTTCTCCACCATTGATTTGAAGTCTGCATACCGCCAGCTCCCTATCCGCCCGGAAGACCACCAATACACCGCCTTCGAGGCGGATGGCCGTCTCTACCACTTCCTTCGGGTCCCCTTCGGCGTCACCAACGGGGTCTCGGTTTTCCAGCGTGAGATGGACCGAATGGTGGACCAGAAAGGGTTGCGGGCCACCTTCCCATACCTGGATAATGTCACCATCTGCGGCCACGATCAGCAGGACCACGACGCCAATCTCCAAAAATTCCTCCACACTGCGGCACTCCTCAACCTGACCTACAATAAGGAGAAGTGTGTATTCCGCACGCGCCGCCTCGCCATCCTTGGTTGTGTTGTGGAGAACGGGGTCATCGGCCCCGACCCCGACCGCATGCATCCCTTCCTGGACCTTCCCCTCCCCACCACCCTCAAAGCACTGAGGAGATGCCTAGGCTTCTTCTCATACTACACCCAGTGGGTCCCCAATTATGCGGACAAAGCCTGTCCGCTCATCAAATCCACATCTTTTCCCCTAGCGGCGGAGGCCCGGCTGGCCTTTGACAACATCAAAACGGATATCGCGAAGGCCACGATGCACGCCGTAGACGAAGCCACCCCATTCCAGGTGGTGAGCGATGCGTCTGATTTTGCCCTTGCCGCCACTCTTAACCAGGCAGGCAAACCCGTGGTCTTCTTCTCACGCACCCTCCAGGGCCCTGAAATTCGACACTTCTCTGTCGAAAAAGAGGCACAAGCCATCGTGGAGGCTGTGCGATGCTGGCGCCACTACTTAGCTGGCAAACAGTTCAACCTGCTCACGGACCAACGGTCCGTTGCCTTTATGTTCAGTAACGCGCAGCGGGGCAAAATCAAGAACGATAAGATTTTGAGGTGGAGGATCGAGCTCTCCACCTACAATTACGACATTTTATACCGGCCTGGGAAGCTCAATGAGCCCCCAGACGCCCTGTCCCGGGGGACCTGTGCCAGCGCGAAACTAGACCGGTTACAGACCCTCCACGATGACCTCTGCCACCCGGGGGTTACCAGGTTCTTCCATTTCATCAAGGCCCGGAACCTGCCATATTCCATTGAGGAAGTCAGGTCTGTACGGAGTGCAAGCCGCACTTCTATCGGCCAGACAGAGCGCACCTCATCAAAGCTACCCGCCCTTTCGAACGCCTGAGCGTTGACTTCAAAGGTCCCCTCCCCTCCTCTGACCGCAACGTATACTTCCTCAACATCGTTGATGAGTATTCGCGGTTCCCCTTTGCTATTCCCTGCCCGGATATGACCTCGGCCACGGTCGTCAGGGCCCTGCACAGCCTCTTCACCCTGTTTGGTTTCCCCAGCTATATTCATAGCGACCGGGGTTCCTCTTTTATGAGTGACGAGCTGCGCCAGTACCTACTCTCCAAAGGCATAGCCTCGAGTAGGACCACCAGCTACAACCTCAGGGGGAACGGACAGGTAGAGAGGGAGAATGCGACAGTCTGGAAGACCATTTTATTAGCTCTCCGGTCTAAGGGTCTTCCAGTCTCCCGCTGGCAAGAGGTCCTCCCTGATGCGCTACACTCAATTAGGTCACTACTGTGCACGGCTACCAATGCCACCCCTCATGAACGAATGTTTGTTTTCCCCAGGAAGTCCTCCTCGGGGACCTCACTACCATCATGGCTGACGTCCCCTGGCCCTGTCCTGCTCCGGAAGCATAAGTCGGACCCCCTGGTCAAAATGGTCCGGCTCCTCCACGCCAACCCCCAATACGCCTATGTGGCGTATCATGACGGGCGGGAGGACATGGTCTCCATTCACGATCTGGCCCCCGCAGGTACTACGTCCCACGGCCCCTCACCCCCAGCTCCCAACGTCGTCCATGATGCACCAGAGTCGCAGCACGCTCATTTAGCCCCCGTGTACGGCACGCCTGAGCCCCAGGAGCAGCCTCCACACACCCGGCAGTCTGAAGGCGCTACGGACGGCATCACCGGTTATGGACTGGCGTCTGACCCATCACCGCGGCCTCCTGAACCGGCACCACAGCTGACATTGTGGCGGTCGCAGCGGCAGATCAAGCCCCTGGAGAGACTGAACTTGTAACTTGAATCAATAACTTGTGACTGTCATTCCACCACCTCGGCCCCGCCGAACTCTTTTTTAAACAGGGGGTGAATGTGGTGAACCACTGTAATACTGTCTGTATGTGGGATATGCCTGGACACGCCCCTGCTGCCTCAATCCGGGGCTCCGCCCTCCTCGGGTTATAAAGGTAGCTCTCCGCCCCTTTTGCCTCAGTTCGGGTTAGCCATCGGTTTGGGAGTGCTTCCGTTCTTGTTAATAAAAGCCTGTTGTTTCGCAACATCTAGTCTTTGCGTAAATCAATGGTGCATCACATGGTGCCATAACTAAAGTAAAAAAAAAATCTTCTCCCCTTACTCGGGCCATGTCCCTCTATTCCCTCACTATTCCTGCACCCATCCAGATGCCTCTTAAATGTTGCTAATGTGAGTGCCAGGCACCCATCACTCTCTGCGTGCAATACTTCCCCCGTACATTTCCCTTAAACTTGCCCCCCTCTCACCTTGAACCAGTGCTCCCTTGTAATTGACACTGGGAAAAAGCCTCTGACTATCCAACCTGTCTATGCCTCTCATAATCTTGTAGACCTCTATCAGGTCTCCCCTCAGCCTCCATCTTTCCAGTGAAAACAATCCTAGTTTATTCAACATCTCCTCATTATAACACCCTCGAGACCAGGCAACATCCTGGTGAATGTTTATTGCACTCTCTCCAAAGCTTCCACATCCTTCTGGTAGTGTGGTGACCAGAACTGCATACGATAATTCAAATGTAACCTAACCAAGATTTTATGTAGCTGCAACATAATTTCCCAACTCTTGTACTCAATGCCCAGGTTGATGAAGGGAAACATGCCATATCCTTTCTTAATCACCTTGGCCACCTGTGTTGCCACTAAAGGAACTGTGGGCCTGCACACCTAGATCCCTCTGTGTGGTAATATTCCTAAAGGTTCTGCCATTTACAGTATAATTCACACCTAAATCTGACCCTCCAAAATGCACCACATTGCATTTGTCCGGAATAAACTCCACCTGCCATTTTTGTGCCCAACTCTCCAATCTATCTATATCCTGTTGTATCCCCTGACAATCCCCGGCACTATCAGCAACTCAACTAATCTTTGTGTCATCCGCAAACTTACAGACCCTCCACATTTTCCTCCAGATCATTTATATATACTACAAGCAACAGAGGTCCCAGCATTGATCCCTGTGGAACACCACCAGCTACAGATCTCCATTCTGACAAACACCCTTCCACCATTACATTCTGCCTTTTATGACCCTTATTGAAAAAGGATAGTAAAAGTTGTGGAACCAAGTGAGTGGCACAGTGGCACAGTGGTTCGCACTGCTGCCTCACAACTCCAGGGACCGGGGTTCAATTCCAGTATATTTTCCCCATGTCTGTGTGGGTTTCCCCCGGGTGCTTTGGTTTCCTCCCACAGTCCAAAGATGTGCAGGTTAGGCGGATTGCCCATAGTAAATGTTTGAGGTTATGGGGATAGGATGGGGGAGAGAGCCTGGGTATGATATTCTGTCAGAGAGTCAGTGTAGACTCGATAGGCTAAATGGCCTCCTTCTGCACTGTAGGGATTCTATGATTCAATAAAATTGGAAAAATGGAGTTAAGATACAGATTAGCCACGATCTAATAGAATTGCTTGAGGGGCTCAATGGCCTACTCCTGTTCCCATGCTCCTAAATGTCAGTAGAAGGGAATGTTGTGTCATTGTAGGGTACAGAAAGTCTGCTCTAACCCAGTTTGGGGCAGAGATAACAATTGGATCATACTTGTTTTCAGACACAGGTATCATGATGATCGATTGCTTATCACCCGGTCAAGTTGAGACAGGGACAAATGTGCTGGCTGATTATAACCATGACTACAGCCTGAAGCCCAGCATGAATTGAGCTGTTGTCTTGCTGCGTGTTCTGCAGGGGGCCCAGGAATATAAGTGGTTAGTGAGGCGTATAGCTAGCCAAATCCTCTTAAAAACCTCCCTCTTAATGGAAAGGTGCACCCAGGCTGCAACAGTTGTTCAGAAAGTCTTTGATGGAAGCAAGAAGACTGCAAAGGAGCAGCTACATACAGTAAGAAGTCTCACTACACCAGGTCAAAGTCCAACAGGTTTATTTGGTAGCATAAGCCACAGGCTTTTGGAGCACTGCCCCTTCATCGGGTGAGTGGGAGTTCTGATGAAGGGGCAGTGCTCCGAAAGCTTGTAGCTTGTGCTACCAAATAAACCTGTTGGACTTTAACCTGGTATTGTGAGACTTCTTACTGTGCTTACCCCAGTCCAACGCCGGCATCTCCACATCAAGGAGCAGCTAGCCAGAGAGGTTAAAGAGGTGTGTATTGTCTCCAGCCAGGACAGTTAGTGAGATTTTGCAAGCCCAGGCAAGTCTGGGGTGCGGTTGTGGTGGACAGAAAGTTGCGGTGGACAGAAGTTGCGGTGGACAGAAAGGATCGAGCATGTGGACATAAAGAAAGAGGATGTGTTGGAACTATTGAATGGTATCTAGGTTGGTAAGTCGCCAGGATCGGATGGGATGTACCCCAGGTTACTGTGGGAGGCGAGGGAGGAGATTGCGGAGCCTTTGGCGATGATCTTTGCATCGTCGATGGAGACGGGAGAGGTTCCGGAGGATTGGAGGATTGCAGATGTGGTCCCTATATTCAAGAAAGGGAACAGGGACAGCCCGGGAAATTACCGACCGGTGAGTCTAACCTCAGTGGTTGGTAAGTTGATGGAGAGGATCCTGAGAGACAGGATTTCTGATCATCTAGAGAAGTTTAGTATGATCAAAAGTAGTCAGCACGGCTTTGTCAAGGGCAGGTCGTGCCTTACGAGCCTGGTTGAGTTCTTTGAAAATGTGACCAAACACATTGACGAAGGAAGAGCGGTGGATGTGGTCTATATGGACTTCAGCAAGGCGTTCGATAAGGTCCCCCATGCAAGACTTCTTGAGAAAGTGAGAGGGCATGGCATCCAAGGGGCTGTTGCCTTGTGGATCCAGAACTGGCTTGCCTGCAGAAGGCAGAGAGTGGCTGTGGAGGGGTCTTTCTCTGCATGGAGGTCAGTGACCAGTGGAGTGCCCCAGGGATCTGTTCTGGGACCCTTGCTGTTTGTCATTTTCATAAATGACCTGGATGAGGAAGTGGAGGGATGGGTTGGTAAGTTTGCTGACGACACCAAGGTAGGTGGTGTTGTGGATAGTTTGGAGGGATGTCAGAAGTTGCAGCGAGACATAGATAGAATGCAAGACTGGGCGGAGAAGTGGCAGATGGACTTCAACCTGGATAAGTGTGTAGTGATCCATTTTGGCAGATCCAATGGGATGAAGCAGCAGTATAATATGAAGGGTACCATTCTTAGCAGTGTAGAGGATCAGAAGGACCTTGGGGTCCGGGTCCATAGGACTCTTAAATCGGCCTCGCAGGTGGAGGATGCGGTCGAGAAGGCGTACGGCGTACTAGCCTTCATTAATCGAGGGATTGAGTTTAGGAGTCGGGAGATAATGCTGCAGCTTTATAGGACCCTGGCTAGACCCCACTTGGAGTACTGCGCGCAGTTCTGGTCACCTCATTACAGGAAAGATGTTGAAGCCATTGAAAGGGTGCAGAGGAGATTTACAAGGATGTTGCCTGGATTGGGGGGCATGCCTTATGAGGATAGGTTGAGGGAGCTTGGTCTCTTCTCCCTGGAGAGACGAAGGATGAGAGGTGACCTGATAGAGGTTTACAAGATGTTGAGAGGTCTGGATAGGGTAGACTCTCAGAGGCTATTTCCAAGGGCTGAAATGGTTGCTACGAGAGGACACAGGTTTAAGGTGCTGGGGGGTAGGTACAGAGGAGATGTCAGGGGTAAGTTTTTCACTCAGAGGGTGGTGGGTGAGTGGAATCGGCTGACGTCGGTGGTGGTGGAGGCAAACTCGTTGGGGTCTTTTAAGAGACTTCTGGATGAGTACATGGGATTTAATGGGATTGAGGGCTATAGATAGGCCTAGAGGTAGGGATATGATCAGCGCAACTTGTGGGCCGAAGGGCCTGTTTGTGCTGTGGCTTTCTATGTTCTATGTTCTAAGTCGTGGGGGTTACAGATAGTGTGACATGAACCCAAGATCCCGGTTGAGGCCATCCTCATGTGTGTGGAACTTGGCTATCAGTTTCTGCTCAGCGATTCTGCATTGTCGTGTGTCGTGAAGGCCGCCTTGGAGAATGCTTACCTGAAGGTCAGAGGCTGAATGCCCGTGACTGCTGAAGTGCTCCCCGACAGGAAGAGAACACCCCTGCCTGGTGATTGTCGAGCGGTGTTCATTCATCCGTTGTCGTAGCATCTTCGGGACCTAATGTACCATGCTTCGGGACATCCTTTCCTGCAGCATATCAGGTAGACAACATTGGCTGAGTTGCAAGAGTATGTACCGTGTACCTGGTGGATGGTGTTCTCATGTGAGATAATGACATCCGTGTTGATGATCCGGCACGTCTTGCAGAGGTTGCTGTGGCAGGGTTGTGTGGTGTCGTGGTCACTGTTCCATCCATCGGAATGGATGGACATACAGCAGATGAAATTTAACATAGAGAATTGTGAAGGGATATATTTTGGGAGGAAAAATGAAGAGGTAATACAAACTAAAGAATATAATTATGAAGGGGTTGCAGGAGCATGGATCTGGGGGTATTTGTGTATGAAGCATTGAAAGTGGCTGGGCAAGTTGAGAAAGTGGTTAATAAACCTGACGGAATCCTAGACTATGTAAGCCAAGGCATAATGATGAATAAGGATGTTGCAGTGAACTTCTAGAAAACATTGACTTGGCCTCAATTGGAGTACTGTGTCCAATTCTGGGCACACACATTAGGCTTTAACGAGGGTGCAAAAAGGTTAATGAGAATAGTTCCAGTGATGAGGGAATTTAGGTTAGAGATGCTGGGGTTCTCTTTCAAGAAGAGGAAAGTGATAGGAGATTTGATAGAGATATTCAAAATCACGAGGGGTCTGGACAGAATAGCTAGAGAGAAACTGTTCCCATTGGCAGAGGAGGGGAGAACTAAGTTGATTGTCAAAATTATCAAAGGTGATACAAGAAAAATCTTTTTATGCAGAGTATGGTTGGGATATGGAATACAATGCCTAATAGTGTAGTGGAGGCAGATTAAATCTTAAAGTTTAAAGTTTTTTATTAGTGTCATAAGTAAGCTTACATTAACACTGCAATGAAGTTACTGTGAAAATCCCCTAGTCGCTCCAGCACCTGTTCAGGTACACAGAGGGAGAATTTAGCACGGCCAATGCGCCTAACCAGCACAGCTTTCAGACTGTGGGAGGAAACCAGAGCACCCGGAGGAAACCCACGCAGACACGGGGAGAACATGCAGACTCCGCACAGACAGTGACCCTAGCTGGGAATTGAACACAGGTCCCTGGTGCTGTGAGGCAGCAATGCTAACCATTGTGCCACCGTGCCAGGAATTGAATAATCACAGAAAGGGCTACAAGAAAAGGACCAGGGAGTGGAACTTTCTAAACCTCCCTTGTGGAGATCCAGCACTGGCTTGACAGGCTGAATGGCCTCATTCTGGGCACTGGCTGCTGTTTAGCATCAAAATCTGACCACTCCGTTTGATTCCAGTGTAGAGATGGCCAGCTTGCCTGAATGTCCTTATGGCCATGGTGCATCTTGCAGGCTGTGCTCGAAGCTGTCCAGCTAATAGCTTTAAAGTTCCAGACTTCAACAGCACCATAACCAACAGTGCCAAATTTGGTGGCCACATTGTTTTCACAGTCTAACTAGAAAGTTCCAGGAAAACATGTAAATCAAAGTTATTTTCTAAAGTTATCTTGTGCCTAAGGTCATTTGAAAAGAGTACAGAACAGTATCACCTTCTACTGTGGTTTTCAAATATTACAGCAATATCAATATAGTTACAGACCACATCTCATTCCCTTCACTCCATGTAGTCCTCTTTAACCTCACTTTATGGACATATGAACATAAAAATTAGAAGCAGGATTAGGCCACTCGACCCCTTGAGACTGCTCCACCAGTCAATGGCAGGTCTGTCATATGAGGAGAGACTAAGCCGGTTAGGATTATATTCACTGGAGTTTAGAAGAGTGAGAGGGGATCTCATAGAAACTTATAAAATTCTAACAGGATTAGACAGGTTAGATTCAGAAAGAATGTTCCCAATGGTGGGGGAGTCCAGAACTAGCGGTCATAGTTTGAGGATAAGGGGCAAACCTTTTAGGACTAAGGTGAGGAGAAATTTCTTCACCCAGAGAGTGATGAATATATGGAATTCACTGCCACAGCAAGTAGTTGAGGCCAAAATGTTGTGCGATTTCAAAAAGAAATTAGATATAGCTCTTGGGGCTAAGGGATCAAGGGATATGGGGGGAAGGGGGGATCAGGATATTGAATTTGATTATCAGCCATGATCACAATGAATGGCAGAGCAGGCTCAAAGGGCTGAATGGCCTGTTCCTGCTTCTATGTTTCTGGCTGGAATTTTACCGTCCCGCCCACCATGGGAATCGGAGCGGGTGAGGGGCGGAGCACGGAAAAGTCTGTTGACTCGGGCGGGATTTTACGGTTTCAGGACAAGCAAGGCTGTAAAATCTTGCCCATTAGGTTTCGATGTAATAAGATCATGGCTGATCTGATCGAAACTTCAACCCCATATTCCTGCCTACTGCCTTGTTAGTCAAGAACGTATCTAGCTCTGTCTTTAAAATATTCAAAAACTCTGACTTTTGAGGAAAAGTGTTCCAAAGACTCATGACCCTCTGAGGGAAAAAAATTCCCCTCGTCTCTGTCTCAAATAAGTGACCCCTCATTTTTAAACTGTGACTCCTAGTTCTTGTGTTCTACAATTTAAATATCCATGGACCTAGAGGGTACTGTACATAGGAACCTTAAACTTGCCGTGTCAGGTGCACTTCATTTGTAGCACTCTTGCCTCTAAGTCTAATGGGCTGTAGTTTCAAGTCCCACTCCAGAGACCTGAGCACTACATTAAACTGTTCTTGAGGGAGGATGCACTGTCTTAGGCATCCACTTTAGGATGAGACAATAAACCAAGGCCCTGTCTCCTCTTTCAGGTGAATGTAAAAGATTTTGTTGCACTATTAACAGTAGGTGAGTTCTTTCTGGTGTCCTAGTCAACAGTTATAGAATCATAGAGTCCCTTCAGTACAGAAGGAGGCATTTTGGCCCATCAACTTTACCTTAGTTTCAGGGGGATTACCAGGGTAAATACGTGGGGTTACGGGGAGAATCATAGAATCCTACAATGCAGAAGGTGGCCATTCAGCCCATCAAGTCTGCACTGACAATAATCCCACCCTATCCCAGCTAGGGTAAATGTATGGGGTTATAGGGATAGGGCCTGGGTGGGATTGTGGTCGGTGCAGACTCGATGGGCCGAATAGCCTCCTTCTGCACTGTAGGACTCTATGATTCTATCCCCGTAACCCCATGTATTTGCCCTGCTAAGCCCCCTGAAACTAAGGTCAAGTTAGCATGGCCAATCAACCTAACCCACACATCTTTGGAGTGTAGGGGGAAACCGGAACACCTGAAGGAAACCCACACAGACACTGAGAGAACGTACAAACTCCACACTGACCCAAGCCAGGAATCGAACCCAGGTTCCTGGAATCGTGAGGCAGCAGTGCTAAGCACTGTGCCATCGTGCCGCCCCACTGAACAGCATCACTGAAAGAGATTGTTTGGTGATTATCTGATTACTGTGAGTGAGTGGGAGCTTGCTTTCTGAAGGGGAGGCAATAACGTTGTTGTACTGTCACTAGACTAATAATCTAGAGAGCAGGGGATAATGCTCTGGGGACCCAGGTTCGAATCCCACCACAGCAGATGGTGAAATCTGAATTCAATAAAAATCTGGAGTAAAAAGTCTAATGACTATGAAATCATTGTTACTTGTTGTAAAAACCCACCTGGAAGAGAAGGGAATCTACCATCCTTACCTGGTCTGGCCAAGCCTATAGGCAGCAATGTGTTTGACCGTACCCTCTGAAATGCCACTCAGTTCACACTGATCATTCTGTGCAGCCAATGCACAGAATGAGGCCATTCAGCCCGTCAAGCCAGCACTGGATCTCCACAAGGGAAGCTCAGCAAGTTTCACGCCCTGGTCCTTTTCTTGTGGCCCTTTGTGTGATTATTCAATTCCCTTTTGAAAGCCAAGATTGCATCTGCCTCCACCACACTATTAGGCAGTGTATTCTAGATCCTAACCATACTGATTAGAAATACTGAATTGACTGTGAAGTATTTTATGGCACCCTGGAGTTGTGAAAGGCACTATATTTCTTTCCAGGAACATTTTCAATAGCAGATCAAAGTGATAACCTGTGACAAACTCAATTAACGGCGTGATAGCAATACAATTCTGTTATGACATTGTTAATTTAAATTTTATTCGGGTTTTTAACAGCTTTGCGATTCAGAGACAGGGAATAGCAAGACACAATAATTTCCGCCCAAATATCTGCACAATAAAGACACCGACATAGCATTTGAGGAGGTTTTTCTAGATCTTTACTCAGTAGTTGTCTGAGTGTGCACAAAGCAACTGAATTTAAATACGTGAGCTATTACAGCTGTTATCAGTTTTAATTCCAATCAAAGAGCTTGTAGAAACTCCAGGGGACAAGCTGCTTGCATTTCTTTTTACTAAGAAAGTTTGCTGCAAATACAGTAATTCAGGATGGCCCCTGTATATGCACAGTTGTTCAACAATGCCAGAGCTCCAGGTCTTTCAATTTCTCGAATTAATCATAGCCTACAAGGCACGATATCCATATCACGGAGTGACTCTTCACACGGCTTGCAGGCAGCCTGGAGACTGAAGCAGTGTTAGACTATGTTTGGTGCTTTCAGATGTGTTGCTATGTGGTTTGCCGTCTTTTGATGGGATAAAGCACATTTATCACACATGATACTAAAGCTATGTTTTACTTGATCGCACACTGACAGTCAGTCAAAAATAGATACCATAACACTTTCACCTTCTTCATGTCTGAATTCCAACACTCACTCTAATTAAACAGGGAATGGATTACAATATCAGTTGGTCTAACAAGAAGATTACAGTAACACAATGGCTATGGACACACTCAGATGTTTGTCACCCCAGGTTAGTATGGATGTTTTTTGTTTGCCCTGTGTATGGCTTATTGCTGTTCGGTAACTTGATGATGCACTGCCTCTAGTGTCTTGTTCCTGTATTGTTTAGTGGTTTGTTCCCTACGGCCTTATGACTCACTGCTGTATTGCCGATAACCTGTTGTTACACTGTAACTTCTATGTCCTGTTTTGATGCATGCCATTCATCTGTCATATTCATGCAACTCTGTACTGACGTTTAAAGAAATTCTAGGGATTTCTCAGATTGCCAAGACTAAACTCCAATGGAGAAGTCTGCAGAGATGGGTTCCTTCCTCAATATATTGTCAGGCTGTAGATACAAAAATCATCAATGGCCCAGATCTTCCAGTTGCACCTGCGGAGGGGGGTGCCCCAAAAACACACTGGGAATCCCCAGCCCCAGAAGTCCCCAGGTAAGCATTACATGGTATTTGCCAAGAAGAATCAAACTTCTGTTGGACAATTACCCTGCACTGGAAACCATCCGAAAATAGAATTTAAATTGCAAACTTTGGATGGTTCCGACTATTTTACATCAATAGTTACACAGACAAAGTTAGAAGAATTAAAACAACTTCTAACTTCTGGGTAACCAAAGTACTGCCCTCTGCTCTGATCCTGCCGCGGGACTCTTCCCCATCCCCCGACTCTCCATGGGACCCCCTGACAAACCAACACCGCCCACCCCCCCCCCCCCCCATTCCCCACTATGGGAAGGGCAGTCAGGAGGTGGGGGTGTAGTTGGAGAGGGAATGGGGAGAGAAATCAGGGGGTCCCATAGGGGGATAGTCAGGGAGTAGTCGGCCTTGACTAGTACCAACTCCACGATCGACTACTCCAGACCCCCTTATGGGACCCCCTGTTTTCCCTCCCGACACCCTTATCCCCTGACTGCCCTTCCCAGCTCCACAACCGCTCTCCCTGCCACCCAACTGTCCTCAATCCTGACTACCCCCGCGATCCTCATGCCCCCGACCATTCACTCTTGCCCTCTTGATCACCTGACTCTTCCTTTAACCAACCTCTTCTCCCACTCCACTAATCTTATTCACTTACCTTTCTGACTCACCTTGCCCCTGGCTTCTCAAAGTGTCTGGACTTTTATAAGTTATCTGCTTTACGGCTGTTAGTACTGTGAAAAAAGGGGGCAGGCACATCTTCCTTATCTTTGGCTCAGCTGCCTTCGACATAAGATCTCAAGATCCTGCTGCACCGAGCTTTCCCCAGTCGGAAGATTGGGTGATGAAGGAGTGACTTCATTTAGGAGTAAGTAACATGGAGCAGACTGGCAATCCAACTCTGATTGCCACTCCACAGCAGTTACAGTGTTAATCCTTCATACAAAAACTAACTACACGCCATAGAAAGTAACCAGAGCTTGGACGTCAAGCTCCAGTCATCACCACAAACACATTTCCATATACCAAACTTAATTGAGTATCCACAGATTTCTGGGGTAGAGGATTCCAAAGAATCACAAGCCTTTGAGTGAAGGAATTCTGCCTCATCACAGTCCTCATCATCATAAAGGTCAACACTTTATTCTGAGCTTGTGGCCTTTAAATCTAGACTGCCCAGCGAGGGAAATCAGCTTTTCAGCATTTACCCTATCATTTTATAAGCTTCAATGAGATCCCCTTTCATTCTTCAAAACCCCAGAGAACAGAGGTCCATTCTACTCAACCTCACCACACACAACAACCCGCTTATCTTCAGAATCAATTTAATGAATTTTCGTTGCATCCCTTCGAAGGCTATCCTTCCTTGGTTAAGGAGAACAAAACTGTACACAGTAATCCAGGTGTAGTCTCAACATAGCCCAATATAGTTGCAGCAAGAGTGCCTTACGCTTTCAAAAATGGTTTCCAGGTTCCCATAACAGGTTGGTTCTATGTGGCAGGATATTAATTTGCGCACAGATCGTACAATAACTCAAATACATACAATATGAGCAACGATCTGCACTTTGGCATTTCCAAGTTTGTATGAATGGAAATTGTGCACACTTCCAGACCTGTAGACCCGAATACACAGCAGCATATGTGTACATGCATTTGCACATTCACGTAAGTGTACACATAAACACAAACACTCTGTGCTAATTGTCTTTTGTAACTGATATGTTGCTCCTGTATGTTCTGTATTCAGTCTACTCTCCAGATGGCTGAATAAATTTCCCTTTTTGAATGACGTCTGGTTGTTGAGCCTCAGCTGATGTACTGCAAGAAACAAAAAGGGCAAACAGACATTTATAATTGAAATAATTTAATACCTCAGTTATTCCTGATCTTTTATAATATTTCTTGTCTTTTTACAGATTTACCTGCTATCTAATAAAGACATTCTTTAGATTCCTCTTGCTGCCACCTACAATTTCTCGATTACCATCTCCCTTATAATAGGCATCAAATGGCACATTCACACTCCATAAGTAAAGTGTTGGGCAGAATGGTTTCAGGTTCAAGCCAACAGTAATGAAGTGCAAATTGTGTGTGAAAGTCTGAACTAATTCCAAAGTGAAACAGTTACAATTTCCCATCCAGAACGTTAGATTACTTGGCATGAAATTACAGCTGCGTTGTCTGCAGTAATGGTCAACTGGGCTGTCTGCAGTAATGGTCAACCAGCCTGTCTGCGGTAATGACTAACCGGCCTGTCTGCAGTAACGGTCAACCGGCCTGTCTGCAGCAATGGTCAACCGGGCTGTCCACAGTAATGGTCAACCAGCCTGTCTGCAGTAATGGTCAACCAGCCTGTCTGCAGTAATGGTCACTCGGCCTGTCTGCAGTAATGGTCACTCGGCCTGTCTGCAGTAATGGTGAACTGGGCTGTCTGCGGTAATGATCAACTGGCCTGTCTGCGATAATGGTCAACCGGCCTGTCTGCTGTAATGATCACTCAGCCTGCCTGCAGCAATGGTCACTCGACCTGCCTGCAGCAGATTTTCAGTTCTGATTTTTTTTTAACAGTACTTCGCAAAGCATGTATGATCCATCTGTGCAGCAATTGTTTTAGCATCCATTTTCAAGTTTGCTGATGACACCATCATATTGGGTCGGATCTCAAACAATGATGAGATGGAGTACAGGAAAGAGAATCTGGTAAACTGGTGCGATGACAATAATCTCTCCCTCAATGTCAGTAAAATGAAGGAGATAGTCATCGACTTCAGGAAGCTTGGTGGATGACATGCCCCTGTCTATACCAATGGGGATGAAGTGGGAATGGTCGAGAGCTTCAAGTTTCTAGGTGTCCAGATCACCAACAACCTGTCCTGGTCCCTCCATGCTGACGCTATAGTTAAGAAAGCCCACCAGGAGAGGAGAGGAGCTGATGAAACATAAAACTATAGCAACATTTGGAGAGGGAGTAGATGAAATTGCTAATAAGTGGAATTCAGGATCTTAGTGAGAAGATTAATTCCCCTCATTGACAGAAACTGGGTGGAATGCAAGTTAAATGGTAGCAGGAGGTTTACTCATTGCTTCCACTCTGAAGAGAGTTAGCTACAATTTTAAATGCAGGTATCAAGGACACCAGTCAAAATCACAGGGTCATTCACCAAGTGTGTCCTAATGATGCAAGTTAGACCCGACCTCGTTTTTACTATTGGTCAGAGAGTGAACAGAGCTCTAACTTTCCTGCTGGGCTAATGCAGGTTGGGGGGATGATCAGTCAAATTGGTACCGCAGGGTAAGTGTTATTTCTTCCCTTTTAGGTCTGGAAGAGCATGATTATTCCTCTAAGCTTTACAGGAGGTGGATAGGCTTTGCCTGTCCCAGGTGTACCCCGACTAACAATCTTCCCTTCCCAAATCACTGACCCGTCCTGTTCTCACAGTCCCCCTCGCCATCCTTACATATGTTTTGAGCCCATCCAAAAGTTTCTAAACAGTTCTGTTTTCACAGCCTGGCAGCCCCTGTCTACCAATACCAGGAGGTCAGAATGCAGCATGTGAATGGAACCTGGCTGTTAAAATCAAGTGTGCCTTCAGGATGCATTGCCAAACAGGCCAGCCACTCACCAAACTGCTTGGGTATTAGAAATCCTGCCCATTGATTCTAGAAGCACAATATGGAACCTGATGGGGAATTTGGATGAGTAAACCCAATGATGCTCAAAACATTACTGTTCCTACATTACCTACATTGATTAAAATCATTATTTGATTACCCTTCCTCTGGTGAATTGGCGTTGGCAGTCTTTTTGTCTGGAAGGTTTATGTTTTTCGGTGGATTTTGTTTTGATAGTTCTGGGGAAAGAATGTCCATTATTATCAATCCAGTAAACCTGTTAGGAGACATGTAGAAATTCTAATTTCATGGGAATCACATCTGACACCAACCTTCTAAAGTTCTTTGGTATCCTCACTAACGTTCAGTTCTAGACATAGAATTCCACATGCATTATATTCACAGTAGACCTTTCCTGCCTATCCTCATAAGTAAGAAGTCTCACAACACCAGGTTAAAGTCCAACAGGTTTATTTGGTAGCAAAAGCCACTAGCTTTCAGAGTGCTGCTCCTTCATCAGGTAAGTGGGAGTTCTGTTCAGAAACAGGGCATATAAAGACACAAACTCAATTTACAAAATAATGGTTGGAATGCGAGTCTTTACAGTTAATCAAGTCTTAAAGGTACAGACAATGTGAGTGGAGAGAGCGTTAAGCACAGGTTAAAGAGATGTGTATTGTCTCCAGCCAGGACAGTTAGTGAGATTTTGCAAGCC
This sequence comes from Mustelus asterias, assembly GCF_964213995.1. Taxonomy (NCBI): domain Eukaryota; kingdom Metazoa; phylum Chordata; class Chondrichthyes; order Carcharhiniformes; family Triakidae; genus Mustelus; species Mustelus asterias. The sequence continues at coordinate 110,972,953 of NC_135808.1, forward strand.
CAGGCAAGTCGTGGGGGTTACACTTAGTGTGACATGAACCCAAGATCCCGGTTGAGGCCGTCCTCGTGTGCAGAACTTGGCCAAGTTCTGCACACATGAGGACGGCCTCAACCGGGATCTTGGGTTCATGTCACACTAAGTGTAACCCCCACGACTTGCCTGGGCTTGCAAAATCTCATTAACTGTCCTGTCTGGAGACAATACACATCTCTTTAACCTGTGCTTAACGCTCTCTCCACTCACATTATCTGTACCTTTAAGACTTGATTAACTGTAAAGACTCGCATTCCAACCATTATTTTGTAAATTGAGTTTGTGTCTTTATATGCCCTGTTTGTGAACAGAACTCCCACTTACCTGACGAAGGAGCAGCGCTCCGAAAGCTAGTGGCTTTTGCTACCAAATAAACCTGTTGGACCTGAACCTGGTGTTGTGAGACTTCTTACTGTGTTTACCCCAGTCCAACACCGGCATCTCCATATCATATCTTCATAAGGTCATTGTAGAAGTGCTGGGTTCCCAAACACTGACAACAAGGACTTGTAACATACAATACTTTATTCACCAGCTGCACAGCTAGTCCATGCTTGTGTTCTGCGCACTTCTGGAAGAACTTCCATGCTCCCATCACATGACCCTTTTAGTAGCCACGTTATCACATGACCACTCAGTCTCTAGTCATTAAACCTATTTCTGCATCTCTTGGAGATAGTGAGGTGTTAGTTATTGCTTTTGTCCTCTCTGCCCATACCTCAATCAGTTGGAGGACTTCCAGCTCACTGTCATCACAATTTTGGGCTTGGTGTCCACAAATGGCCTTAATTTATTTTTTATTCATTCGTGGGACATGGGCGTCATTGGCTGGCCAGCATTTATTGCCCACCACTAGTTGCCCTCGGAGGATACTTGAGAATCAACCACATTGCTGTGGCTCTGAAGTCACATGCAGGCCAGACCAGGTAAGGACAGTAGATTTCCTTTCCTAAATTCTTCTCGTTGCCTTGTGCTAGCTTGCCCCTTTAAGCTATCGGAGGAAGGGAAGGTCTATTTCTTGGCATCAGACAGAAAATTCCATGACATTGAAGTGAAGAAATGTAACAACACAAGGTTTCCTCTCCCCACTGTAAAATGGCAATTCAAGTCTGGCGCCATATCCCTGTTACATTGTGGATCATTTCAGTAACAAGGAACGTCAAGGGCCATAACATTCACTATGGAAAAAAATGGATTACACTTTAAAAGAGATTGTACTCAGGAAATTAACAAATTTTCATGAGCTGCAACAGATGGAATTTCAAGACCACTAAAGGAACATTGTAACATATGTTTTTGCTCTTATGGGCTTACTGTTATGGAGTCAGGATGCTTTTTTACCTTTTTTAATAACTCATATTTTTACCTGAGTGAGTCTTTAATCAATAATACTAACTCCTTTCTTGTTAACTCAAGAGACCTGACTGGCTTATTTATTCATATAGATTTATGTATAGTTAATATTAGCTCACACTTCTCTGCAGTAAGCTAACTGTGCTACATTTCTGTTCATTCCATCAGACTGTCTTAAAGCATATCACTAGCATCCTCACTGTTCGACATGCTTTCATGCTTTGTATTATTTACGTAGGGTGGCACAGTGGTTAGCACTGCTGCCTCATAGCGTCAGGGACACGGGTCCAATTCCGGCCTCGGGTCACTGTCTGTGTGGAGTTTGCACATTCTTCCTGTGTCTGCATGGGTTTCCTCCGGGTGCTCCGGGTTCCTCCCACAGTCCAAAGATGTGCGGGTTAGGTTTATTGACCATGCTAAATTGTCCCTAGTGTCATGAATTAGCAGAATAAATATTGGGATTACAGGAATAGGGCCTGTGTGGGACTGTGGTCGGTGCAGATTTGAAGGGCTGAATGGCCTCCTTCTGCACTGCAGGGATTCTATGATTGTGTAGATGCATTCAAGTTAAGTCATTAATATGTTCTGTGCCCTGGGGGATTCCATTATATACCTTTCTCAAGTCTGAAAAAGCAACTAACTGATCACAATTACTCTCTGTTTCTTGTCACTTAGGTAATTTTTATTCCTGCTGCCACTGTTCCATTGATCCTTTGGGCTTTAACATTGCTGGTAAGCTATCATGTGGCACTTTATCAAATGCATTTTGGAAGACCATGGGGGGAATTTTCCCGTCCCGCCCACCACAGGAATTGAAGCAGGCGGGGGCGGAACTTGCAAAGGTCCGTTGACACGGGCGGGATTTTCCGGCTTTGGGGTGAGCATGGCTGGAAAATCCCACCCCATACATACCACATCAACCCTCCCTTTACTTGATCAAAAACCTCAATCCAGTTGGTATTTTCTGGCTTTTGTATTGTGTGCCTCTAATAATAAAGCACCAAATGGTTTATCCATTGCTTCATTAACCTGTCCCGCTGCCTTCAGGTTTTTGCACAGGCACCCCTAATTCTTACTCTTCTTGCACTCCCTTTACATTAAACTTATGAAACAGATGTGAAATATTTTTAGCATTCAGTGTAAGCTTGACTTTCTAATTTCAAATTTTGTCCATGGGATATAGTTTCAGGACATTTGCACCTAAAGTTTAAAGTTTTAAATTTATTTATTCGTGTCACAAGTAGGCTTACATTAACACTGCAATGAAGTCACTGTGAAAATCCCCTAGTCGCCACACTCCGGCACCCTTTCGGGTACACTGAGGGGGAATCTAGCATAGCTAGTGCACCTAACCAGCACATCTTTCAGACTGTGGGAGGAAACTGGAGCATCCGAAGGAAACCCACGCAGACACAGGGAGAAAATTTGCAAACTCCACACAGACAGTGACCCAAGCCAGGAATCGAATCCGGGTCCCTGGCGCTGTGAGGCAGCAATGCTAACCACTGTGCCACCATACAGACCCCTGATGCAGTCTTCTGAAAATCATTTGTAAGCTTCACTTCAAATTTGGTACCACCCTAAACTTTTAGAGCTTAGTTCAAAAGACTCATGCACCACCAAATTACAGCAACATGAAGTGACATGTGAAGGTATCCTCTGATCGCTATTTCTAATAAAGCTAAATATACTTAAAACATATTTAAGATTACAGTAAAAATACTGAACAGAGGATATCACCTTTTGAATCATGATGGCACTAACAACCTAACAATTATGGAGTATATTAAAAACAGTAGCATGGAGATGATCAACAATAAATTACCTTCTCTTGTATAACTGACAGATGCTAACTCTGGATTAATGCTTCGTTGCTGTGGATGGACTCTCATGTTTCCTACAATAATAAAAAAATATATAAATCTCTATTCATAAATTTTATTAATAAAATGTTTGATTCTTTGAACAGCATATAATTAGTTAGATAGGGCTCTCGGATATAATTTAAAGCTCGGGTGCTCGATTATGTAAGTGAAAGGATGCTCTGAAAAGTGCTCACAGATTACCGTGCAGACTATTTGTGAATCAATCCGTTAACTGAGCCAGTTAAACTCAGAACTTTTCAGTACATTGTAGTTATTAATGCTTCCAAACCATCTGGTTAAAAGAATGGGATAGACTCGGGTGACTGTCTGGGCAGAATTTTACCAGCGCGTCCGCCTGAGGTTTGTACCACCCCACCCGAGGCCAAAGGAGAATGCGGTCCTCTGAGCCACGCCCGTCCCCAGAACCGGGGCGGGCGTGGCGGGAAAATTCCGGCCCCTGTGTGGAATTTGCACATTCTCCCCGTGTCTGCGTGTGTCCAGTTTCCCAGGTCTCCGGGTACTTCGGTTTCCTCCCACAGTCCGAAGATGTGCAGTTTAAGTGGATTAGCCATGCTAAATTGTCCCTTAGCTTTGGAGGTTAACAGGTTAAATACATGGAGTTATGGGGATAGAGCCTGGGTGGGATCGTTGTCAGAGCAGGCTCGATGGGCCGAATGGCTTCCTTCTGCAGTGTAGGGATTCTACGATTCCATGAATCAAGTGTGTATTTGTCTCAGGATTTGCTAGCAAATTGAACAGCTACTTTCTGAAAATGTCTGTACTGAGCGGCACGGTAGCACAGTGGTTAGCACTGCTGCTTCACAGCTCCAGGGTCCTGGGTTCGATTCCCGACTCGGGTCACTGTCTGTGTGGAGTTTGCACATTCTCCTCGTGTCTGCTTGGGTTTTCTCCGGGTGCTCCGGTTTCCTCCCACAGTCCAAAGATGTGTGGGTTAGGTTGATTGGCCGGGTTAAAAATTGCCCCTTAGAGTCCTGAGATGCGTAGGTTAGAGGGATTAGCAGGTAAATATGTGGGGGTAGGGCCTGGGTGGGATTGGGGTCAGTGCAGACTCGATGGGCCGAATGGCCTCCTTCTACACTGTAGGGTTTCTATGATTTTAGATGCATTGGAGGACAGCAATAGCCTTGCATTACAAAAGGACAAAAGCACAAACATTCCATTAATGCAGTGCAATGTGCTCTTCCAGAATCTCTCCCAGGCTAAATGTAGTAGCGTGGCCCCTTTAAGGGGGTATTCCCTGAGGGCCACATGACAGGGCCAGACTCTATGGAGTGTTAAGGCGGGAACCTGAGCTAATTGGCTGCAAGGTTGTGGACCCCGAATCATGAAAGATCCTCAGTTGCAGCCAGGGAGGAGAGTTGTATCGTCGCGTAGTTTATTCTGTCTGACCCTTTTGTTGTAAATATTTTTTTATCGCTGGCAATAAGGCCTTTGTTACTTTGAGCCACATCAAGTCACCCTCGGTCTAAACATCAGTTGTTGTGGCTGTAATTTATTAACCTGCAAAAAAATAAAGAAATCGGAGAATATTTGGAGGATCTTGGCTCAAAAGGGTTAACAGGCTCCAATTTTTGGTTGGAACATTTGCATGATATTTATTGTCAGTGTCAGTGTCAACCTCTGTTCTGTTAGGCAGTTTAACTCAAGGTAATCTTGATGTCGCAAGTATTTTAAGCATTTTAATGTCTTTTCTATCAGTATGTGCTGTTTAATTATAGTAATTATTCAGTGTATCTATACGCATTTGTATTATTTTTGAGATATTTAGTGTCATGGTTTTGAATTGATTTAAGCTATGGGAGTTCTCTTTGGTCTCGTGACCTGGGAACATCACAGAAAATATTGGCAACTTGAGCCCGTAATTTATATTTCCAAGTTGCATGAAATGTGAATATGGTTGTTGAGTATGTTGATTTCAATTTAAGATTCTGCATCCCGAACTTTAAATTGAATGTTAAGTGAAAAATTGCTGGTGTGAATTTACGATGACTAAAGCTTGCTTGAGCAACTGTGAAATTTTGCAAAGGGTAAGATACGGCCTTGAAGCTACCGTTGCTATAGTTTCCGTTTAAACTTTTCGCAGCAATTTATTCTAATTAAATTTCAGCTAAGAATTGTGATTACCTTTTGCAGTTTAAATTGAAAGTGTGTGGCCTTGTTTTAAATCATTTGGAAGCATTATTTCCTTGATTCATGAAAGTGAACCCCTTCTCTTCCTAGTGTCACCAAACTAATTTTTATACCTAGCCATAAAGAACTCTTCCGCATGGTTAAGATGTTTTACTGAGTGGACCCACAAGCCCTCTACAATAGCTTTGATGACCTGTGCACATCATAGGGCCCCAATTTCCATGTAGGCCTAAGGCTTTATCTCCTAACTGGCACAAGTGCCTCAACCACCAAAGTAAACAATACCATTGAGAAAGTTGACCTCTGTCCGACACAAACATCTGGCATAAAACATCAGCCATGGCACCAGCTAAATCTGCAGATGATCTTGATGCAGACCACTGCATACGTCCCTTCAATCTAAAAAAAATCTCTCACCATTCACCTTGTTCCTTTACCAATTTTGTTTCCATGCTGCCACAGTTCCTTCAAATGCAGGGACATTAATTTGAATTCTCAATTGTATTTCGTTTGTTCTCAGATATGGGTGACACTAGCCATGATACAATTATTATTCAGTTGCCTTTGAAAGATGCTGGTGAACTGCATCACTGCTCTGTTGTCATCTGGGTAGTGATGTTGTTATTACAAAAGTGTTAGGCATAGAATTCCAGGACCTTGGCCCTTAACAATCAAGGAATGGTGAACTATGGTCAAGTTAGGATGGTGCGTGATTGAGAGGGTAAGTTAGAGGTCCACAGCATTGCTGCTTTTGTTCTTTCCAATGATGGAGCTCACAGCATAGAGAGATGCCGTCAATGTGAATTCCTGCAGTACATTCTATAGATACAGTGGGGGGAGTTTTCCGTCCTGCCCGCCAGTGGGCAAAGGTGCGTTGTCCTCGGTGGGATTTTCTGGCTTTGGGGCGAGCGCAGCCGGAAAATCCCACCCAGAGATTCCTGATTTTTGGCCAACATTGTTTTGTTATAATGTTGTAATAGTTGTTATACCATCGTCAACCAGTGGGTTTTTAAATATATTAATGAATTCAGCCTCACTCTTGACTGAATTCACCGGTTACAGATACTTTAAAGCACAGTATTGAAATAACAAACTACCATCTGTGAATAACTGACATTATGGTGTTGATTTATTCAGCCTGCAAGTAAGGAAAAGCAACTTTCTCTGAAACAAACTGAGGATCTGACAGGGTTAAACACATAGGCAGCGAGACCAACAATAAAACTCAGATCAAACTGACAACAACCTATTTACAACATCGACTCACCAGTTTCTTATTAATTGTTCTGGACACATCAGTGGTTTATCCTCATGAATTACTCATGCTGCTGCTTTTCACTCTCTCTCTCTCTCTCTCTCCCTCTCCCAATCACCTTCTCATTCTATCTGGAATATTCACCCTTTGCAATCTCTTTCTCATGATGCTTTCTCCAACATCCTGCATTCTGTTTACCAGCCCCTTGCCTAAAGATGCTGTTCTCATCATTATTTGTTTGCTGGCGAAATCTCTGTGAAGCGTTTGAATTTAGACTTATCTTTCTTCTTATTTAGTTTGTATTTGGAGAAAGAATCCAAAAGAACCTAACCACAGGTCTTGCATCTGTTATTTGCTTAATGTTGTTTCACTTAAAGTAATACTTGTCAGGACCACGAGCACAATGTTAAGTGAGGATTCCCTGTACACACTGCCCGTGATGGAAGGGTGGATGTTGAGTCTGGCAACAGGGATGCCAATCAAGCAAACCACCATATCCAGGTGGTGTCGAGTTTCTTGAGCTGCATCCATTTGGGAAACACAGTGAGTAATCCATGTGTGTTGCAGTTAGTTGGTGGATAATGCTTTGAAAAGTGAGCCATTGCGCTGCTTCTGAGGCCGTAGTGTTGATATGGTTGGTGCGGTTTAATTTCTTTTCAAGGGGCTGAGCCCCCAGAGGTTGATGGTGGAGAACTTGGTAATCCTGATACCACTGAAGACCAAAAGCAAGTGGAGTTCAGTAGTAAATGGGACGGCACGGTAGCACAGTGGTTAGCACTGCTGCTTCACAGCTCCAGGGACCTGGGTTCGATTCCCGGCTTGGGTCACTGTGTGTGTGGAGTTTGCACATTCTCCCCGTGTCTGCGTGGGTTTCCTCCGGGTGCTCCGGTTTCCTCCCACAGTCAAAAGATGTGCGGGTTATGTTGATTGGCCATGCTAAAATTGCCCCTTAGTGTCCTGAGATGCGTAGGTTAGAGGGATTAGCGGGTAAAATGTGTAGGGATATGGGGATAGGGCCTGGGTGGGATTGTGGTCGGTGCAGACTCGATGGGCCGAATGGCCTGTTTCTGCACTGTAGGGTTTCTATGATTTCTATGATAAATCAGCTGCTTGCAATAGCCAATTATTTATCAATTGAAATAAAGAACAAAGAACAATACAGCACAGGAACAGGCCCTTCAGCCCTCCAAGCCCGTGCCGCTCCCTGGTCCAAACTAGACCATTCTTTTGTATCCCTCCATTCCCACTCCGTTCATGTGGCTGTCTAGATAAGTCTTAAACATTCCCAGTGTGTCCGCCTCCACCACCTTGCCTGGCAGCGCATTCCAGGCCCCCACCACCCTCTGTGTAAAATATGTCCTTCTGATATCTGTGTTAAACCTCCCCCCCTTCACCTTGAACCTATGACCCTCGTGAACGTCACCACCGACCTGGGGAAAAGCTTTCCACCGTTCACCCTATCTGTGCCTTTCATAATTTTATACACCTCTATTAAGTCTCCCCTCATCCTCCGTCTTTCCAGGGAGAACAACCCCAGTTTACCCAATCTCTCCTCATAACTAAGCCCCTCCATACCAGGCAACATCCTGGTAAACCTCCTCTGTACTCTCTCCAAAGCCTCCACGTCCTTCTGGTAGTGTGGCGACCAGAACTGGACGCAGTATTCCAAATGCGGCCGAACCAACGTTCTATACATCTGCAACATCAGACCCAAACTTTTATACTCTATGCCCCGTTCTATAAAGGCAAGCATGCCATATGCCTTCTTCACCACCTTCTCCACCTGTGACGTCACCTTCAAGGATCTGTGGACTTGCACACCCAGGTCCCTCTGCGTATCTATACCCTTTATGGTTCTGCCATTTATCGTATAGCTCCTCCCTACATTATTTCTACCAAAATGCATCACTTCGCATTTATCAGGATTGAACTCCATCTGCCATTTCTTTGCCCAAATTTCCAGCCTATCTATATCCTTCTGTAGCTTCTGACAATGCTCCTCACTATCTGCAAGTCCTGCCAATTTTGTGTCATCCGCAAACTTACTGATCACCCCAGTTACACCTTCTTCCAGATCGTTTATATAAATCACAAACAGCAGAGGTCCCAATACAGAGCCCTGCGGAACACCACTAGTCACAAGCCTCCAGCCGGAAAAAGACCCTTCCACTACCACCCTCTGTCTTCTGTGACCAAGCCAGTTCTCCACCCATCTAGCCACCTCCCCCGTTATCCCATGAGATCCAACCTTTTTCACCAGCCTACAATGAGGGACTTTGTCAAACGCTTTACTAAAGTCCATATAGACGACATCCACGGCCCTTCCCTCGTCAACCATTCTGGTCACTAGAAATAGAATTAGCATCTATTTTAAGCAATTAATTTACCATTAAAGCCTATTGCATTGATTATTTTTTATTCCAGCATACCATCACTAGCTAGACCAGCATTTATTGCCCATTCCTAATTGCCCTTGAACTGAGTGGCTTGTTAAGCCATTTCAGAGGGCATTTTTAAGAGTTACATGTTGGCCACGCTAGGTAAGGACAGCAGATTTTCTTCCCTAAAGAACATTAGTGAACCAGACGGGTTTTTACAACAATCGACAATGATTTCATGGTCATCATTCGTGTTTTAATTCCAGATACTTATTGAATTTAAAATTCACCATCTGCCATGGTGGGATTTGAACCCTGTGTCCCCAGAGCATTATGCTGGGTCTCTGGGTTATTAGTTCGCTACGCCTCCATCATTTGTGCCTTATATCCAGGTGAGTAGAACTGACTGTATTAAGTGAATTCCTTTGAATAGATAGATGCAGGGAGGATATTCCCGATGGTGGGGGAGAACCAGAGGTCACAGTCTGAGGATTCAGAGTAGACCATTTAGGATGGAGGTGAAGAGACATTTCTTCACCCAAAGAATGGTGAGCCTGTGGAATTCATGACCACAGGAAGTAGTTGATGCCAAAACATTGAATGTATTCAAGAGGCGGCAGGATATTGCACTTTGGGCGAATGGGATCAAAGGTTATGGGGAAAAAGCAGGATTAGGCTATTGGGTTGGATGATCAGCCATGATCTTAATGAATGGTGGAGCAGGCTCGAAGGGCCAAATGGCCTCCTCCTGCTCCTATCGTCTACGTTTCTGTGTTTCTATGAATCAAATACATTATTGAAAACAGTTCAAAAATAAATAATTTGGGTATGTGATGGTTGCAATCCTGGTTGTTTGGAAACCTGCTAGAGAATCATGTATAAAATATTATGAGGCAGAACAACCTCAAACAAAATAAACCTAAATTCCTATTACCATTCATCTCATGTCAGCTTGAGAAAGAATTATAATTAACAGGGAAATGAAAATGTGTTGCTGCAGCTGTTCTATACATTAAAGTTTCATCTTACCCAGAAATGGTAGAATCTGATTGTACTCCAGCCATGTCCGGATGAAGGGAAATATGGAAATGATCAGACCTGTAGAACAAAGACTGTGTTATACCGAATTAGCTCATTTAAACAGTGTCATTTTGAAATTAACCTGATGATATTCATCAACAAACCAGGTCAGCTAACACGCGGTGTTCCTGAAACTTCACCCCTTCTTAATATTAATCCTCCACGCCACTGACTAGCGTCAGAATTCTATTTATTTTAATTTGGGGCAAGATTGGGCAAAGGGCATTGCTGGGAATGGAGTTTAATTTTAGTTGAAGGCACAGAAAGATTGGGACTTTATTGAACAAATGCAACTTAGAATCCTCCTTCCTCCCACCCTCTCAAATGGGAGGTTAAATCAGGGCCCGTCTCTCCTGACAGTGGGATGTGATAGATTTCATGGTACTATTTTAAACTGTCCTGGCCCACGTTTACCCCTCAGTCAACATTATTGAAAAGCGAATTATCCAGCCATTATCCCTTTGTTGTGTGTTTGAGTTTCCTGTGTGCTAATTGGCGAACATGTTTCCTACATTACAACAATGACTACACTTCAAGTACATCATTGGCTGCAAAGCGCTTTGGCGCCATGTAAATTCAAGCCTTTCTTTCTTCTCTCTGTCTCCTATTCTCTCAAACCTCCTTGTTACACCATCTCTGTGCTTTGATTTCCCACAGGGCGTATCATTGCATTTTCTCTCATTGAGAAAGATTGAGGTCAGAAGCTTTGATGAAGCTTTATTTCAAAGTGCAGAATTCCTGTAGGATCTGTCCACTTTCTCTAATGAATAATCCTGATGAAATGGGATGGAAATAAGAATTAAGAGTTCGTGAGAAGCCACAGCTTAGAATTTTATCTTTTCCAGGAAACAAATTGGATTGAAGCCGCATTTAGTGTATTGCATGCAGTTCTGGTCGACACTCTACCAGAAGGACGTGGATGCTTTGGAGAGGGTGCAAAGAAGGTTTACCAGGATGTTGCCTGGACTGGAGTGTTTCTCGTATGAGGAGAAGTTGGATAAACTCGGATTGTTTTTATTGGAAAGACAGAGGCTGACGGATGACCTGATAGAAGTCTACAAAATTATGAGAGGCACAGATAGGGTGGCGAGTCAGAGGCTTTTTCCAGGGTACAAAGGTTGACTGCAAGAGGGCACAGGTTTAAGGTGAAAGGTTGTAAGTTTAGGGGAGACATGCCAGGAAAGCTTTTCACACAAAGGGTGATGGGTGCCTGGAACACACTGCCAGTGGAGCTGCTGGAAGCAGGCATGTTTAGCAATGTTCGAGGTGTATCTTGACAGACACATGAGCGGGAGGCAAACAGAGAGATAGAAATGGCAGGGTTCGTGGGCCAAAGGGCCTGTTCCTGTGCTGTATTGTTCTTTGTTCTAAAATGACTAAACAGACAAATAGGAGAACATGTAGTTAACCATTTAAATGTTGTGAAGAATCATCAGACCAGCTGTGGGTCCATATTTAGCTTTTCAGGAAATGTGAGCATGTCAATCATATATAATATAGTGATATATTTTTGTGTCAATGAGGTGAATGGTCAAAGGAGAAATACTTCATAAATAACAACCTGTTTTCATCCTACTACTGATCCTCTCTGATCAATAACACGGTCCACGCTTGTTAATCAGGCTCCCCAATCTATGCACCCACTCTCATCTGTTTGCCCACAGTTTATGCTCTCTAATCAGTCATCTCGCTGCACTCATTCAAAGCAGTGTTCCCAACCATCCATTTTAATTACAAATCCAGCTCCAGCATACATTATTTAGCAGCCCCCAGTCTTCTCTATAACTAATCAACAACCCCAGCTCAAACCTACACTGATCAGCAACTCCCGTCCTTTCCCCATTCAAAATAATGTCCCTGAACGACCAGCTCAAGAATGCTACAACGAGAAAACCTGGCCCATTGAATGTGAGTCATACAATTACTGTTGTGTAAATGAAATACAGAGGGGAACAAGTGGAGGCACTTTAAAGGCGAGAATGCTTCATAAATTCAAATGAATTTTTTCTGCCTGCTTTTAATGGTTAATGGTTCCAATAAAGTAGCAGGCAGAGGAATGTTGTATTCTATCCATGTTTTCTTCATGCCTCTTGCAGCACCTTTGAATGTGTTTCTAGATTGAAGTATTATCAATGCAAATTGTTGGTGTTGAAATCGGTGTAAAGAAACATAGCAGCCACTGGCAGAGTCATTCCAATAGATTGGATTCTTTAACTTCAAGGGCAAAGGCTTTCTTGTAGTTGAGCATCTGAAGCGCTGTTCAGGTGTCTCAAATGTATTAACAGGGCGACTTGTTCATTTAAATAAACTCCAGATGTGCAGACTGCCTCAGTGACATTGGCTGCACGTGCAAGCCTCACACATGGAGAACCACGGAAGAGAGAGTACTAGAAGATGTAGTACTAGAAGCCTTACTGGTGGAGATGGGCCATATCAGTCACGATCGAATGGCAGACCCGACTCAATAGGCCAAATGATCTAATTCTGCTCCTATATCTTATGAACTTATGAACTAGATGGAAAGGAGAAAAGCCACCATGATTCTAAGGAGTGGCCAGGAAGCCTCAAAGAATGTTGCCAGATGGGGATGGCAGTAGAAGATCAAGGGGATCAATTCCCAGAGTCTGGTCCTGAGGACATGGCAACAGTGCCACAAGAAGTGTAATGACCCTGCACGGGCCGTCAAGGTTAGTGAATGCATTTTGACATGAAATCTCCCACCCACCCCACCACCAACATCTCATACAGCCTAATGCACACCCATCACACCCCCTGCAGCATTCAGATCCTCCATCTCAGCCTCCCAATTTCAAGATGCAATGCTGACACCCAGCTCCCACTTTGTCAACATACCTCCAGCTATTCATCTGTGGTGGACACATCACCCAAATACATGCCATACTGCCACAAATGCTCTCTTGTAGAACAAGATGGCACACCACTAAAAGGAACAGATCAGAAATAGTGGGGAACAATGATGCCAACATCTCCTGAGCCCTATAAGAGGGGAGGTTTCTCTGCATCAGGAAAATGGCTGTGGCAGAGCCCTTGGCATTGGGTGCCACTGAGAACATAATGGCATGCTAATCCTGTTATCTGGCATGATGAACAACTGTGGAAGGTGTGACCATCGACCTCTCACTTCCTACCCCATGCCTGTTCCCTCACACAGACCTTGCCATCCATCCAGCTGCCATATGCCCAGGCACTGGAGAAAGGACAACAGTGCAGCAATGAAGTGGTGCTGCTATTTGATCTGGCACACTCCACTCAGAGGTCTTCCAGCTTCTGCGGCACTAGCTTCAATGGTGCCACAGATCTGAATCATCCAGCCAGAGAAATCAGAGATTCAATCACTGATGTCTGCAAAGCGAGATGAGTTTGGGATAGTCCTAGAATCCCTACAGTGCAGAAGGAGGCCATTTGGCCCATCTCATCTGCACTGACCACAATCCCACCCAGGCCCTATCCCCATAACCCAACATACTTACCCTGCTAATTCCCCTAACACGAGTGTCAATCTAGCATGGCCAAACAACCTAACCCACACATCTTTGGACTGTGGGAGGAAACCGGAGCACCCAGAGGAAACCCACGGAGACACGGGGAGAACGTGCAAACTCCACACACAGTATTGCTCCAAGGATCAGAAATCCCCAGAGCAAGATTAATATCAGAAATGATCAATAAATCTCAATATGATTGAACTTATTCCTAAGAATTGATAGCAAACCACGTGAGACAGTTTACATTGCTCAGTAAATAGGATAAAATAATACAATTCCAAGCACTGCAGCTAAATACAAATCTGTATTTGAGCAAGCAACAGCAGAATCATGTTTACTGGAATTTGTTGCTATTTGCAATGCATACAGAATGCAAATCTCGAAACTGGGAGGAATCGCTTGCCTCATGCAATTTGTTCCCAAAGGACTTCTCTTTTCATAGAATCAGAGAATCCTACAGTGCAGAAGGAAGCCATGCGGCCCATCGAGTCTGCACCGACCACAATCCCACCCAAGCCTTATCCCCCCAACCCCATGCATTTACCCTAGCTAGTCCCCCTGACACTAAGAGGAAATTTAGCATGGCCAATCCACCTGACCCGCACATCTTTGACAAAGATTAGGAAATCTTAGTCCAGAGATGTGCGAGTTAGGTGAAATCTGGGAGAAAACCGAAGCACCCGAAGGAAACCCACGCAGACACGGGGAGAATGTGCAAACTCCACACAGACAGTGACCCGAGGCCGGAATTGAACCCGGGTCCCCGGCACTGTATGGCAGCAGCGCTAACCATTGTGCCATCGTGCCACCTTTTATCATCAGTTTATACCCATGATCTAGGGTAGAGCAGTAGACAATCCTTATTCTATCACATATAAGCAGAAGATGCTGCAAATAATCAGCAGGTCAGGCAGCACCTGCGGGAAAAGAAACAGTGTTGGCTTTTCATGTCTGTGAACTTTGGTCAGAACCCATTCTCTTCTATTGTTGCAGGGAATGGCTGAGTCCATTGCTCAAATTTGTTTTTACCCCAAAAAGAAATATTAAATATCTTGGGGACTTCTCTTAACCATGGCTCAGTTGGTGCGGTACTCTCTCTTCTGAGTCGTAAGGTTTGAATTGAATGTTCAGCTGTACGGTGGCACAGTGGTTGGCACTACAGCCTCACAGCACCAAGGACCCGGGTTCAGATTCTGGCCTTGTGGACTGTCTGTGTGGAGCTTGAACATTGTCCCCATGTCTACATGGGTTTCCTCTGGGTGCTCTGGTTTCTTCCTACAGTCTGACAGCCTTGCTGGTTAGGTGCATTGGCCATGTTAAATTGCCCTTAGGAATCTGGGTCTGAAGGTGTGTGGATTGGGAGGATTGGCCATGGCAGGGTTTCAGAGATAGGGTGAGGTAGTGGCCCTAGTTGGAATGCCCTGGATGCAGACTCTTGCATTGTAGGGATTCTATGGTTTTATGGTTTCATGGCTTGTGCACAAAAATCAAGGCTGACAGTCCAGTGCAGTACTGAAGGAGTGCTGCACAGTCAGAGGTGCCGTGTTTTGGATGAGACATCTGCCTGCTTGGATGGATGTAAAAGATCCCATGGCAATATTTTGAGGAAGGGCAGTAGAGTTATTCCTGGTATGCTGCCCAATACTTATCCCCCAATCAACATAAAAACAGATTATCGGGTTATTATCACATTGCTTTTTGTGGGATTTTGCTTTTTACAACTTGGTTGCTACATTTCCCACATTACAACAGTGATGACGCTTCAAAAGTACTTCCTTGTCTGTAAAACACTTCATGAGACATCAGGTCCTGGTGTCATAATGTCATAGAATTTCAATGCACAAAAAGAGACCCTTCATCTCATCATGTTTGTGCTGGCCATCAAACACCTATCTATTCTAATCCCATTTTCCAGCACTTCATCCGTAGCCTTGTATGCTATGTGATCATGCAAAATGTTATATAAATGCAAATCTTTCGTAATGAGTAAGGCTTTGAGACTTTAAGTGGAAGACAGGGAAAATGCTGCACATTGGACACTACTCTCTCCCTTTAAAAGAGATGATCAAAAAAAGGTATATTAAAAAGAAAGATATTAATCTTAGCTCTGCTCTCAGTTGGATTGATACAGTGGATTGAGACAGTTCCAATAAGTTGCCATAGTCTTAAAAAAAACAATGGAGTCTGAGTGCAGATTATTGTACCTACCTAATGCACCTGCACCGAGGAAGATGCCACCCACTGCATCGGCTCCACAATAGCTGGAGACCCCTAAGATGATGCATCCCGCCACGATGGATGTGACAGAGCAAGATACCCGCAGGCA